>NW_024882292.1:0-333528 GCF_019059575.1 Amphibalanus amphitrite | reverse complement strand
GAGAAGAGAAGGAGAGAGAGAGAGAGAGAGACTTTCGCTGGCTGATCGACAATGAAATCAGTGTATCGGGTACTAATCACCACCATCTGTGCTGATCCCCAGCCTCAAAATGACGGTTACAGGAATCAGTTCGTTTACTCGGAAACGTATTTGGTGACATGTTATCGTTGCACATATTGCCAAATGTGAAAAGAATAGAACGGCCATGGGTGGAGAATTAGGGGTTTTGGGGGTGCTCGAGCACCCCCTGAAATTCAAAAGTCACCATATAATAGTGCTTCAGATGTGCTTAAATTACGTCTGAGACGCAAAGTGCTTTGCGTAAGACGATAGGAGAGTGATGTTGCTGGGAAAACGTACCTATATGTGCTTTTCTACGCAAGAACTCTACGCTTCCATTCGCCAGGTGCTAGAAAAGCACCCCTGGGATTATGACAATTCTCTGCCCCTGAGAACGGCGCTTTATAAGATTGGGCTTAAGAGAAAATAATAAATACTTCGGCACTACTTAGCACGTTTCAACTTTCAAGAAATGCATTGAATGAAAATATTACATTTGTGCACTTGTTAACTACCTCTCACTTATGTCCTCAAATCTCAGATGATTTGCATGTGATACGAAAGCTCCGTTTCAAGTTACATAAGACCATTAGATAATAAACTGAAGCAATGGACAGCTGGCTTTTCCTAGGCTGACTCTCAGGGGCGAATTCCAATGATCAATTTATGGAGTATGTGAATATGTCCTGACGTTTTATTATTGCGACCAAAGTCTAGTGATCCCGTCCTGGTTCGTTCAGACTCATTGCAAGTGTCAACCCGTGACATGTTCCACGAACGGAGTATGGAAATCTACCCTCAACCGACTCCACACCGGCCCCCGTGCGGCGCCTGCAGGGCCACCGGGCGGTCCGGCGCCGGCTGGATGGGCCTGGATCGGCACCGTCGCCGGGCCGGGCCGGGCCGGGCATGGGTCAGCCGCGCACCCGTCACCGGGGGAGGCGACACAGACGTCTCTCTAAACAGAGGATGTCCGGTGCCGGCGGCGGTATATAGGCGGCCGGCCACCGGCCAGCTGACTAGTCCGGTCACCAGACGGAGGGGAGTGTAGCGCGCGCGGCGCGAGCTGAGCCCAGGCGTGCACTCGTCCCAGTGACTGGCGGAGCTCGCACGGAGCCGGTGCCTGCCGAGACTGAGCGCGGCCGCTGCTCGAACACAGTCGCAGCCATGGTGTGGCTGCTGAGCAAGGACAGGTGAGCCGAGCAGTGATGGATGCCCACATTACCTTTCATTTTTAATTGCTTTTCATTTTTATTTGATCGTTGAATAGTTGCTACTTGCTCTCATAATTATATTCTGATGTTCGTATATGCTACATTTAATTAAATCAACCCGGCATCAGACATAAAAGATGCACTCAATAGACAGTGCATATACGTATCGCTCATAGCTGCTACCTACTTTTTTTGTCTAATTTGTTTCGCTTCAAAATAACAGTCTAACTTTTGCCACTTGGGCCCTTTGCCGGAGAAGCTGACGGGTTACTGAATGGTCATTGGTCCGGACTCCGGTGATAGCCAGGCATACCTAACCAATCGTATTTCACGACAACGAGCCGTAGTTTCCCCCAGGTGACTGTCAAAACGGTCTGTACTTTTCACAAATAACCATTGATTGGGTCCGTTTAAACCAAACAAAAATTGATACATACCTACCTACATAAGGAGCACGCAACAGGAGAAACACAATATATGAAATGAGAGTGGGCATAGACGGTCGCAACGTCTCATAGAAGTCTTCCTGGACTCTCGTCCCCTTTTACTCTATGTTTAGAACCCATATCATTGCTTTTTTACACTTCGTTTGCTCATAGCAATTCTGTTTCGTATTCTTCATGGAAATTGATTAATTGCTCACAAAAAACGTAAGACTTCTGTTTAAAACACAATATTGCAGTTGTGCTATTATTGCGGCTAGAAACCATCAAGGGCTCAAAAGCCTGAAATAAATAGCCCGGGTAAAATTCACGGACTAGACATGCAATATGCATGCCGATATTTATGCATTTTCCTGTTTCAATGACAATGAAATTAATAAACTTTTACACCATCATTCTTCAGTCATCGACATCACCTGCCAACAGCCTTAGGCATCCATTATCAAGCAATGATAAAATGGACATCATGAGGCGCGATAATCTTTTAAATCAAATTTGTAAAACGGTTGATGGCTTTTATGTTTTATTATCTACTGGTGATTAGGAGACTTGAGTGATAGATACTAGGATTAGCAACTAGCAAGTAGCAACTAAGTAGCAACTAAGATTTATTTTTGATGAATTGCGGCAACATTAATTGAATTGAATTGATGGCTGCCTCAAGTTCTAGAACAGAAGCAGACCATGAGTAATTACAAATGCTTTGCTAAGCCAGAAACACTAATTCATTGAACAACTACCAATTAGTGACAGTCAGTTACTGACATAATTTGAATCCATCTCTATGCTTATCAGCTGTGGGCACGCAACTGGAGTTTTCTGTAACACATTGCGGCTGTGCAAACTGCGATATACGGAACCGTTTGTTGCAACTTTCCGGACAGTCGATATTGACGGCAGTGGAAAGATGAGGCCGCGTCTGTCCCGGGATTTTCGCCCTCCGTGCACCACTCACACGCTGTCCCGTGTTCTTGCAGCTCCAGCTCGGGGGATGAGAATGAGCGGTGTCTTCTGGACGAGAACCATCCCTACTATGGCGCCCTGGTGGACGGCAAACGGATGGACGTCAAGCGACCTAATGGTGAGATATTTGTAGATATCGCATCGCACCCGGCGATTAATAACTGTACGCGTCATATAGGGAGAATCCTTGTGCGATGCATTCGATGACTGTTGTGAATGAAAGGTATTCATAAATAATGCATCCGCAACAGGTGGATTCACAACTGGCATATTACAGCAATACAGTGCGTAAAAACGTATAATGAAAGCGTAAAACGACACTCACCTGAACACAATTCGACGAGAGTGAATTCACACATAGTTGGGTTTGACAGGAAAACTAGTTATGTCTGAGTCCTTTGCTTTCATTCATATGAAATAGCCAGACTATATAAAAGAATGTGAGACATTGCTTCTCCAAAAAGACATTAGGTAGGGGAAGCCGGGGGAAGCCCGGCATAGTAAGCTCTTTTTCATTTTTATTACATACCATACGTGCTGTATAAAATGTTGATATCCTGTTAGCTAGCTAAGTTCATTGGCCGTGTCTTCCCAAAAATTCGGTTTCGTGGAATAAGTATAAGGTTGAGAAAATCGAGTTTTAAAAAAGCGTTGATTTTTCTGGGGTAAGCCCGGCATAGGGGTAACGCCGGCCACCTCCCCAGCGCTTTACAACGAGTTGATGAAACCATTATGTGTCTTCCAAATATTAACGGAAAGTGAAATATTAAGGTACTGATTAGCTCTGGACATCTTGGAGTTTATGTCAATACTGGTATTTTAGCTAGCGTCTACCACATATACAGTACAGACTACAGGTCGATGAAAATCGTGATGCAAAATTGACAAAAAATGTGTATTTCAAAATTCCTTAAAATTTATTTTTCTTTTTACCAACCCGCGCCCCGTAGGGGGGGGGGCCGAGACGGCCCCCCCTGTCCATTTCCCTCGATATCTCCTAAACGGCTGGAGATATCGCCACCAAACTTTCAGGACCCCTCCGGGCATCAATTTTACACATTGTGACCAAAACTTTTTTCAGAGGCTATGATAGGTTGGCCACAAATGACGTCAGAATGACGTCATGTTCTGCCATTTTTGACCGAAAAAAGACCTTCGCTAGAAGAGCTTTCAGGCCTACAGCTTTGAAGATACAGAAAAATGATCAGACCTAAAAGGTGTAGAATTAACAGGGCTACAAAACTGCTATCTCAGATTTTTGAAATTTTTGAGTTTTGACCCCCAAAAATCAAAAATGCAATTTTTTTATATATTAGCCAAAAAATCCAAAAAGTTTTTTGAGTTTCGAAAAACCGGAAGTGATAGAACCTACCGTCTTCTATCTACATACCAAATTTTAGATCGATATCTCGTTTTTTGGCCAAGTTATAGCGAAAAAACTGTTCAAAAATGATGACGTCAAATTTTCAAACTCAATTTTTGGCAATTCTAGACCACGTAGGGCAAAACAAAGACCACCAATGGACTCCCCTTGACGAGCTGCATCGAATGGATACCCATTTTATGCACAAATATCAACTTTGAAATTTGACCTAATTTGACCTGACCTTGACCTGACCTTGACTAAAATGTGACCTAAGCTGGCTCCAAAGGCTGTCTGACCCACATAATCGCATTTGTCATGTAAAATGGACCATAAAACATGTATCACACGACACTTTCATATTGTGACCCCCGGTGACCTGACCTCGCTGTGACCTGAACTGGTATCAGTGACCTCAGATAGCAAAGTATATGTTTGACGAACAATGTACCATCGATGGTTTTCAATAAATTACCAATTTACTCGATTTCACAACACATTTCTTGAAATGCCTGTGAACGGTGAAAATCTGACCTTTGACCTGACCTGTGACGTCATCGGTTTGACCTAGGTCAATGAAATTTGGTCACAAGGTAGTTTCCCGGTGGGGCTATCGAACGCCGTTTGAATTTTGAAAATCGGCCGGTAAATTTCCGAGATCTTAGGGGGGCCGAAACGGCCCCTCCCCTACGGGTGGTAGGGTCCGCCGGTAGCCCTACGGGGCGCGGGTTAATGCATCATATTGCATATCATTCGACTCGGCTGATGAAGAAGAACACAACGACACCATTTTTGAAGCTCTAGCTTCATTGTCTGTCGCGTTATCTGCAAAAACGTAGTTTGACCGTAGTTGACCTTAAGTGACATGACTGGCTTTGTCTATGATAACATGTTTATTTTCGAAATTTATCTTTGATCTAGGTGTAAACCAAACCTGCTCAGTACCTATTATCTCATGGAAAACAGTGGTTTCGTGGCATTGCTCTCGGTTGGGGGTAAGCTTGGCCACTCGCCACATGTTCGAAAAAATGTCATACTTAAGCCAGCCTGCCTCGTCACCCCTCACTACAAACACTTAAATGGTCCTTACATAACATTCGTATAAATATTAGTACTGTATGGTATAACATTAACAGTGCAACATATCTCACTTTTTAGCTAAAAACCCTTAAAATATCATTTTTGCTCTATAACTTTAACAATATGCAATTTTTGTTAGCCTTCACTTTTTTGCTGGCGTTACCTTAGCTGCCACGCTGAAAGGACAAACAGTTGAGCATTTTATTGTGAATAATTTAGCCGGAAACGGGGTGGCCGGGCTTCCCCCGGCTTCCCCTACTGAGTAGCACGCATAAAACAAAGCGCGAACAAAACGCATTTATGACGTGATAAATCTATCAAAATGATACCCGTATCAAAATCATGACATTGCGGCTAAAGGAGGCAACAGACAGTCACAGTACTTACAGGGTGTCCCATAAGTTCCTTCTCACCTAAATTTTTCTTTTAGAGGCTTTCTTATTTTAAGCCATGCTTAATTTATTTTGTAACTGAGCTTTTGGGGTTGCCATGGCAA
Organism: Amphibalanus amphitrite; assembly: GCF_019059575.1. Lineage (NCBI taxonomy): Eukaryota > Metazoa > Arthropoda > Thecostraca > Balanomorpha > Balanidae > Amphibalanus > Amphibalanus amphitrite. The sequence goes on along the minus strand of NW_024882292.1, from coordinate 327,909 downwards.
CTGTGAATATGCTCCACGGTAACTAATTCGTCTAGACAAAATATTTTTTGCTAGAGAGTTCACTTCGTGTGGAGACGGCTTACGCCGCAACATAGAGGTCTCCGATACGGATACGTCTCGGTATTTAGTCCGCACGTGGGCCATTCGCGACGGATGAGGGTGATTGAGGCCATCCAGTCTGTAGCCAATGTCTGTCGCTAACTGGACGCACAGTCAGCAAGTGACGCCGATGATTTGTCGGGAGTCAATCGCTGCAAGTTTATGCTCTTTTTTGTCAGCTCTCAGGAGTGAGCCGTGTGGCCAAAACTGTGTGGCGCCAAAAAGGCCGTCAAAAAGGTCTTAGCGTTAGAAAGTTGGTAAGCAGGCTTTTCAGGATGGATTACCAGCTGTCTAAGAATATTATTTCGGGGTACATAACTCACGGTCACTTGGGCTTAAACTTAACGGAGGACGCAAAACAATCGAAAATGTCTTAAAATGGCCAAACATGTGTTTCCTTATGCCTGAGGCTAAGAAACTGGAGGGCCGATGACATCAATGTGGTCATCAGGACTACCTAGTCCGTGTTCGAGATAAAACACCCGTCCAAACCCCAAAACGGTCTCATATGGGCGAAGGAAAAGGCCTTCGTTACGTCCCGCTTTATTCCTATGCAAAAGGCCAGGGTCACGGTAATGTGGGGTAATATGCGTCCAGACGCTGATCAGGTTGCGATTGATACTCCAAAAACAGTGTTGGGACGCAGAATGCTTCTCCAAGAAGATCTAGGAGGAGTTTCAGCCTTCTAGCTTAACTCGAACCGCAAGTATGAACACATTTTTGGAGGAGAAAATGGCATCCGGGAGGTCGTAGGACCATCTTCAAGCAAGACAGTGCATCAATGCACAGGTCAAGCAAAGCTTAAAAGCAGTGCCAGGAGACTGTGATAGGCGTCTGTAGCAAGATCACATCCAAGGCAACTCATCGGATCCAAATTTCATAAAAATGTGTTGGGAATATTGAAATTGAGGCTCGTCGAAGCGAAGCGCTGTTCCAGCCTCGAGGAGCTCACGGCGCACGTCAAGTCAGTATGGCTAACTTCAAGCCTGCTATGCTGCCAAACATGCCGGTTGGCATGCCGCAGCATGTCTTCATGTGTTTGCTTATGAAATGGGGAGCACATTGAGGGGCCATAAACATATCAAAACACAATGTACTCTGTTTTACATGCAAGTATAAGGTGAGAACGAACTTATGGGACACCCTGTACCTCAGCAACTCCACACTGTCCTAGCCCTGTCGTTCCTCGGCGCCTGTCCCGCACCGATCGCTGCCCCTCCGCCGCTCTGTCCATGCGCCCGGGGCGGCGCCGTGTGCTGCGGCACAGCCTACCTCCCAGTCAGCCGGCCGGCCGACCGTCAGCGGCCGTCCGCCCATCGGACTTGGACGGGGCCTGACGAGGAAACTCCGGTCATCGCGCACCGCCAGGTGTTCCAGGATGTTTACTGGAAATATCGATGCATTTCGCTGAAAATTATATCCACTCTGAATTACAGAAACAATTAACATGATGTCAGACTGCATCGCCTTCTTGATAAAGCCGGACGTTGAATTATTGGCATGTCCGGTAACAACGCGCTGGCTTGCGAGGCAAAATTGATGCAAGGATTGCAGTGAATGGTAACAGTCATACAGTCTGACAGAATGAGTGAATGAGAAAAAAGCGATATGGTCCAGATTCCAGAAAATTTGTGTTATTTACGGACTTGATTCTTATTCAATTCATAACATTTTCCTAGTTAATGTAACCACTGAATGATTCTAAGACGTTGAGTTTCATTGGTGAATAATAATTCTATGGAGGCAAGCATATTTTTTTAACACTTACTTTGGTAGGCACTACCGTACGAACAAATTTTACGTGAAGCTCGAAGCAACTGAAGGCAAGAGCGGCAAAAGCCGAACTACTGAACACGTTTTTTGGTCAATGTAGGTAAATAAGCGTTTTCTTGCTTTCTTAGTTTACGGTTTACTACAAGGAGAATTATTCATTATTAATTATTAAATAGCATTTTGCAAATAATTAATTTTGTTGCTCCCCCTTCAATTGACTGCATTGTTATGAAATAGCTGCAAACGTCATGCTGGTAGGCTGGCCCTGCCTCTCTGTGAGCTGACGCTGTATGGCCGTGCCCTGTTGACCGCAGGCTGGGGCGCACGGCACTCGCTGGCCGTGCTCGGCTGTCTCGGCTTCTTCGTCTCCTTCTCCCTGCGCGTCAACATGTCGATGGCCATAGTGGCGATGGTGAACCACACGGCGCTGGCCGAGCTGTCGCACCAGCACCCGGGCGGGCCCAACGCCTCGGCGCCGCCGCCAGACGTGGACATCTGCCACCAGGGCAAGGCGGCGCCCAAAGAGGAGGTCGTCATCACTGAGGTGGGTGTGGTGCCCGGATTACGGTGGCATTTCATGAACGAGCACTTGTGACTAAGATGTGCTATGTATGTTTGAAGCGTTACATTTCCACAGCGGCGAATTTTCTTTTCAGATACCATTATTTTTTCATAAGCTTTGCTGTAAACAAACCGCTGACATTTTGCATCCAACTTCAGCTGTCTCGTTAACGTCAATTCTGACGTACCACCCCTCCCTTCTCCCCCTACAGGACGGGCCGTTTGTGTGGACCGAGATGATGCAGGGTGTCATCCTGAGCTCCTACTTTGTCGGCTACACGGTGTCGCAGATCCCGGGCGGCCGGCTGGCCGAGCGGGTGGGCGCCGCGCGCACCTTCGGCGGTGGCATCTTCCTGACGGCGCTGCTTAACCTGCTGACGCCCGTCTGCACCCACTGGAGGGTCGAGGCGCTCATCTTCATCCGCGCCCTGCAGGGTGTGGCCAGCGTGAGTGATAACAGTCGCCCCACGACACGACGCATTGGCATGCGTCAGTGGCGAGCGAGGTCATAGCAACAGCGCGGGCAAAGGGAACGCTTATTTAACCAATGAATACTGAACACTCGCTGTCCATGTGCCATGTCAAAGCCAGCTCTCCAAACAATGCTGTTCAACATTTGGAATTCCTGTGGAACGATTATCATCCCCCTAACCCAGCGTAAGCTTTTATGGCGTTGGTTACATGCCCCATTGGACGTGTGAGAGAGCTCAAACGTGCAGCCAGCCCCCAGCAGAGCCAAGTCCGTATGACGACTGCATTGCTTGTTTTGATAAATGACAAGCGTAAACACAGACCCACCATGGTAGAAAGCCCTTGTGGATAGCGGACCTGGGACATTCGCGTGATTCTCAGTCGTCGTGAAACGCTTTGAATCAGCTTCGATGTCTAACATAAGCGGCGGAACCGGGGGGAGGAGCACCGGGGCACCGTCCCCCCCCTTGATATTGGCATTTTAACATTAGCTCTATGGGCGTTGCATGGAAAGAATAGGACCAAAAGTCGGCAGTGCCTCCTCCCCCCTTAATTAAAGGTGCTCCGCCGCTACTGATGTCTAAATATCCAATTGCCATTTTGAAAACCAAGCATACAAAAGCGTGCCTACGAAGTACAGAATCGTGGCCTCCAAGGCACCGTCTCTGGTTTCGAGCGCTCTGCTACATTGTCATGGTTAACTTAGGAGGTCACGTATTCGACGCACCATTTATTTACATAGCATTTCACTTTAAACGTTGCGTCGCATAAGTGTTATTGCACGCCCCACATGTGGGCGTCTGTCCTATCTCGCAGTCGCGCTCAAAGTGTGTAGTGTACGTTCGAGACGTATACATTCGATGCCGCCGCAGACATTAATCGCTCCTAGTTCCGCGTAGTGTAATTCCTGACGACATTTAATCGCTCGTCTGCGCCCGCGGGGCCACCGCACTGGGATAACCGGCGTGCTCTGGAGTTTGTCTCACTGGTCTGACGTGTGGAATCTCCCGGGTGGAGGTCGCAGGCCGCCGCCTGCATGTGCAGTGACGTAGAATGTCGCTATATGACGCGCTAAGCACAAAACCAGGTTTTATGCGTCATTGGCAAGTGATGACATTAATCTGGCCTTATTTATGGAAAAACACTCTGTCATGCATCGTCACATCAGCAAAGCATTAGCAATGTTCTAGGCTAGATTTTACGGCTAATATTGAAGTGGCTGATACAGAAAGACGTCAACTCTAATATGCGTAATAACTGTTCGCATTTCCGCCTGTGCTGTCGGTTGTTGGAATGCACTGATATTGGCCTTCTTTTTTTGCTACCTATTCTGCATATCGAGTCGCACATGGGTCTCCATGAGTGTGCTGAGTCTGTGCTGACCTCAGCACCTGACCTGAGCACCTGGTTATTTTTTCCGCAGGGAGTGACGTGCCCGGCCATCCACTTCATGCTGTCCCGCTGGGTGCCACCCCCAGAGAGAAGTCGAATCAGCACCTTCGTGTATATTGGTAAGGAATGCAAAATTTCGATAAACAGCTTTGATTTAATGTTCCTTTACAGCATTGGAATATGGGGATGCAGATGTGGCTAGAGTCAACCATGTGAACAGAGATAGCGTTTTAATCCTAAGCGCTGTATGTCCTGCACACTTATCCAGCCGACCGGATATCTTCTGACCAATCTGGCGCCCCTCCTCAGGCAAGCAGCTGGGCACGGCGATGACGATTCTGGCGTCGGGTCCGCTGGCCGGCTGGCGCTGGGCCGGCGGATGGCAGTCCATCTTCTACGTGACGGGCGGCGTGGGCGTGCTGTGGTACATGTGCTGGCTGTTCCTCATCTACGACACGCCGGCGCAGCACCCGCGCATCTCGGCCAGGGAGCGACTCTACATCGACACCTACTTCAAGCCGCACGCCGTGCCCGCCGACTCGGTCAGTCGGCCAGTCCCGCTCCGACTCACAGTCTCTTTCTTGATAATGGAGACGATAAGTCCCGTGCTGACTCAAGATCTTACAGATAACGTGTTTACAGTGACATTAAATGACTCCTAAGTTGACACCCGCCTAAGCCCCAGCTGACCGTCATCTTCGATTTCAGGAGAAGCCGGTGGGTTTCCCGTGGAAACAGGCGCTGATGTCGCGACCTCTCTACGCTCTGATTGTGGTGCACTTCTGCCAAAACTGGGGCGACTACATGATCATGACGGAGCTGCCCACGTACATACGAACCGTGCTGCACTACCCGCTCAGCATGGTAAGGAATGGAGTACAGTATCAGCCGGTCACCGACACAATTATTAGGTGTTTAATTGTAAACAAGCGTTTAATACATAACGTACTCTAACTCGCAGCTATACGTGATTGTATAGAGACGGTCTTATCATGTCGTATCGTATCAAATCGTATCATTTTATCTGCAACCGGGATTGTATAGGTGCGTACCCGATTAATGATCCACGCACGCTGTACTCGTCATCACGATTCGATGTGAACCAGGAGCTCGATTGTCGTTTAGTCTCCATAACTTCAGAATAAGCAGCCGTTCGGTAATAGCTTTGCAGAACATTGGTTTCTCTGAATTCATTAAAGACATCGGAACAGTTGGCCTACTGACATGGAAGCAATTTATGGCTAATGGTCGATGCTCGCCAAAATTGAATTCGAATAGCACATGATACCCGCAATGTTAAACTGAAAACTCCAAGATGAAAGGGACACTATTATAGTAAAAAGAAACGAAGGCACCGCTTGAGTTTAAAGTTGCTAAATAAATTTTACACTGTTGCCAACACATCAGTCCTTCATCTGTCCTGCGCGGTCGCCCCGTTCCAGCTCCCGATCGCTGTCCGCCATGAACAGCGGTATCGTCCTCCTGTTTGCAGAACGCGTTCTACTCGGCGATCCCGCAGCTGGTGAAGGTGGTGTTTGCGCTCACCGTGTCGTTCATGTCCGACGGCCTGGTCAACAGCGGACTGGGCCTATCGGCCAACAGGAAACTGTGGAACTCAGTCGGTGAGTTGACGATAAAATATCTAAACCATGGTCTACTGTTTATTAACAATTCATGGGCGAGATCGAACTGCAACGAATGCAGAACGCTTACGGCTCATCGCGGCACTAATTCGTTGAAATTTGCATGTATTTGCTTTGGCTTGCCCTTACATGCGGAACACTATAAAAATGGTCAAAATTTGCACCATTATCTTTTAAATCCTTGCTGTAGCGAGGAACGTTTTCTTTGGCATGTCCGGTGCAGGTCGGCTGCCCCCGCTGTTCACACACCGCCGGAATGGCACAGTCGCGCGCCTCGCGACTGTTGGTTTGTTCAGGCGGCCAAGTTTCGGCCTGAGGGCAAACAGAGCGGGGCGGAGCCGAGTGGGCCAGCCATCACAGAGCAGTTCCGTAGCCGGGGCTGTAAACGAACGGAACGAAGCTTCTGCCTGAACCAGGCGCGTGGAGTAAACGGTCTTTTGTCCAACTGCAGCCAGACATTTCACCGATCTCTGGAACTTTTCGAGAAGTTTGTGAGAAGTTGGTTGGAAATGATTTGGTTGTATACACGTTAATAATGTGAATAGATTGTGAGGAGCTACATGATGATATTGCATGTGTGTTATTTTCGACAAAAAACGTAGCCAAGCTAAAAAGGCCCTGAGTCAGGGCTCAGTCAGACTAGATAAAGCACGTTATGGCCGAATTTGTTAAGATAATTACCGTGTTATTTATGTCTACAGGCATGTATATCCCGGCGCTTATGATGGTCGGTGTTTCGTACACCGGATGTCACGACATAGCCGTTATCTCCTTGATGGTCGGCACTGTCGGATTCAACGGAGCCATCTTCTCAGGTGAGTACCTGCACGGGAGCGCAGGGTACATCGATGATTAGAGAGGCAAAGAAAAATACAAATAAAAACTATTGAGGGCTTAAACGGAAAGCACCCAAAAGCACTCTCGGTAGAAGGAGAAAGCAATACACATGAACTTCATTCCTATGCATAGATAGCTTCGCGTCTCGAGCTGTTCATAAATCATAGAATCCACAGTGAAGCTAATGAATAGGTAATAGATTCCGCTGCACGACGCACCGAAGTTACCAGACACAGGCAAATACCAGTAATAAGGCGAATCAAACATGGCCGGAGGTAATGTCGAATCATTGGCCCGAGCGTGTCTTTCGCAATAAATCAAGTATCAATTTCCAGTCAATTTTTGTGTTTGACGTTGTCGAATTTGGCGAAATTTTGCAAAAATGCTTAAGCTATATAAAATTTGAAGTTAATTGACACAACGACACCGATGTAAATCTTTGTGGCTATCGTGGTATGCCAAGAACGCTTCGAATTGAAGAAACTGCTAGACACAAAATCTGCAACAAAAGGCCATCAATGTTTTATGACTCCAAGGAAACTTGTCGTCGCAAATGTCCCGAAGATGAAAAATGGTGTAATAAGTATATCGACCCATGCACCGGAGACTTAGTAAGGGAAGAGTACACCAAAACATATGAAATATGCTGTGGTCAAAAATACGAAGTGGAGAAGTCCGTAGTGACTCGCGAACCACCAAAACGTCCTGTGTGTCCACCTCCTCGCAAGCCTTACTGCCGGCCACCACCTAAATGCTGCAAGCCTTGTTGCAAACCAAGCATACCTCCTTGTCCACCACCATGCCGAAAACCGTGTTGTCCACCTCCGCCATGCGCTGTTTATCCCAGCGATATTCGGCAAGTACAAAATAAGCTAGGGAAATTGGATTGCCAGTTCCGGAATGTTGAGCAGGCATTGAATGATGCAATTATTGCTCTCGGTCAACTTCGATGCTGATGCCGTTCAAGAGGCATGAAACAGAGACCGATCGAACATGAACGTCAGAGTGAACGACTTCAGTTTAAAAGAAATGAGTGATTTGCGGCAGGTCTTTGGCTTTCGCAGAGCGGCGTACCTAATCGTAAAATGTGAATTAGATATCAAACTCATAATGTGTGTTTTGTTGCGGATATTGCATTCTTGGAGCATGCATGAAGAGATCGGGAAGGCGCAATTAAAGTGAAGCATGAAATACAGCTCGCAAGATCGCTGATGGTCTTCATACAACGTGTCTTGTGCAGATCTTCTTAGTTATCCGGACATTGGAGATATTCTTCTGAAAGTTAAACTTGCGATAAATGCAGAGGCATTTATCAGGATTCGAAGCATGGCAGCATATATAGACAGACAGCGATACTGCTAGAAAACAGGCAGCATGCCTATGTTCATAGGCATGTTGCATATTTTCTAGCAGTATCGCTATATTCTGCCTATATTTAGCAACATCATCATAATGATATCATCAACCGAGCCCCCGTGTATTCGAAACCTGGCAGAAGTCCATCCTTCCAGTTTTCCATGCTAAAAAGAAGCTTCGCTTGATAGCTTTGAATGTTTCTTGGTGCGTACTTCTATATAGTCATCATTTTTAATTGGTGAAAATACCTTACCCTTGTACTTTTAGAGCTTTCTCACATTATGTCAACTTTCTGGTCGAAATACATTCCAGCAATTATAATTTAATCTATGATGCAACCGATCTATTGTTATGCTGCATACTATTACCGCTAGCAAACATAAATCGCTATACGTCCAGCCAGTTAGCGCTGGCCCACATCTGGTGCAGCCAATGGAGAGCGGGCCTGTGATTGTCTCTGAGCCTCCTCTCTGAGGCAGACGGTAAACAGGCTGTCTGCCAGGCTCAGCTGCAGCGCGGACCGCCACCCGCCCGGTAATTTCCACCGTCCCGGCCTACACAGCCCGCCGATATCTAGCCGGGCCGATCCGAGTAGCGACGTAGGTTGCGGGTTTGGGGAAGCCGGCTCTGAGGCGACTATCTCAGTGTCGGTGTGTCAGAGCTCGACAGTCGAGGATGTCGGGATTGGCAATCGATAGCCGAGAACGTAAGGTTCGACAACAGCGGAAGTCAGGATTTAACGGCTGAGGTGCTAGTTCTGATGTAAACTGAACATCACGGACGCCGCAGACCCGGCGGCAAACGTAGCTGACGGTTCGGCGGCTGGCAGTCCGGCAGCTGACGGTTCGGCAGCTGATGGCCCGGCAGCTGACGGGCCGACAGCTGGCGCAGCTTTTGGCGCGCCAAGCGCACACTGGGCCGGGGGCCCGGAAAAGTGCTAGAAATTATCTGTGATTGAGTTGTTGATCTCAGTGACAAGCAAACATGCTAAAAACGAAGTGGGGCTGCTTAACCCTCGCCGGACCTATTGTCGGACCCCCACCCCCTCGGCCGGCCGAGGGGGGAGGGTTGGTACGACCCCTTTTCGCCGTTTCGCCCCTAATGGAGATAGAGCCTCGCGGAAAAAACAAGCGTGTGCGCCGTTTCAAGACGGAACGATTGATACCCGATTTTAAGGTCCCAGGTCAACCGGTAACCTCTGAGGTGAAGTCAAAAAGCCCAAGGTAGGGTTTGGTTTTTGGTAAATAATTTCGCAAAAAATGGCCGCAGAGCAGCGATTTTGGCACCATCGTGTTCGCCTGGCTCAGGCGCGTCGAATGGTATACTTTTTGTCCGGGTGAGGTCAACTTCAGGTGTTGACCTCGGGTCAAGGTCATGTCAGAGCCCATCAGGCCACGAACTTAATCGAAGGAAGTCATATTGCATATCATTCGATTTGGGAGGTCTTTCCGAGTCCATTGGTGGCTTTCCCGAGTCGCTGGCTCAATTTGATCATGAGTTATTGACGAGAAACTCCTATGACCGTAGTGACGTCATAAATGACGTCACTAAATGTCAAAAATGCAAAAGTAAAGCATCGGATCTTGCAAGCAGTGCATGAAATCACGCTTCCGTGTGCTTGAGATAGTTTGAGATCATTCCATGCGCAAAAACAACAGTTTCCTTATTTCCCCATTTACTTTTAATGGTGAGGTCACGTGACCTCGAAGAGTAGCAGGCATTAGCAAAAATTGCGAGTAGGGCATAACAGAAAGATGATTCGTGGTTTGTATGGCATGGTCATTTTTAGCGGCTCGAAATAACATTTCTCAAAAAGTCTAACTAAAGAGCAAGTTGTTGTTGATTATCACTGACTTGTGTTTGGGGGTTAAATAATGACTGAATTTTTGAGTTTGGCCCAAAATTTTTGACAGCATTGTATGCGTTGATCAATTCTGAGCTCAGGGACATATATTTTATTCAGATTATACGCGTTTGTTTTTCACAACTTCCAGCGCTTTAAAGAGCGCCGGGCCTTCAGTAGAGCGGCGAGGTGACAATTGCCCCTACATCATGTGGTTTACTAGCGCATATCTCGAAAAGTAGCAGGGAAAAGCAGCAAAACACCTATATGGAACGAAAGATGAGTAATCAGAGGCTAGTATAAAATGTTCATTTTTAGCCGCTCGAAATCACATTTTTATAAAAGTCTAATTAAAAAATTAGATGTGATTTTTAATTACGTCTTGCAGCTGCTTGCAAAAAGCTAGCTTATCTTGCAGAAAAGCGATGCAATATGTGAGAATGATGTTGGCACAGTGAACAACAGTGCCCTGAACTAGTCTGACAGGAAATTTCGTTCAAAACGACGATTGGTCAGCTAATAAATTACCACTAAAGATCATCATGAAAATCGGTAAATGTGGTGGCCACTAGAGAGTCTAAATTGTCTTGTGTTTGGTGACAACTGACGACCTCAATTTTGACCTTAGGGAAAAACTGGCATCGGAATCGTATTCTTCGATCAATTTGGGATTAAATGATACCTATTTTGTTCATATTGCGGACAGTCAGTTTGGGGGAATTTCTAGCGCTTTTTCGGGCTGCCGGCCTACAGTGAAGCGGCGGCACTCCTGGCGCCGGCTCCCGGTTCGATAGAGCAGCGACTCAAGGGGTCCGCCGATTGATTTCATTAGTGTGTAGTCCAATGTCTGGCGGAGCGGGCCGCCTGCCGGCGTGTGACCGGAGGGGGAGGGAGTGAGGGGGTGGGGGGAACCAATCGCCGACGGGCCGGGATCAATTTGCAGCCGTCAATAAGAGAGACGATCCGAATTCCGCGACGTGCACGGACATAATCTTAAAAGCCTTTCTTTGTTTGCAGTGTCAGGGTTTCGTTGTTATTTACTCATCCTCTCTTTCTCCAAATATTTTCCACTTATCCTTTTCCCTTTACCACTCTGCCCAATAAGTCTATCCCTCTCTTTGTTTCATCTTTTTTAATTTCTTATTTTCTTTCTCCTCTCTCTCTCTCTCTCTCTCTCTCTCTCTCTCTCTCTCTCTCTCTCTCTTCCCCCGCTCTCTCTCTCTCTCTCTCTCTCTCTCTCTCTCTCTCTCTCTCTCTCTCTCTCTCTCTCTCTCTCTCCCTCTCATCTGACACCCACCCCACATCTCGTCGTTCACAGGATACAACATTAACCACATGGACCTGGCTCCGAATTTTGCCGGCACACTGATGGGCCTGACCAACTGCGTGGCCACGCTGGCCGGCGTCCTGGCGCCGTTCGCCACCGGCTACGTCATCAACGGACACGTGAGTTCCCGGGGCGCGCGCGTAACACCCCACCGCGCAATCAGAACTGACGCATTACAGCGAACGCGTGCCAGCAGTGGCGTCGTCACTAAAGTGCGTCGAAAAATGGCCCGCAATATTTCAGTGTTCGGTGGTTTTATTGCCGAAGTTGCGTACTAGTTATATGCAGCGATTTCGTTAAACACAAAGTTCGTTTGCTGAATGGACTTGCACGAAAAGTTTTATGTGCTTTAGTTGCACACAAGATTGGATCAAATCAGCGTTAACTTTTTAAGAGCTTCACTTCGTAAATTTCCGGATGCTTCTCAAAAGTATAGATGTCTCACTTCAAATGCCCCAGTCCCCGCTTCCTCTCAATTGCGCTTTTTGCAGTGATATTGCTACAACTACTCGCTATCCTGAAATATTTAGATCCTTTGGTTTTCTTAGCTCTATTACATTTTACTCTTACTTCGCTTCATCCATCAAACGTGACCTCATACCAGGCCATCTGTGCGCCGACCGTTATTTTAAATTGATCCTTGCGCCATCAGCAAAGGGTCATCATCCTTAAATTTGCATTACCTTGCTGTTGTAACGGAAGATATGCGCATGTGCTCATCTACAAACGATGCCAATGAAAATCTAAGTGTGATGTCTTAACTCTTGAGCTCAAGTCATAACTTAGCGTGACGATATGATAGTGGGTAGCCATATAGGGACTGCGAAACATCTAGGATGCGCCATCTGTAAACCGTTACTTTGTGTTCGGTTGTGTTACATGATATTTGATTCGCTGTCCGCACTCAAAACGCACTCCCCCGGGGCTGACCAGATGACGTTTTCTGCCGGCAGCCCACTCTAGAGAACTGGCGCACAGTGTTCATGACTGCCGCCGGGTTCTTCGTGTTCGGGAACACGGTGTTCTGCGTGTTCGGCACCGCCAAGCAGCAGAAGTGGAACGAGCCTCTCGCTATGTACGAGAACAATTTGGGCCTTGCCTACTCCGAGGCGGGCGCTGCGGAAAAGGGACAAGGCAAAAAGGACGCCGGCATGACTGGCGACGGTGCCAAAAAGGACGGCTGGCCACTAAAGAAGGCCGTGTTGTGATCACCTGCTGCGGCGAACAGCTCAGTTAAAGAACGATCTAATGAGTAAAATATTAGAGTATCGTGTCGACCATTATTTTCATGAGCATTGCTCAACTGCTGCACTGAAACTCCATGACAGCATCTGACGTCAGACGGAGTCCAGCGCTTTCATGAATCGTGCGGCGACTGTTCGGGGGGCATTATCGATGGATGTTCTGGACGTGACTCGTGTGCCGATAGTCGGCCGTGTTCAGAGCTCTGATCAGCATCGGACATTGCTCATTGATGAGAACGGCGTGCCGATATGAGTGAAGACGTGCGTTTGACGTTCGCAGTGTCTTAGGGAGCCTGTGTGCTTGCACCAAGACACTGTTCTTGACCTTTGTTGATGAGTGTTGAGTTGTTCAGTATTTAAAGTATTGATGGTGAAATGCCATTCGTGTATTTATTACATTTCACCTGATGAATGTCAACTCAGGGTATGCAACTATTTACTCATTGGGGCTGTGCTGTCATGTGACGAGAAATCGAGCATTGCCAGTAGGTTTATTTAGAAGAGCGACCATCCAGGATGTGTGCACAATTGGGGGGTTTTGCATATGGACTAACAACTAACTGATCCGTACAGACTAGTTATTTATTCCAAATGTTGCGGAGAGAGCAGGCTAGATGCTGTATCGCATTTGGTGCAATGGAGAGATGAGACCATGATGTGTTCAGACATCGATGAGTGTAATAAACGAGATTCGTTTTTCCAGTTTTTATATCGTCAACCAAAGTAATTAAGGGGCATTGCCTCGGGGGCTTATGCCCCATGTCAACGCATTCTTCATAATATCTTGGACAAAGAAGAATTGGAAAATTGAGCTATTGCCGAGCCATATGGACTACTGGAGGTCGTTCACAAATTGAAACACAAAAATGTTGACATGCTTATTTATTTGCGGGGAACGTTAGACCGGATAGCTTGGTAAAGCGAAACCAAAGAAATTCGCAGCGCGGAGGAGTACCACTTCTGAACAGATTTACCGGAGGCCTGGTGACCACGTGTGCTGCCCGAGACGTTATACCGTTTTGTATCTGATTTGCATCTGATTTGCTTCCCCGCTCCACACCTAAATCAAATCACCTGAACCACATCAAGATAAGGGAATAGTTAATTAGAAAAAATGAAAACACTAAAGGCATAGTCACTCACATAAAGCTTTTTAAAAATATCTAACACAGATTGAAAGTCTATGTAGAGCCCTCTGCAAACTGCGTGGTAGATATAAGGTAGGTATTCTTTTTTCGACAAAACCGAGAATAACGCGAATACTATGCTATCGGTCACTCGGAAATGATAACAGCAAGACGCTCGAGACTCCGCACTTTAGATTGGCAAAATCATCGTATTCATTTTCCATCCAGTTTGGCAACAAAACTCAAAAGTTTATATCTGCCCCCAAAACAAACTTTTGCATTTTGTCGCCTCACACGGCGTACCTACGCAGTTGTCAAGTGATAGACCCAATCGAAGGAGTGGAGCATTGCGCATCTATTTGCAGTGAGTTCCGACTGAGTGATAGCATAACCTTTGAGTTATTATCGGTTTTGTCGAAAAAAGAATACCTACCACGCAGTCTGCTGAGGGCTGTACACGCATTCCACCTTTTGCTTCAGCTTAGAGCTCAGTGCATGCTCAAAGTTATGCTACATTAAAATTATGTTGGATGTGTTACGTCAATTCTTCGAACCGTTTCGCCATGATCTAATGCGATGAAATTGGCACTGTTCAATCTGTGAAGTCGCTCTGGGGCCGTGTGGGACCTGTGCCAGTGGCACTGACTAACCCCACGCAGCAGCAGCGTAACACGATGGCCCTCTTACCAGACGGGCGGCCACGGTCAAACAAACCGTAACAGAGATAGCAATGTGCATAGAACGACAAACATCGGCTGGCGAGCGCGTACCAGTTCTCGGTGGTCAGCCAGTCAGTTACCACCAGTTTCGTCAAGCCCAGTTATTCACGACCACAGGGTCACTCTCGGTTGCTCGGTAACATTCGTCGTCCGCGGTGCGAGGCGGTCTCGTATGAATCACTGGCGTTGGTAGACGATATACTGCACCGCATAACACTACTGTGCTGCGGCACAGCCTACCCATTCGAAAATGGACGGGCGGAGGAATAACGCCGCAAAAACGGCTCAAGTCTATTTCCGCTCGCGAGAGCTGCACTCACAATTCACATCAGATTAGTAGATATTTGGGTGCCATCATAGCTAAATATAGGTACAAATGTTGTAGCTGGCTAAGCACCTTGCTAAAGCACTTCGTATCGCTAATAAGTTACCGAATTCCGAATTAGGAACAATGGCCACTCATACATATATTCAGTCATATTAAAATAATTAGAAGATGAATTGTTGACTGCTCAGTACCTAACTCATCTTAAATTGGCAATCGGAATTATTTTATGGCCTTATATAAATCATGCACTATGGATTCGTTCGAACAAAGAGCCATATTTCCCATTTTAAATTCCTGAAGAAGTGCCGAGTTCGCCCGTTGCTAGGAGCTCATTTTGCTCGACAGCAAGAAGAATCGCTGCTGTCTATCGCGTGCGGCTTGCTACTTCTGTGTTGGCCCATGCCAGTCAACTCTGCCCCCCCCACAGTGGCAGCACTCCACAGTGAGGGCATCAACATGATATTGTCCAGGCCAAATCAGCGATGCCCATGCATGGTTAAACGCTGCAAGGATGCCCTCCACCAATCCACCGATGATTCGATCCATCTTCAATTCACCCTCCCCGTTCACCCCAGCCCCGGTATCGAGCCCGCGCCTCCCACGCCGCGGCCCGCTGTCTGTTACGGTGCACCAGCGCGCCCGGCTCACGACCACCATCGTCGCTAGTCGATACTCACGGCCGACAACAGCGGCGCCGACTCGGCCCGCCCGGCCCGCTCTGACGGACGGGTCGACGGTCCCCGGGGCGATTCACCCCCCCCCCCCTCCGGCGCCACCGGCCGCTCCCGATCGGTGGGCGCATGCGTCGTCGGCCGACGGGCGGTCTGTGTCGGCCGACCGGCTGCAGCGCCGACACATGGTCGGTGCCGACGCGCGGCGGAGAGACGACGCACGGTCGATCTGCGGCCCCGGGGCTCTGTGACGCGCTAAGAGTGTGCCCCGCGGCGGTGTGTGTCTGTGCAGTGGGATGACCGTTCGGCAGGCGGAGCTCTCTCGTGAGCCGGAGCGCCGCGGTGCCATGCGCTCGCCGGCAGCGTGGTAGCCGGCGCGGCGGCCCAGTCGTGGGACGCCCGGCAGCGATCGATCGAGCGATCACGGTAAGGACAGAGTGGCGGCGTGCGGGCCGACCAGCGTGCTGGACAGGCGCCATGGGGCCTGCCGGCGAGTGCCGCGGGACGCGCGGTCTCGCTGTGGGTCGCGGATGCACTCGGCGCGTGCAGAGGTCCTGGCGATTGGTCTCGCTCGGATAGTTTCTCATGTCGAGGGGAGGGGCGATTTTCCGCACGGTTTAGTGTGCCGTCACGCCACATAATTCGTTGATAGCATGACCATCATGAAGCCAGCCAGACAGAAAGACGCGTCAGATTGACGGGTCTGAAATCTGACGTACCTATGGCAAAGGAAATCAATAGGTATCACAGTGTTCCTTTTACGTGTCGTTACACCTCCGTTCAAAGAAAACCGTATTACCTAAATGTGATTACGAATACCGCGGCTGCTGTGGCTCGGGTTTGTATATATATATATATATATATATATATATATATATATATATATATATATATATATATATATATATATAGGTAGGTAGTAGGCGAGACCCGGGAGGTATGGGCTCCCTGGAGGTATGGGCCATCGCAGTTTTGAAGAAGTGTTGCGTATTTTTACACATTTGACGGCGTTAAAGGGACCCTCCCACCTTAACATTAGTTTTGAGTTGAGATAGCCAAGTTTGCGGCCAGGCTCAGAAACCACCATTTATCCTGGTCGCGACCCCCGCAGCTTTATGGTGTTCAAGAAATTTCTTCCCTTTACTTGCAGGGTGGGACCAGCGTGGTCCCTATCTCTTAACCATTACGGGAATCTGATGACGTCATCAGGCTTTCGAACGTCCGTTAAATGTTTGACTAAAACGTTTTGTAGCACGCGGTGGTATATGCTGCTTTGCGCGCAACAAATGCCGCACTTTCAAATAAAGTCGCTAGGAACAGCGGAGATCCCAAAAAGTAAACAAAAGTAAAAGTCTAATATCTTGAAAACCGGTGAATATTTTTCGATGAAATTTGGTAGATATTCGTTTTTGCTCTTTCTGAACCGAGCGACATCACTTTCATGCCAATTCATTAACTTTTTTGAAGGTGGGAGGGTCCCTTTAACTGCTAGCAGCCATTCCATTATACAACCCACGTGATTTTTAAAATCTTCCTTAGTCTTCTTTGGCAATGAGCGGTGATGAAGCGTTTTTGCCCTCTTCGAGTAAAATACGGTACATACAGAAAATTCGTGATAAATTTGAACCAGGCTCGCTTTATGATGTCAGACCATCGCTAACATTTAGTTTAAAGCATGCAAATTAAGACTGTATAGACAATTTTAAGCTTTCTTGCAAGATTATGAGCTGAGATGCTACGCTCATTCTGGCGTCCTAACCGGGAGGTTCGGGCCACCCACCCCGTTGATCCTAAAGAAATAAAAAAGATGCTTTCATTGAATGTCCCCGTCAACAAGTTTTATTTTTGTCGCGCATGGTCGAAAATTTAACTTCAAATTTCATTCAAACAGAAAAATATTATTGATTTTATTTCATGGTGCATGATTGACTTTACCAAAATACATATGGGCCCAAGTGACCTCCATGAAGTAGGTAAGCTGTTGCCCGCTTATGCCGTTCCTATAGGCTCAAAGAGAGATCAAGGTAGAAACCAGCTACGAGTATTATTCTCATTGTCGAGAAAAGAATATGAAACATGGCACCGGCCCATACCTCCCGAGGCATGGCCCATGCCTCCCGGTGTATTTTGATGGATCGAAAAAGCACATGATTTCTTGAAAGTTATCTCGAGACAAAATGGTTGCTCTCAGATGCCTAATATCAGGCACACGTTGCAGGCGAAAGTCAATTTCACGTACACACAGTGAAAACCGGGTCTAGCCACTGCCCACTGGAAGAAAAATGCCTTTTCAAAAAACCGGCCCATACCTCCCGGGTCTCCCCTACTAGTGTACATATATACTTTTCGAAGTGAAAGCCAAGGACAGTGGCGCGGGAACCGGGGGGGCTAGAGGGGGCTGAGCCCCCCCCCCCAGCTTTTTGGCTGGGGGGGGGGCTCGTAATGTATTTGAGCCCCCCCCCAGCTGGAGGAATCGAAATCGGAAATCTACCAACATAATTTCATAGATTCATACATAGGCGTGGGAACCGGGGGAGGGGGCAGTGGGGGAAGCTTGCCCCCACAACTCTGCGGCCGTGGGGGCGGTGCCCCACAACGTTTCATGAGGCCAGGAACCGTTGGGCAGCTTGTCCTCCCCAAATTAGGGGTTGTGGGTCACAAAGGAAGAAAGCATGTAAGTGAAAAATCCACCTATTTCACTGGCTCGGCAACTCATTTGGCAGATTAAAACCTTTACTCCAGGTTGCCAAAACGGTAGTTTCTTCACTCAGCTGAGACGGAATACCTCACTTTTTGAAAATATTTTCGTTTTTTTTTTTGTTGTTGAAAAGGCCAAGGTCTGAAAAATAAGTGGCCTAAAACCGGTGAGAAAACTAGATTTGGGGGTACCCTAGGTTGATTTCTATTATGGTTCAGCCCCCCCAGTCTGGAAGAAGTTCCCGCGCCACTGGCCAAGGAAAATGACGAATGTCACAACTGGTTCCATTTTTTCCTCAAATAGAAAGTAGGTATACTTGAATAATAGGTAAATACTATAAGCGCCAACGATTGCCGCCTCTCCATCTCTTTTTGACTCTTCGTTCACGAGGAGGACGGATCTGGAAAGTTCCCACTTTGGCTGAATTTCATGATTGAGAAACGTTCAACACATTTTTGTAGCCTGGATATAAGTCGTTTTCAGGGAAAAATATGTTCTGCAACAGTGTATAATATCATTAAAGTACACACCTGATGGTCGCATCGTGAGGTAGACTGGCGATTGATGGATGGAAACCATCTTCTACACATTTCCACATTCTACACCCTTTGCATAGGTAAGTATATGTAGTTTCGTACGTCTAGTATTTCAAGATAATTCACCCCGCATGCACAATGCACATAGTTATTACATAAGTCATTCCCTTACCCGTTCAAAATGTTTGTGTCTGAGAAATCCTAGATATTTTATGCAATGCATTTCCCATTCGTCAGATTCTTTATATCCACGGGCAAGAGAAGCTCACGCGCGCACGGCGCAGTGCATAATCCGCTCAGAGCCGACACCTACATCACAGCCCCATTACATCTGCGGCATTTACTGCCGGCCAACGCCCTGAACGAGTGCGTCAGCGCGCCCGCTCCAGCCCGTTTGGCACATCTGCCCTGTTTACGAGCACCGTCAACGCCCGCAACGCCGCTAGAACAATGGACCAAGAACGTTGAACTCACTTTTACTCAGATTAACCGGGATGGATAAATTTACTCAGTGTCGCACAAAGACCATGAATGAGCGCTTCAGCCGTTTATCATAGTTATGGCCCTGTGATGAAAGAAAGGAAGAAAAATGCTTTTAAAGGGAATGGGCATGTAGAAATACATAGTATAGAAGCAAATAAACCGTTAAACGATGCTAAATGGTACGACGCAGCTTATCTGTGTGGGACTAATTAGGACGACATCCGACAACAATTAGACGAAAAACGGCTGATGCACTTCGATCCTAAAAGTGGTTAACTTATCATGATAACACGAGCCAAGTATGGAAGCGTTTGTAAGGTCTATAAGAACACACTCAGATTATAAATCTCCTTATTGTAGGGCTATAAGTGTTCTTGCGTGTCAGCAATCGGCTGTGTCGAATTACGTGCGGCGCGTCACGTGCCACGAGTGCTGCATCGCGTGAGCCGCCCAATCTCTCCCCACAGATTCGCGTGCTGCCATGTCTGAGTCGGCGTCGGACGCCGGCGCGCCTGACGCGGCGGCGGCGGGGGCGGCGGCGGAGGCGGAGACCACGCCGCCGCGCCGGCCCTGCTGTCGGTGTCACACCACCAGCCTCTGGTCGGTCTGGTACGGCGCGGCCGTGCTCGCCGGCACCTGCTACCTCGTCTACCAGGCCGGCACGCGCTTCCTCACGTGCACGCGGCTGGCGTGGCGCGGCGGTGAGCGGCCCTTCTGGGAGCTGAACTCGTACATGGCGCTGGTGGGCGGCGCCGTGGTGCTGCTCCCCTTCCTGCTGGCCGCCAGCTGCTTCCGCATGGGTAACCTGGCCAACGACGGCGTCCGGCTGGGCGCGCACGTGACGGCGTGCTCGCGCGACACGAGCGGCGCCGTGTGGGCCGACACGTGGCTGCGGCGCGCCTGGGTGCACGGCGGGCCCACGGCCGCCTTCCTGCACCTGGTCACGGCCATGTTCCTGCTGCTGCCGCGACTCATCCTGGAGGCCAAACTGATCGACGCCGGCTATTTGGACTCAGGTGAGAGATGAACGGTGATAAAGAACTGACAGTTGTTGCGGAAAGTAATAATGTGAATATGTCGTTAGTAGTGTACCATTAAAAAGTAGGTTTCGGATTTAGGTGGTCATTACAAGATATTTTGGAATCATCCTTATCAGCACAACATTAAGCCTTTCGTTCTCTCTGCTTGCCTAATGCCTCCCTTATTCTCAGCAGTCAGCACATCCAACTCTAGGGCAGAATGTAATGCTTGAGAAACGTCACGGGTGCGGTCGCAAACAATGGAAACGTTTACGGAATCAATGCGCAGAAAAAAAACCGTTCGGTGGATAGAACTTAAATACTGAGTAAGGTTTCCTAATCTTTTAATCCACTTCCCTCGCCTACCTATGCTTAAATGCCCCTGGGACAGACGGCAGTACGTAAGCCATCCGCCGCCGCACTCGGTTAGTGGCATTTGTTCGGCACCGGAAGGTAGACTAGCCCGCAATACAAGCACGCATTGCGGCACAGCATGCATTCAGTTACCAGCTCTCGGCGTTCAGCCAACACGAACGCTCGTTAGGCTCGTGAGCCGTAAGCCCACGGGATCACTTCTTGAAATTCATTGGTTGGGCTCTCATGGTCAACTTAAGGATGCCAAAGTCATTCTTGCTCTGCAGTGCTGTATGAATGTTAAAATGCTCTTCAGTTATTGGTAGGGATCGGGACTAACCTGACCAGGTTTGTAAAAACGATACCAGTGCGTAAGCCCTGCCTGACAAGGCCTTACGGGTACCGAAGGTGGAAGGTGTTAATTGTCACACATGAGAAACTTAATTGGCGTTTCCATTCCCTGTTCAATGTGTTCGGTCCATCCATTGCTCAGTATTTACTTGGTATGTAACTACCTGGAGGCTGGAGCATCGGATTTCCAGCTATGAGAGCCCGAATTCGAGTCGTTCCAGCGCTCGATACATCCGACTCCTGACGAGTGACGGGCATGGTCGGCGCTCGGTGGAAACAATCACTGCCTGTTGATGTCAGTGAGTGGTACGGATCCGGGATCAGGCAAGCACACATGATCATGGGCTCCGCCACGGTTTTGGGATTGGGGGGGGGTCCGACCCAAAACATAAAACCTCGCTGGCGGATCCATGGTGGGCATAATAGGCGAATTCACCCCCCCCCCCCTGCAGCTCCCGAAATCGATGAAAAATTTCCGTTTTATCTAGAGTTCAAAGAAAACTTAATAATTTTATCGGGAGAATTTTGCTTCAATCCGAAAAACCAAGGTTCAATTTGCACAAGGAATCGAAAACCGAGAAGCGGAGCCCATTGACACCGACATGGTGGCCTCTCAAATCAACGTTCTTGAGGAATGGAGGCCGCTGTTTCGCGCTCCAAGGGCGGTGTTAGCCATCAGACAGCGCATTAGGCTCTCAGTGACTTGCATGGGCTTAGGAATTCAGGGACCTTCATAGGCGCTCAAATATTTATGTAGGCTCTTAGGCCAGAGTCGGGTCCTCCAAGGCCGTAGTTAAAGGAAAGCGCAGGGCTTTGGGAGTCGTAAGGATTTGAAAACCCTGCCCTCATATAGCAGTATGGGGTCCTTAAAGACTGACACTCAGTCTCTGTGATCAGGGTGTGACCTACCTTGACCTGAAAATGGATATCAAAATGCTGCCCTTGAATCAAAGGTCAGGTTATGGGGATCCTGTAAGAGTTGTGACTTGTAGATGTCCTATCTCTACCAACCAACCTGCATTCAGAACCCTGTGCAGATTATTGCAGATTACCTCAGAACGGTGTGAGGCTGCTTAGACTAGTATGGTGCTCGAATGACCGGCTTGGACCCCCCCCCCCCCCAACACTATCGGCTGACCTCACATGGAAAGAGGATTCTCAGATCGATTAGAAGTTCTTTTTTGGGGGCGGGTATTCATATGTTTAGGAGGTGTCTTGCAAGCTGGACCACTCTCACGAAATTATAGCCCAATTCTAGCATGCTTAGCTAATCCTAGCAATCTTTAACGCATGCATAGTAATAACAAAATGGTAGAATAAACTCACGTAGGTAGGTACATAAAGGTCGGCGAGTGTTGAGCAATTCGTGTGTCACAACATTTTAAGGGTTCCCTACATTTCTAGATCCTAAATCCCTTAGCTTTGCGACTGTCAACACGTTCTAAATTATTCAACACATTCTGTGAATGATTTAGTCATTCTTAGGTACGCGAAAACAAGCTGATAGGTATTCGGAATATGGGGGGGGGGGTACTGTACCCCAGGTAAATTATTGGGGGGGGGGCTCCGGACCCCCGCGTACCCCCCTGTGGCGGAGCCCCTGCACATGATTTTTGAATGGGGGTGGCACGACCTGCAAACTGGGCCCCCATGCCGAAGAGTCCTAGGCCCCACGCCAACTGAGGGCCCTTTGAGGCCTTTTGAGGGTCGTCGTAATTTTACCTCTATCACCTCCCCTCTCTGACTGCGCTACTGGGCATGGCATGGACTCATATGGGCCTGCTGGGGTCCGAGATGTCTTTTTATTTAGAAGATGTCTCCCGGTCTTTTTATCATTATTTCGGCTCATTTTTAGACGGTCTTTAACGTTTTACAGATTAGGGGCCCATTTAAGGATCATTGAGGCGGTCTAGCTTAGACAGCCTTTAATGCCCCCCCTTCCCACCCCCAGTTCCAATGGGAGGGGCACGGGCCCGTGTGCCCCCCCCCCCCCCCTGTGTGCGCCCTTGGACTACGGATCATGTTAGGTTATGCGGACAAACTTAAGTCCGCTAATTCAAACGATGAATGTTGGAATTCATTCATCGGTCCATAATCCGCGTATTCAACACATTGGTACTAAATTGAAAAAAAAAATCATCAATAGCGGCCCGGCCCGGCCCGGCCCGGGCTAGGCAACGTATTGGGAGTCTGAGTCATGATAAGCTTTACCTAGGTGACAAATCTCTAAATATAAGTCATTTGATTCATTGTAACACCACATCATCCTAATCAGTGATGTAATTTTCCTAAAATGATTGTGGGTGCCCAGCTGTAGGGGCGCCAGGCCGTTTTGGGGCGCAATGGATATTCTTAATGTGGGAGCCTAAATTACACCGAATTTGATAACATTGCTAGCCGAAGGGCGCTTTAAGTGACATGTCTGACTATGTAAATACCTACACGGTTAAAAGAGTTAAGTGACCGGAAGGCGTTAAAAAATGTAGAGGGGCGCCATCCAGTAGGAGGGGCGCCAGACGGTTATGAAGGCGCCGTGAGACCATGAAAAGGGCGCCATTCTCTTAGAAGGGCGCCGAGTAATTGAATTGAAAACGCTACGTGGTCCAAGGGCGCTGGAGGCCAGAAGGGCGCGGCAGAGTCAGTAATGCTAAGTTGGTTGGGACGTATAGGGGCGCCAGACGGTGACGAGCGCGCCGTGAGACCATGGAAAGGGCGTCATTCTCCTAGAAGGGCGCCACACAGTCGAGGGATGCTCGGTGGACAGAGACATAAGGGCGCGAGACGGTCAGGAGGGCGCCGTTGAGAATGGCGCGGTGCTGTCAAAAGGGCGCCATTCTCCCAGAAGGGCGCCGAGTGATTATAAACGCTAGATTATCCAGGAACGCCAGACGGTCAGGAGGACGCCGCTAGAGCATGCGAAGGGCGCCGTGCTCTTGAAAGGACGCTTTTAGCTTTGTAAAAGACTTGTGAGTGCATTTTCATCATTGTGGGGGCATAATTCAGGATTGTGGGTGCATCTGCCCCCACAAACAGATATAAAATTACACCCCTGATCCTAATCAAACACGAATTCGCGTTAACCCTCACCGACCCTTCTGTTTCAGATCGAGTCTGGTCGGGCACTCTGGACCACCTGCTGGGCGCGGGCAGTCAACCCACGCTAGTCTTCACTCCGACCGATAACAGGTCGTTCGTAGCACCACCTTCATCCTCATCGTCCCCAACGGCGGCGGCGTGGGCGTCCGTGTCGGCGCCGGCGGACGCGGCCGACTCGCGCCGGGCGGCCGGCGAGATCGCGCGCCAGTTCGGCCCGGCCAGCGCGCCCGGCGGCGAGCTCGTCAACTACGCCTGCGCACTGCTCGTCTTCGGCCTGCAGTACGCCAGCTGCTTCTGGAGCGGCAACAAGTGCTTCGGCCTGCTGTTCTCGGCGCACAACGTGGTCACGGCGGCGGTGAGCCTGGCCGCCTGGGAGGGGTTCGCCGTGCTGTACCGGCTGCACGCGGTGGGCTCGGGTGAGCTGAGCGGCGCGCGGCGCCACCTGCTGCTCGACAAACCGACCACGGCGGCGCTCTACCTGCTGACGGCGGCGCTGCTGCTGGCCTCCACGTCCGTACTCTATCTGTACGGTTACCACAAGTACCGACTGTACCTGGTGCGCCAGCGACAGCGCTACGAGCTGGAGGTGCCCGCCCGCCGGCCGGCGCTCGGGTACGCGTCCCACTGCGCGGCGCTGCTGCTGCTGGCCGCCGCCGCCGGCTGCCAGGGGCCGCTGGTGCACGACCTGGCGCTGGTGACGCGCGCCGGCCGCGGCAGCGCCGCGCTGGTCTGCTGCGCCGCGCTGGTGCTCCACCTGCTGCTTTGGGTGCTGCTGTGGCTGCTGCTCTCCGTCAAACACCGCTGGACGTTCAAGCTGCGCGTGGTGCTGGGCCGCGCCCACCTGCGCTCCGCCGAGCAGATCAAGCTGGTGCACGAGGTGGAGGTGTGCCAGCGGCGCGCGGCCGCCGACCGGGCCGACGGCCAGCCGGCGCCGCTGCTGGTGGTCAGCGCTGGCCGCGTGGCCGCCGTGGCAGACCCGGCCGTGCGGCACAACATCAGCGAGCTGGTGCGCGGCCACGTGCAGGGCCGCCGCCAGCGCTGGGAGCAGGAGGAGGTGTACTGGCACAAGCCGAGCCTGCCGAGGCCGCAGCCGTCTCCGGAGTCGGAGGTGGCCGGCTGGAGCAGCCAGCGCCGGCCGCAGCCCGCCGCCGAGAGCAAACACAAACGGTGAGTCGGCGCAACCACAGGGAACTGACAAAGAGTAGGTGACTGTAGGAGCCTGATGTTATTTGTGAATGAAGGACTATTCCGTTTAACACTTGGCATCATTCGTTTCATTCACTACTGTATAGTAGGTATAGGTAAAAGAAGACAAGCCACAGTAATTTTTATTAGCTCCGTGGCTTTGCCGGCTCGGCTCAATGTGGCTCGCTCGTTGAACTCAAACTCAACTGGTATAATTGATGTTCAGTATGCATTAATGCGTCGACGTGTCCGCTGGAGCCCGTTTGGCCGGATAGCGTTCAATCTGGCGGCCGAGTTTAATCACGGCGTCTATCCGTCCCAGGGGACACTCCCGCAAACTGTCGTCGGCGCGCGCCGCCATGCCGGACACCGAGCTCACTGACCTCCGCACCCCGGACCTGACCGACACCGAGGACGACGACCTGGCCACCAACGCCAACCAGAACAGCTCGCATCTGCACCACAGCAAGGCCCGGGTCAGTGCTAGTTAATTCTAAACGCGGGTCAAAGCTAGTTAATTCCGTGCGCGGTTCAAGTTTGGTCCTCTTGGCTTACAGCTTCTCCGGGTACAAGGTAGGTATATTTTGCGGTGAAACGTGCTTGCTATGCTAATGTAGGCCTGAAAGTTAGCCTCCTGCCTGCTAGTGCCAAGGACATTAGAGTTTCCCGGAAGTTTAACGGGCCATGGGCTGGCGGGCAATTATGCCTACCAGAACGTAAGCACATGTATTGAAGTGCCTATAGGCACTACTTCAATATAGGCACTTAACCATTTCAGCAGATATCTATGCAATAGGCATGCGTGTATAGTTATAAAACGTGACATTACGCGACTAGGCTTGCCCGATTCGAACAATTCGTAAACGTCTATCCCTTGGACAAACACACTGATCGGCGCATTAGCCCGCGCCCTGCCGAGCGACGCGCCCTGATGGGGGGCATTTTGGCCCCCCACCCGTAAGATCTCAAGAACCACGCAACATAGCGACAAGCAGCAAACGGTGTTGGATAGCATAGCCCCAACGGTGACCCAATTTCATTGACCTAGGTCAAACCGATGATGTCACAGGTCAGGTCAAATGTCGAATTTTCACCGAATTTTCACCGTTGCCTTTCAAGAATTGTGTTGTAAAATCGAGCATATTATTGAAGATCTTCTATATGGAATTGTCCTTCAAACACATATTTTGATATATGAGATCACTAATACCAGGTCAGGTCACAGCGTTCAGGTCACTGAGGGTCACAATACGAAAGTGTCGGGTGATGCGTTTTATGGTCCATTTTACATGGCAAATGCGATTACGTGGGTCAGGCAACCTTTAGGGCCAGTTAAGCTTATGTTCTGGTGCAGGTCAAGTCAAGGTCAGGTCAAATTAGGTCAAATTTCAAACTTGATATTTTGCATAAAATGGGTATCGATTCGATGCAGCTCGTCACGGGGAGTCTAATGGCGGTCTTTGTTTTACGCTACGTGGTCTGGAATTGCAAAACAAAATTGAGTTTGAAAATTTGACGTCATCAATTTTGAACAGTTTTTTTTGCTATACCTAAGTTGGGCAAAGAAAGAGGCATCGATTCTAAAATTTGGTATGTGGATAGAAGAGGCCGGTAGGGGCTATTATATATGCTTCCTTTTTTCGAAATTCATAAAACTTTTGGAATTTGTTTGCCATTACATTCAAAAATTACTTTTGTATGATTTTGGGGGTCAAAATCACAAAATTTTGAAAATCAGAGATAGCAGTTTTGTAGCGCCGTTTTTTCTCTACACGACCACATAAAGAACTTTGATTAAAGGGACCCTCCCACCAGACATGTGCTTGGATCCGGAAAAATGGATCTGAGATCCGATCTCATGGATCCCGATCCGAGATCCATTCAGATCATAGATCCAACCCCTCAATTTTGTCGAGAGATCTACTGGGATCATAGATCTGACCCTTCAATTTTGTCGCTAGATCCACTCGGATCATAGATCTGGCTCCCCAATTTTGTCGTGAGATCCATTGGGATCATAGCTCATAGGTGCTCAAAATGTTAACAACTTTCTTTCATAAGAAGTTATGAATACCAAAGTATGGTTAGAAACAAACAATCTTATACAAAGGCCATATTAGTAAAGGCATCCAGTTACATTATACAGAATACAAAATAAAGGAGGCTCATGACGGTCACAACTTGAGAGAATTGAGTGACATGAAGCTGGTTCACATACCAACAGAAAAGTTTGCATTAACAATTAACATAGAGGTAAGTCAAAGTAATGACTAATGAACAATACATTACTAGGTAGTAGGTACCTAGGTACCACATCACAATTCATGTTAGAATCTACATAATGACCAGTATAACGCCTTTTGGGGCGACTAACGGAGCGAGCGAGAGGGTGGGCCTTGCACGTGCGAAATTGCGAGGGAGTACCTCCAACTGACTTGTGCACGGCACCCTACTAACCGGTCTCTAGCGATGTGCCAAATTTGGGCACAATCGGCCCAGCCGTTCTGGAGATCTGGAAGCGGCACCCTGCACGTGCGCACGTGCAGAATGGGTCCCAACTGACTTGTGCACGGCACCCTACTAACCGGTCCCTAACTGTGTACCAAATTTGAGCGCAATCGGTCGAGCCGTTCCCGAGATCTGGAAACGACCCCTGCACGTGCGCACGTGCAGCAGCACCCCAACTCTGGCACATGGATATGCAGTGCCTAGTGGGTGCCTACCTACATGCCAACTTTCAGCGCAATCGGCCAAGTAGTTACCGAGATATTGCAACAATTACAAAACGGACACCTCTTCGTTTTGCACGTGGCACGTGCATAAGGGGTCACCCACATGCATCAGGAATAGTCCAATACTTGGTAGAAGGAATGAAGCTACCCTACAAAAATTACCGCGTGTAAATCGGTCAAGTGGTTGCTGAAATATAAGCGTCGCAAAACCGTGACCACGGCCGGCCGGCCGGCCGGCCGCTCATACTCAGAAATTTCCGTTAAAGGAAATAGTTCACTTTTTAACATGGGTTTTGAACTGGAATAGCAGTTCCGTAGCTTGGGCTGAGACGAGCATAAATCAGGAGCTTTTACAGCCCAAGGATCACCCTAGGCAAAGATATTCTATTTCTCGTCCCGAAAAAGGTGTCCTGCGTTGAGGATGTGTGCCTTGCATATTTTTGCATTCAGTATGAAAAGAGCATGGGTCCCGAAAATTCTTCAGAAACTAGAGAAATTATCTACGAGAACTCTAGAGAAATTCTCGTACTGATCAATAAGGACATTCAGGGGAACATTATCGCCCTTGCCAGTAAAACTAGTAAAAGGGCTAACTTTGCATGGTTCTTTAATCTTTAATGCATTATTTCACGCACTGGCGGATCCAGGGTTTCAGCGCGGGGGGGGGGGCGTACTAGGTCACGGAGCCAAACCTACTCCTAGGGTACCT
Organism: Amphibalanus amphitrite; assembly: GCF_019059575.1. Taxonomy (NCBI): domain Eukaryota; kingdom Metazoa; phylum Arthropoda; class Thecostraca; order Balanomorpha; family Balanidae; genus Amphibalanus; species Amphibalanus amphitrite. Next base: position 299,355 of record NW_024882292.1, on the reverse strand, counting down.
ACCCCCAAATCCTGTCTTCTCATCGGATTTAGGCCACTTATTTTTCGTCATAGCCCAGGCCCTGATACGATAGTTTTTTTTTCTAAAAAAAAAACAAATGGTAGGCCACCTGGGCCCTGTTTCACCTGTGATAGCAACACGCTGCTATTACACGTGTCAAATTGGGTTTCCATGGAAACATCAACAAACCATGGCGTCGTCAAACTGTGTGATGTCATGAAATATTGATGCTAACATCTTCACGGCCGTGCGATCAGACAAATGTATCAAACGCATTCAACGAGACAGCAACTCTGTTCCAAACGTAGCTATGCAGCGTGCTGCTATCACTGGTGAAACAGGGCCAATACCCCACTGGCAGATCCAGGAGGAGGGGGCTTTTGGGACAAATAACCCGGCAGCGCCAGAAATCGCCGGAAATTTACGTTTTCGTTTCAGGAATAAGACGAAAACTTAATTTTTATTACGAAAAGTTTGCTTTAAAGTGCACAGTAACGCAATGACAACTAAATTGAGGTTACTAAAACGACTCTGATCACAAAACAACCTACCTAGTTACTAGGAAGGCTTTCTAATCAATTTTTATTTAGTTCCTCGTTATAGGCGTAAGAAGTGTAAGTCTGAATGGGGGGGGGCATACTTGTACTGAATGCCCCTCAGGCTCCTGTCCGGGGGGCATATGCCCCTAACCTATTAATTTGAGGACTCGTTTGTTTTAGGGCCTTGGGCGGGCGGGCGGGTGGATAGGGTCTGGGGAGACAGATAGACGGACGGACGAACATACGGAGAGACGGATGGACGGACGGACGGAGAATGGAGAAACGGACGGATGGATGGACGGACTGAGAGACGGAAGGGCGGACGGACGAACGGAGAGACGGACAAAGAGATGAACAGACGGACGGGTAGAGAGAGAGAGAGAGAGAGAGAGAGAGAGAGAGAGAGAGAGAGAGAGAGAGAGAGAGAGAGAGGAGAGAGAGAGAGAGAGAGAGAGAGAGAGAGAGAGAGAGAGAGAGAGACTGAGAGAGAGAGAGACTGAGAGAGAGAGACTGAGAGAGAAAAAGAGACTGAGAGAGAAAAAGAGACTGAGAGAGAAAAAGAGACTGAGAGAGAAAAAGAGACTGAGAGAGAAAAAGAGACTGAGAGAGAAAAAGAGACTGAGAGAGAAAAAGAGACTGAGAGAGAAAAAGAGACTGAGAGAGAGAGAGAGAGAGAGAGAGAGAGAGAGAGAGAGAGAGAGAGAGAGAGAGGGTGGTGAGAGAAAGGAGGATAAGTATGAAGGAAAAGACTAACAGAGACTTCAGGGAGGACGGCAAGGAGACTGATACCTACAGAGAGGAACAGTAGCGGCGGAACACCTTCAATTAACCCGCGCCCAGATGGGGTCTGCCGAGCAACGCGGTCTGATGGGGGGGGGCCATTTTGGCCCCCCCCTCAGATCTCGAGAACCACGCAACATAGCGACAAGCGGTAAACGGTGTTGGATAGCCCCAACGGGGAACTACCTTGTGACCCAATTTCATTGACCTCGGTCAAACCGATAACGTCACAGGTCAGGTCAAAGGTCGAATTTTCACCGTTTACAGGCATTTCAAGAAATGCGTTGTAAAATCGAGTAAAATGCATTTCATTGAAAATCATCGATGGGGAAATGTTCTTCAAACACATATTTTGCTATTTGAGGTCACTGATACCAGGTCAGGTCACAGAGGTCAGGTCACTGGGGGGGTCACATTATGAAAGTGTCGTGTGACACATGTTTTATGGTCCATTTTACATGACAAATGCGATTATGTGGGTCAGACAGACTTTAGGGCCAGCTTAGGTCACGTTTTGTTCAAGGTCAGGTCAAGGTCAGGTCAAGGTCAGGTCAAATTAGTTCAAATTTCAAAGTTGATATTTTTGCATAAAATGGGTATCAATTCGATGCAGCTCGTCACGGGGAGTTCAATGGTTGTCTCCGTTTTGCGCTACGAGGTCTAGAATTGCTAAAAATTGGGTTCAAAAATTTGACGTCATCAATTTTTAACAGTTTTTTCGCTATAACTTGGCCAAAAAAAGAGGTATCGATCTAAAATTTGGTATGTATATGGAATAGCGCAGGGACTATCACATATATTCCGGTTTTTTTCGAAATTCGAAAATTTTTTGGAAATTTTTTGAGTTTTTCTAAAAAAATCAATTTTTTTGATTTTTGGGGGTCAAAATCCCAAAATTTTGAAAATCCGAGATAGCAGTTTTGTAGCGCCGTCTTTTCTCTACACAACCACACAAAGAACTTTAAAATTGCTTGTTAACTGTGGAATTGGTGAGCGTTTCAAGATGTCATGTTTTTGGCTCATTTTTACTCGAACATGACCTCAGTTTGACCTCAATAACTCCTGACCTGAGGTGACCTGTGACTTGAAATTTTGTGTGAAGGTGTCAAATTGATGCCCGGTAAGGTACCCAAAATTTGGGGGGGGGGCACTGCCAACTTTTGGTCCCATTCTTTCCATGCAACGCCCATAGGGCTAATGTTAAAATGCCAAAATCAAAGGGGGGGACGGTGCCCCGGTGCCCTCCCCGTTCCGCCCGCCGCCTATGGAGAGGAAAGATAAGTGAGCAAGGGATTTGAGAGATAGGTAAAGAGTAGTGATGTCAATTACAGAAAATCGGAATACCGATACCAAACCAAATACCAACCAAAACCGTGAGGAAATACCGAAACCGAACCAACCTAGGAACATGAGGCAAATACCAAATTTATACCAATTTATCAGCCTCTTATAAATTAGTGAGGGTTCATAATACCAACAAAATACCAAATATAGGAGGATTGAAATACCAAATACCAAGTTGGTATTGGTTTGGTATCGGTATACCAAAATGTTGGTATCCGATTGACATCTCTAGTAAAGAGACAGGGGAGAAATGAGATTTTATTGCTCCGCTCCTAATAACACTTCCTAAAATAAAATATAATTGGCCGTAATTATCGAATAAGAATCGGAAATTGTCAATTGAACGTCTGATTCGCTTACATCAATCGACAATCCGCCCTATACCATGTTTGACATGGTTGCAGTTTGCACCAAAGCCAGCTTGCAGGCTATAGCCTATACATCGAGGCAGTGGTATATACTATACATCCCGGTGAATTCCTGCATATAGCCGAGACCTGCGGCGGTATTTTCCCACGATCAGCCAGATTTCAAAGTCGTGTATTTTTCGTCCATGGCAGGCGGCCGGCGCAATCTCGGGGAAAGAGGCGCTCCAATAACAAAAGCACGAGCAGATCGCCCAAATGCCGGTGGCCGCGATAAGTTCTCTAGTTTCTGAAGAATTTTCGGGACCCATGCTCTTTTCATACTGGATCGCGTGTGCCTTACAGAAACTGAAAAGTTCTTCCTATATCAAAATATAGAAAATAATCTTTTGTTATAAAGAGGTTTTATTTTCTTTGCTGATCATTTTGAACATAAAAAATCATAAATCCATTGCAAAAAAAAATAATTTCGTGAAAGTGAACTATTTCCTTTAATCTAAGGAAAGACTACGCTCGCTTCGCTCGCTCCGTAATAAGACAATCTTGCATTAGACAACCACGAGGTTTTCCAGTTTCCAGCTATAGTTCGTTTTTTTTAAGTTTGCCCCTCACTGTAAACGTCTTTTTGAACATAGCACGAGAATTGCTAGCTGAATTACTGAGAAAACTGGTTGGCGCACACTGATTTAACCAGATTTCACAGTCGATCAATTTCATCAAATTTATTTACTATTTCACAGACTCGTAAATCGTATCTGCCAATACCTACAGCCCCACAGGGATAGACGACTTCTCAGGAATTATGTCTGAACTAATAAATAAATTGCACGGCGCTTAACATAACGTTAAATCGTCGATGTTCAAAACTTATTTTTGAAAATATTATTCATATATACAATACAATGTGCGCTAACCAGTTTTCTCAGTAATTCAGCTAGCAATTCTCGTGCTGTGTTCAAAGAGACGTTTACAGTGAGGGGCAAACTTAAGAAAAACGGACTATAACACAGTTGATTGATAAACAATAAAAGCTGATACTGACACATGTGGCTTGGTTAGGTAAAGGTATTTCAATCCATTGAAAGAAATATTTGATAAAATAAACTGAGATATAAACAAAAGTATAAAAATATTCAACAGCCTGCGGAAGCGATGGGAAGCGAAATATCAATTGGAAATATTTACCGTAAAATGATTATTCAGTATCTAAATAGAACTCGTGACGTCATTTCAAATAACAAATGAGCTAAGCGTTCTTCCTTCGAGTATAATGAAAATAAATAAAAAATCAAACTGGAAATTCAAAAGTCTGAAGTTTTTTCTCAAAAGAATGTTCATTTTTTTCTGCCTCACATAATTTTACGATACGATTGTTTGTGAATATCATCTTTGTAGCGATGAATTTTATGACGTAAACGTAAGCTGAAAGCGAGTGTGTGCCTTGCATCTTTATTTTATTCACTTTTCAAAAGAATCACAATATCTTACGTCATTAGTTTGAAGGGCCTATTACGGGGAATCTTTTGGAATCATTACGGTTTTAGTCAAATTAAGATTTTTCATTGGTCAAACGATAATGACGTAATAAAACAATATTACCAAAACGTGAGCTGTGAATTTCGTTTGTCTTTTTTGGGAGGCTCTCTCATAACGACAGCACGGCATGGCGCCACACGTGGCACACGATGCCAAAAGTAGGTAATCTGAAGAAGTTGATGCCATTTTTGAACTTGTAATTTTATTAGGAAAGTATTAGAGGTTGGTTGCTATTCTTACTGAATCGAAATTGTGTTGCACATACTAATAGCTCATACGAACATTCTAGATTGGGTTTTCATACCTGGTAGAAGTGGATTGCTGGATTATTTTGAGCAAAACTGACCTATTTGGCTTCCAGATTTGATTTCCTAACATCTGTCTATAGGCGGCGGAACAGGGGGGGGGGGGGGGGTGGCACCAGGGTACAGTGCCCCCCATAGATTTTGGCATTTTAACATTAGCCCTACTGGCGTTGCATGGAAAGAATGGGACCAAAATGAAAATCTGCAGTGCCCCGCTGCCACTGCATCTCATGATCTGCTGTCTGTACTGTTTGTTCATTGAAGTAAAGTGGCTGTAGCTTGTTGATAAGATTGTCATCAGTGCTGTCATGAAAAAGTTACAATTGGTCACAAAAATTAGCAATGTGCATGTTCTTGGTTTATTTTAAATGTAGTACAAATGTTGTTCATTTAAATTCAAATTTAATGATGATACCTAATGATTACAACAACCATGTCCACAAGTGACAATTCTCAATTGTATTGCACTGTAAGGTGTACAATTATGTAGGATAAGGGTTTCATTGGCTACATGTTGTCGTGAGATCCATACAGATCATAGGTCCTCCACAAATTTTTGCCCGCTGGATCCACAGAGATCATAGATCCGACCCCTAAATTTTGTCGAGAGATCCATTCGGATCATAGATCCAACCCCTGAATTTTGTCGAGAGATCCACTTGGATCATAGATCCAACCCCTCTATTTTGTCGAGAGATCCACTGAGATCATAGATCCAGCTCTCGGATCCATGCACATGTCTGCCTCCCACCTTCAAAAAAGTTAATGAATTGGCATGAAAGTGATGTCGCTCGGTTCAGAAAGAGCAAAAACGAATATCTACCAAATTTCATCGAAAAATATTCACCGGTTTTCAAGATATTAGACTTTTACTTTTGTTTACTTTTTGGGATCTCCGCTGTTCCTAGCGACTTTATTTGAAAGTGCGGCATTTGTTGCGCGCAAAGCAGCATATACCACCGCGTGCTACAAAACGTTTTAGTCAAACATTTAACGGACGTTCGAAAGCCTGATGACGTCATCAGATTCCCGTAATGGTTAAGAGATAGGGACCACGCTGGTCCCACCCTGCAAGTAAAGGGAAGAAATTTCTTGAACACCATAAAGCTGGGGGGGTTGCGACCAGGATAAATGGTGGTTTCTGAGCCTGGCCGCAAACTTGGCTATCTCAACTCAAAACTAATGTTAAGGTGGGAGGGTCCCTTTAACTTAAGCTTTTGTGAGCGTTTCATGATTTCATGATTTAAGCTCATTTTTGGTCGAACATGACCTCAGCTTGACCTCAATAACTCCTGCCCTAAGGTGAGTTATGACTTGAAATTTTGTGTGAAGGTGTCAAATTCATGTCTCGGAAGGAACCGAAAATTTGGCGGCGCTGCGCGCCGCCGTTTTTCTCTATTCAAGAAAAACCACAGGGGGAGGGCAAAATGGCCCCCCATCAGGACGCGGGTTAAGATCTACGGTAGGTACGCTTTTATGTCTCAGCGACCAACAGCTCGACATTTTCATATTGACTTATGGACGGGCGACGGCTCCCATAAGTTAGTCGAGCTCAACCAGTCTCCTTATGAAGCTTAGCAAAAGCGCGTGGCTGGGTCGTAAGTAATGAGTAGATAATGTATCACTGCCGGAATACTCTCCCGTTCATCAAAATTGGAGCTTGCTGATACTGCGGCAAATAACGCTCGCTGATAACTATGCACTTTATAGGCACATATTTGTTGAAATCTGGTGCTAGTAAGGGCTAAATAATGATGCAGTCTGATCGATCTACGTAGTTCGGAAAATCGCGGAACATCCGCTCTGCCTTCCCAGGCGGGATTCGCTCCCCGACTAGTGCCTCCAATCCGACGGCATGAGTCCAATGTCCACGGGCCAGAGACTGAATGGCGCGATACGTGTGTGAACGGCGCTGCCAGCTGCTCGATCTCCCATGGACGTGAAAAGCGGTATGGCCTCGTAAATAAAACCCGGGGGAATTGAATGAAACGAAGCTGCGAACGTCATTCAAACGTCAAATCTAGTCCGATCCACTGCCCGTCATCTGAACACGCCGTGTAATCGATGAAGGGCGAGTTTCCCGTGCTGTCGCTAACCGTGTCAATACCCAGTTCCTGGGAGCTGGCTGATGGGCGGCGGCAGACGCGCCGCGCCACTCTAACCACTATCGACGATTGTCCAATACCGGCGCGGCCGATAACCTTTGGTAGCTCCGGCCGCGCCATTTGTCGATATTAGGCCACGGTTGGCCCGTCGCGTGACGTGTCCCGTTGATACTGCACCAGCGACCCGGGACAGATGTCCGCCGGAATGTCGAGCTCAGCGGCAGCCGTCTCGGGCTGCTCCGGAGAGGGGGGTGGACAGAGGCGGGACCGGAGCTTTTAGCCGGGAACGGTTCCGTGCGCTGTTTAAGTTCGTAACTGTGAGGCAGTTTAGGGTGAAATAAATGTTCTGCAAATAACGCACCGGTCCTGCAGCATCAAAAACAAACTTTTAAGACATACCTAAATAACCCCTTAATAACATGAGTATCTGAGAACCCTCTAGTACGTGTGAGTTATGTATCTCATGAGTATGTCTCGTATCTGACGTCAGTCTCGTTGCAGGACCAGGTGCGCGGCCCGCAGTACGCCTCTCTGGGCGACACGGCTCGCGGCGACCCCACCTCCCCGCCCAGCAACCGGTCGGCGCCGGGCAGCGACCGCTGCGGGGACGACGGAGCGTCGGCGGCCGCGCACCGCAGCCCGGCCGGAGCGGCCGCCGAGCCGGCGCCGCCGCTGCCGCTGCCGCTACAGAAGCTGACAGCGTCGCCGGGCCGGGCGTGCATGTCGCTGCAGCGCGTGCCGCCGCCGACGGTGCCGGTGGCGCCGCTGAACGCCAGCCACTCGACGCTGCCGCCGCGGCTGGGCCAGGCGGCGCCGGCGCGCGCCGTGCAGCCGTTCTACTGCGCCGACACGGTGGTGATCCGGCGGCAGACGAGCGCCGCCGCCGGCCGCCGTCACGACTCGGCGCTGGGCTCGTTCGGCACCCACCCGGCGCCGCAGCCGTCGGCGGCCGGCGTCCGCATCTCCGAGCCGGCCGCGTACAGAAACACGGCAGGACTGGTCGGCTCGTGCGGCTAAACTGGACGTCACAGAGCCGGGCTAAACTGAACACTAGCCTGCCAGCCCGGGCAGGCTGGCCGACGCCCGCATCACCAGAAATAGCTGTGCTGTGAACTTCGCGCAAAAGCACACTGGCCAACCAACACAAGTTTTCTCTAGTCTTAGAGCATCCTCTGCAGAGTTGTGAGTAGCTGCCATAAGTTTCCAGGCGTCTCGCGTCGAATTCGGAGCCGCTATTGTCCGGAGCTGGGCGCCATAAGTTAGCTGCAACATGTTTTCGCGGCGGGTCGGCGATAATTCTCCGCCAGCAGGTGCGTTCAATTCGCTGCAGCGTTTCTGTACCGTGCAATCAACGCGCTCTTCAAGAGCGGCGTGCGCTCCAGGCGCCATATCTGCAGTGTTGTGCTGTGTTGTCGGTGTTCGGTGTAACTGACACTGCCAGAGGGGCGCGCCACGCCACACATCGACAAGGCAACCATATCGAGAGAACCGCATACTCAAGAGAGGAGCCTTCGATACTGGCATATCCGTAATAGGGCAACATGAGCGCGAGATCCGACTAGCCTAGCAGCCCCATTCCTGTCCAACCCGAACCCCTCACCAGCATATCCCGTCTTAGTTATAGCCTACTCGTAGAGCAGCTGGCGGCAATCAGTAGACACTGCTGCAGTAACTGTGGCACTGCATTGACTCGGTGACCTTTTCAATCACTGGGCACCGGAGGGGCGTTCGTTGCCTGTCCGTTCAGCAGAGCTGGTACTCATCCGGCACTGTTTTATTCAGTTTCCCGGCACACAGTCACCGTTTGAAATAAGATCGCGACATTACAATAACTCAACTTCAGACTCGAAGCCTTGCAAGTGTGTGTACCTGCCCCGCGGCAGGGCCAATTTTATTTGCCGATTATTTCGTTCCCCTATGCTCTACCACAAAACTATGCAATGACAACGATGACCTTTGATACTGAAATGTCTGAAAGACTGAATAGAGAGCAACTCCATCCCAACACCACATTTCAAATGGCCTTAAGGCCGTCAGTGTGGCGAAAGTAATCAACTCGGCACGTGCACCGAATTATCACAAGACACACAAGATGATCATTTCATTTTTCTGCGATGAGGTAGGGAACGCACGACGAAGGGTAGCGGACGACATTTGTGGTGCATCAGTGTTTGTACGTGTTTGTGTAATTGTTCACGGGTGTCAAACGCGTCGCGTGTCTTACACTTCCTATTTTCAGTGCTTTTGTTGGCTGTGTACGGTTTGTGACCTTTAAATATTTGCGTTCGCTTAATTTTGCAAACAGTAAATGTTATGCATTTTATCTAATTACTACTACCGTCAGACTAGCATTTATACAGCGGAGTGAAAGTTTGTGTAAAATAAATGTGAAGATCTGAACTTCGCAATCTGCATTTCGGGCAAAGGCAAGTGTGCGTACCAAATGCAATAGCATTACGACCACCGATCCAAATTTCGCGAGTAACCCCACAAAATTTGTCTTTAAAATTATCGCACAATAGATTATGTATCGTTACAGACCTTACGAACAAGTATCGCGAAGTCCCCCTCTGCTATTCATGTCCTGTTCGGTTATCACCGTCAATTGGCATCACTGCGACACGACTTCGAAACAGTTAACGCTCTCTAATGGTCATTACTATTAAACTTCCATTTTCAATGTTGTCGAAAATGACGATCCGTAGCTTTGAGCTAAAATCGAGCTTTGAGCGTTGGGAGTTGTTCAACAAGTAGAGATTGTTCAAACGAACAACCTCCAGCACACAATCTGCAATCCTTTAAAAGAAACGCCCTTTACTGCAGTCTTCCATTTTCGACATTTTTATGTAGAATATTGAATAATCGTATATAAGCGCACAGTCAGAAACTATAATAGCAATTTGTTCTGTATACATATATTTCACTACAAAATATACTAAACGATTCATCTCAGCAGCTCGCACTGGAGTGTGCCAATAAGCTCCAATTTAAGCTTCCAGAGGGAAATGGAAATAACTAGCTCGAACTTGTTTTACAATAATAAGTCATATAATTCCAAATCACTGGCACTTGACGCTTCACAATGGTCTAGACAAGCTGAGCCGACATATCTAGCGCTCGTTTTCTAGCCATGGATTCCCTTGTACTGCATTGCATTGATGTTTGGTATGCATTTTGAATTGCATACTTCGCCACAACTCGGCGGGCCTTCACAGAGCACCACTCATCACAATAAGAGGAGACTGTTCTTGGAGGCTGTAGGTAATAGGTAAAGGCACACTAAAGTAGATTACGTAAAAGGTCACGGCCGGATCGGCATCGGTTTCACGGAACTGCCAATAGACGACTTAGTGCTGACGGAGACAAAGGTACAAGTAAATACGCACCTTAACAATGCTTTCTCGCTCCCGATAAAATCAAACCCAAAACGAAACTAAGAAGACGTCATACCTTGCCAAACGGTTCGGTGGCCGAGTCTGTCCTTTGATCAGGAGTTTGTCGGATTAGGGAGGCAGGTTGGCGCTCGGGATGCAGCTCACTTCTTCGACACGATCTGGCGGGCAATCAGCTCCCGCATAATCTCGTTGCTGCCGCCATAGATGGTCTGGACCTGAAACGACGAGCAGACAATTACATAATGATGGTCGGTGACGCTAAGTCTCAAGATGTTCGAGCGTGTGTTAATAATCATGAGACAAGGATTAAAGGAAAACAGACGAGTCGTTTTGATACTTGATATCACGAATATGATTCGGGGTAAAAATGTGCATGTAATGGGGGACTTGGCAAAATGGCTTCATCGCTAGTGCGACATCTTTGAAAACCTAAATGTTAACATTTACAAAAACAAGGCACGGCAGAAAACAACAGAAAAAAATAACCATCGGAAAAAAAACGACAAGACAAGGCTATTTCAATGGCCTTTCATCAAATGCTACGATCGATGACAGCTACATATGAAGTTCTAGCTAGGATGCTGCCATATTCTCTCGGCCAGCAGCGCCACCTGCGCCGGCCGGCAGTCCGATCCGGCCGGCCGGTGTCACTGACTGACACACACCTTGGCGTCGACGTACGCCCGGCAGACGGGGTACTCCCACATGTAGCCCCAGCCGCCGTGCAGCTGCACCGCCTCGTAGGTGATGCGGTTCTGCAGGTCCGTGATCCAGTACTTGCACATGGAGGCCATGCCGCCGTCCAGCTTGCCCTGGTTGTGCAGCTCGATGCACTGATCGGTGAAGGCGCGGTTCACAACCAGCTCGGTCTTCATCGCCGCCAGGCGGTGCTGAATCGTCTGTGGAAGCACGGGACGACGTCAGACGAGTAGGTTCCCCCTATTCGGTCACCAATCCCGTCTCAGTCACTGAGGCGAAACAAGTTTCCGCCTTTTACCTGTTTTTATATTGTGACTATCGGCACAGAATAGCCACGCCGGTGTATGTGGAGTGCTGGCAAAAGTCAATACATAGTTGTCAGTGTAAATTAACACATATCCGGATTGCGCCATTATGAGTGCTAACATGTTTTCTTTCGTTATGTGATTATATGAAAAACGTCCTTATCCCAAGCAGGTTTTTAAACCACCGGACACCCTCTCAGTCCCTCCCACTGGCAACACTTTATCTTCGGCCTCCATCCGGTCTGCGGACCGAGGGCGGCCTTATTGGTCCTCAGATCAGTTCGGTTATCGGTTTAGAGGGCCCTGGCTGTTCAGGGGCAGAAAAGCCGCGGCGGGGAGCGCCCTCACCTGCAGGTTGCTGAGCGTCTTGCCGAAGGCCTTCCTGTTGAGCAGGTAGTCACGTGTCTCCTCGAAGGCCCACTCGCAGTTAGCCATCGACATGATGGCGATCAGGAGGCGCTCCTGCGGCAGCTCCTGCATCAGCTGGTAGAAGCCGCCGTTCTCCTTGCCCAGCAGGGCTGACTTGGGCAGGCGCACGTCCTCGAAGAACAGCTCGGCAGTGTCCTGCGCCTTCATGCCCATCTTCTGCAGCTTCTGGCCCTTGCGGAAGCCGGGCATGCCCTCCTCCACGAGGAAGAGGCTGATGCCGTGAGCGGGCGACTTGGCCGAGGGGTTGGTGATGGCCACCACGATCACCACGTCGCACATGTAGCCGTTGGTGATGAATACCTTGCTGCCGTTCAGAATGTAGTCGTCGCCGTCCTTCACTGCCGTGGTGCGCACACCCTGCAGATCACTGAAACCAAACGCTGAGTCAGGGCGTGCTGTTGGGAGTCAAGCATTCCACACTCCGCCAAGATCGCCCTAGTGTGTCAATGATTCATCTCCACGGCACTTATCTCCTTTCCTTTACTCCCTACTCATCTCCGTCCCTTGATTTTGTTCAATTATGACCCTTCATCGTGTAGTTCAGCGTTCCGTTAAACGACAACGATACAATCTAGGCCTTGCCATCCAAACATGTTAAACGTTGCAGAAAGTAAAAATTTAAGACCGGCCACTTCACATGAATTAGTGTACGGCACAGAAATACCTAGTTCCCACATTATCTACTTTTAGTTCACATGTGAGAGCAAGACCAATCATCGTAACAAGTCTGAAAGTTTAATTTCCCAACGATCTGGTTCATGTCAATCTAACACGCGAGGTAGCCCTGGGCTGCAGAAATTCAATCTGTGGCAAAATTCTCTACATCGGGTAAACAGCCTGATAAGCTCCCTGAACCTTGCACCCGATTAGCTAAACATAGGATCCAGTTGACCCCAGCCCGCGGCGTCTGCCTCCTGACAACGAGCAAAACGCTTCAATGAGTGATGATCGAAGCACTTTCCGAATCGTGTTCGGTAAAATCATCGGTAACTTAGAGGTCGTGCCACGCGACCCAAACTCTTGCCCTGTCAGTTGAGAGAACATTTTATCAACTTCACAATGACTCAGCAAAGCGTTTCATCTCGATTCCTTATTTGTATCTCCGCCGTGGATCTCTCACCAGCCCCCGCCTAACCGGTCCATCCCCGCCTCACCGGTCCATCCCCGTCTCACCTCACTGGCCCGTCCCCGCCTGACCTCCCCGGTTCCCGCCTCCCCGGTCCATCCCCGCCTCACCGGCCCGTCCCCGCCTCACCAGCTCGTCCCCGTCTCACCTCACCGGTCCATCCCCGTCTCACCGGTCCATCCCCGTCTCACCTCACCGGTCCATCCCCGTCTCACCGGTCCATCCCCGTCTCACCTCACTGACCCGTCCCCGCCTAACCTCCCCGGTCCCCGCCTGACCAGCCCCGTTCCCGCCTCACCTCCCCGGTCCCCGCCTGACCAGCCCCGTTCCCGCCTCACCTGCCGGCTCCCGGCTCGGTCATGGCCAGGGCGCCGATCTTCTTTCCGGCCGTCATGTCCGGGATCAGACGCTCGATCTGCTCCGGCGTGCCAAAGTGAGATATGTACGGCATCACGATGTCCGAGTGCATCGCGTAGCCGGGACCGGTGCAGTTGCTGTAGCCTCTGCGCAGGAGTCAGACACCGGTCAGAGGCGCAGAGAAGGGGGCGACCGGGGCAGTAGTCGATAGTCGCGAAATCGTTGGGAGGGGGGGGGGGGTCACGGAAATGGTCGCTGGATTTTCCGACACAAATTTAGCGATTGAAGATGTTCATGAAGCAGCAAGTTATTCACCCCAGGCAATTGCTATAATAGTATCAACAATACAACCAAGAGAACGATGAGAGGTAAATGAGTAACATGGACCGCTGCAATAACTGTAATTCGCATTAGCAGTGTTAAGCAGCGTGACTATTAGGCATAATATGGGGTGACAGCTATGGTCGTTCCGAGGAATTAACTGTCGATGGTTGCCACAGAGGCCTCGTGGGCACTAATGAATTCATGGAAAAACACTGTGTTGACGCTTTACGGCCAGTTGCTAAGTCATTGTGAGGTCGGAGTCGAGTTGTTTATATGATCCTTGAACTTTGATCAATGGACAGCAGACACAATTCTAATTGGTTATTGGAAACCAGGATAGGTTTCGCAGAAGGCGGGCATCGACTCCAATCCAGGAAAATCGAATTCCAACAGTCCACCGTAATAGAAAAGAGGAACGCATTCTCGGCTCGGCCCCACATATCACCATTCACGTTTAATGAACTTTCAACAACAGACAAATTACCGACAACACGGTTACAACACCAAATGCCAGTACTGACTTCACGCGCCCGTCAGCGGCCCTTACTGTTCCTCGAGGACGATGGAGGCGTCCAGCCAGTCGCCTCCGATGCCTCCGTGCTCGGCCGGGGTATTGACCCCGAGGAGACCCTGCTCTCCGGCCTTCAGCCACACCTCGCGCGAAACCTGGCCGTCCTTCTCCCACCTGGAAAAACAGTGATTGTCAGAGCACTTGCCACTCATTGGTCATCCTGGAGGCAAGTGAGATGCAAAAAAGTCAATCCATGCAAATATGAATAGAAATCTGTGGACATACTAAAAAAAACATTTCAGAGTCACCATGCAGAAGGTATACTTACTGGCCATGGTATGGCTTCACTTCTTGTTCAAAGAACTTGCGGACTGACTCACGGAACATGTCATGATCTGAATTGAAGAGCGTCCTACCACCAATGTCGCTCAGCTTTGGCATCTGAGATGTAGCTGGACGGTATTCATCAAAACGCCTGAAAGAAATGTCACAGATGCACATCAATACATGAAATAATAAACACAATTTGATCCCATTAACTGGTTTTACATCTACATCTTTATCACATGTTCCTAAAAAGTGCACCTGAACATGGTAATTACCATGCAGCTTAAGCTGCACCATCACAGATCACTTTCATCAGGTAGTTTCTTTTAACATGAAGCAGTCAGGAAGAGAAGACAATAGATTGGGGACCTCACCAAACTCATAAACCTCATTATGGGATACAGGCTGCAATTTTAGGATTATAGTTGATATTAGCAAAAGTGCACAAACGCAGCAATCATGATACCACGCCAGTGCTTGCCCAGCACTAATCTGAACAAGTTGAGACTGCTTTTAATACTGGATTCAGGAAGGAAACCCAGTCATTTAAAGCTCTCAGCTATTAAGAATTGTATCTATTTTTATTATATTGTAACTTTACAATTGAAAAACAAATACCTTCACAAGTAAAACAACTTAGAAAGGAAGATACCATTGACAAGACATAGTTGACAGAAGTAGAGTAAGGGCTAAGTTCAGTTGAATTTTATGACTGGGATCAGCCTCTCCATAACAGATTTCAGAAAAATAAGCACCAAAACACCAAAAATCACATACTTGCCTACAAACCCACCCTGCAAAAAACTTCAGTTACTGGAGAACTGGAGTACCTTACAACTTGCCTTTGCCTGTTTGAAAAGGCTACAACTTTGGCTCATGGAATAATTATTTGTGAAATGTGCCTATTATATAATACGTAAACTTCACGAATATGGCGCAGACTTACCTAGCACTCACTCCAAAGTTTCTCGCGTTAATATTTCCATTACCAGCCTGGATTAGAGTCTTTTGCCGCAAGAATGCAGCGGCAGTCCGAGCCGGCGTCCTGCAACAACCAACGAGACCCATATCGGGAATTAAAAGCACAGAAATGCGAATCACACCCAGCGTTTCTTCCCACGGACACGAAGAGAAAGAGACAGAGGTCGGGAGAAAACGGGAAGAGACCAACCAAAGGATTTAACTGAGTTGGTAGCATTTTCTCGGCGAAATATTGAAGGGATTGACTCAAAGAGATGAAAAAGTTATTGTTTTAACTTAGTAAAAAATGAGGAAGGCTTTATGAAGATACCTATTGTGAATTTCTGGGCTTTTGAAAACTAGTTTCACCTAACATACCGATTCTTGAGAAAAACTAAAAACTTTTTTTTCTACTGACAGGGAAAACCCTTATTTTTGGTAAATAAATGGTAGCATTGTATAAAGCTGTAAGTGGCGCAGGCGTTTCAAAATAAATCTTCCAAAGATTCTTGGGTCCACGGTCCACTGAACTATACTGATACAATAACCCGGTTTACATAGGGTTTGTTGCAAGCTTATATCTCCGTCCGTGATGTTGCAAAAGATGCCAATGGTGCTGAACAATTTACAAAATGATCCCCTCTAAATATTTGAAGACCACTGCATCGAAATTATCGCCAAATTAACGAGCTAGAGCCTCGTCAAGTATGCTATGTAAACCGGGTTAATGCTGGGGGATCGTATCAGTAACGTGGGTATTTCAATTCAGGGGTACCTATATAAACCAATTTCAATGTCAATTTCGCTTTTCAAGTTTCAATTTCAGCAGTTTCTACCTATATACTATGTAGAATAACGATAATAATTCAAGTTTATTGTACAAGACAAATTCCGCAGCTTCTGCTTAAGCAGTAGCTGCGGAACACTTTCAATTAAGGGGGGGGGCACTGCCGACTTTTGGTCCCATTCTTTCCATGCAACGTCCATAGGGCTAATGTTAAAATGCCAAAATCAAAAGGGCACGGTGCCCCGGTGCACTCCCCGTTCTGCCGCCTATGAGACAAAGCTTTTGCTACATACAGTATCTTGATCACCATGTCAATGAGATGAAGAATATTTGAAAATTCAGAAGTAACAAAAACCGACGCAAGTCATTATACACGAAAGTTTGACTCCTTCCTGCTTTACGACTACCAGCAAATCTTTGCTCAATTCTTCTACAATGCATGGGTTGTTTAACCGTATCAGTATTGAGATGGTATTGGGATTTGGGAACAGGGTTTCCTTTGGCATTTATCTTTTGGACATTGGGGGCTGATTGTAGGAAGCTGTATAATGAGTGCTCTCATTAAATATCCCATTTCAAGTAGGTTAACCTACTTGAAATGGGATATTTTGTTCAATGCAATTGAATTGACGTAAGGTGTCTGTCCATATTTCAGACTGCCAAACTGTGTGTTATGCTGATTGTGCAGCTTTCATCATGAAGTACAGTATTTGGTAAGATAAAATTCTGTATTAAACTGAACCCTGCTGACTGCTGTGCCATTTTATGACTTGTTTCTTCAACTTCTACTGCTATGTATGTTTTCAAATGTTTTGCAGAGAGTTACCATTGTTACCAGAGAGAATGCATTGTGACCTAATATGTTGTACCTTTTTCAGCATGGTGTCAGATTTCTTCTATCCAAACAGTGGTGGGGTTGAGGCCCATGTGTTTCAGCTGTCTCAGTGCCTTTTGGCTATGGGTCACAAGGTCATTGTGGTCACACACAGCTATGGAAGCCGTGTTGGCATTCGCTACATGACCAGTGGCCTGAAGGTATGTCTGCTTTGCTCTGCACTGGCTGTGATGCTGATTATAAATTTGACATTGCTGAACTAAGGTCATGGGTGTGTGATGCAAAGTGGTTTGTTTGAATCAAATATCAAATGAAATGTTTATGTTGCACCTTTTGAAGGAGCAAAAATATCATGAGATAACTCACAAATATGATAAAAGTGACAACACATAAACTCATGTTGATGTGGCAAGCAATATCTACATTGTTACCCACCATGGGGTTGTACTCCCACATGGATAGGTGTATTACTGCCCCTACAAGACGTTCTACAAGGGCTGTGTGCTGCCGACCATGCTGACCACCCTGCCTCTGCTGAGGAACATCTTCATCCGGGAGCAGGTGGACATCGTACACGGTCACTCAGCATTCTCCACGCTGGCGCACGAGGCGATGCTGCACGCCGGCAGCATGGGTATCCGGGTAAGGAGATAGCGGCAGGTCGGTGGTTGGGTGGATCCGCACCGTACCGCTCCGGGTCACCATTTCGTGCAGTTCTATTGAAACATGGCGTGAAACAACCATTACGCATAGCCGGGATTTAATTCTGACCATCGCTTATCCGCCTCGTCTCGCATCTGTACTAATGCGCTGACTGACGTCGTCCCCCTCCCTTCCCAGACGGTGTTCACGGACCACTCGCTGTTCGGCTTCGCTGACACGTCGGCGATTGTCACCAACAACTTCCTCCAGGTCTCGCTGGCCCAGGTCGACCACTGCATTTGCGTCTCCTATACCGGGTATGAAACGCTGCATCGTGGTTACACTTACATCCGTACAGTTGCTCGTACGCTTAAACTTTGTGTTGTGAAAATATACGTAAGAGAACGTCCTCATTTTGCAAATGCGAGTCTAAAAAGCCATTGTTTGCATCTTGCCAAGGTTCCATATTTTGTAAGGTAATTGTTGTGGTCCCGAGTGTGTCCCGCCTGACTTCAAAGCGCCAGTGTCCTTGTACATCATCACCACCACCCACGCTGTGTGTTTCAGGAAAGAAAACACGGTGCTACGAGCGAACGTGACCTCACACCGAGTCTCCGTGATCCCAAACGCGGTGGACAGCGCCGCCTTCACGCCGGAACCTTCTCGCCGGAGCTCAGATAGGGTGAGTGGTGAGCGGGTGAGTGCGGTATCGTGGGTTGTTGTAATACGTGAGTTGTGATATGTCATTTACTAGACAGTTGTTACATTTTTTTATCGTTCCGAAACTGTTTACAGCAAGTGCATGTATCAAACTGCAGTAGACTATAGCCACGTTGTATAAAGTACCCTTCTCACTCCGCCCTAGGAACGACCCGTCTATCATGAGCTATCCCGTTTCGTGCGTATCACCCCGGATACATTGTTGCATTAAATGTGCGCGCCCTTGATGAAGTAGGTCTGAGGCTGTCCCACCTTAAGATACGTTTATGAAATAGCCTTTTGAAGTACAACCTCGCTGTTTCATTGCGGATTATTTATTGAATATAACTCAGAGATAAACGGGAGAGCTGGCGGCGAGGCTGCGGCCGGGAAAAGGAGGAATCAGTGCGCCGGCCGTTAGCAGCAGTAGTGTCAGTAGCGGAGAGCCGGGCGGGAGCGGCGGGCGGCCGTCCCCGCCCGGCGGCGGCGGCGGGCCGCGGCTGGCGTCCCGGCAGGACGCCCGGCGGGTCGGCGGGTCACGGGCCGCGGGGACGTCACCCTGCCGGCCTCAGTGCTCCATGGTCTGCGGCGAGTCGGGTCGCGGCTCGCGCTCCTCAGGAGCCGGCTCGTCGCGCAGCGGCGCCGGCTCGGCGGCCGGGGCGGCGCCGTGGCCGCCGCGGCGCTGGATGCCCTCCAGCTTGGCCAGGAAGGGCGCCACCTCCTCGTCCTCGTGGATGGTGAACTCCATGCCCTTGCCGACGACGGCCACCGTGCAGTTCTTGGTGGTGAGGTCCATGTCGTTGGGCAGCGTGTCGCGCAGCGCGAGCAGCGCGTGCGTGACGATCTCCTGCCAGGTGCAGTCGGGGAACTCGGCCAGGTGTTTCTCCAGGTACGTACGCGCCGACTGTGAGCGGGCGCCGATCGCCATCGCCTTGCAGTCGAAGTAGTTGGCCGACGGGCAGGTCTGGTAGATGTGCGGCCCGGACTCGTCGTAGCCGGCCACCAGCAGGCCGACGCCGTACGGCCGGCTGCCGTCGCGCTGCGTGCACACCTGCATCTTGTTGCCGAGGTCGCTGATGAGCCGGCTGACGGGCAGCGGCCGGTCGTGCGCGTACTGCGCGTTCAGACACTCTGTGCGCATCCAGCGGCTGAGGATGCGCGCGTCGGCCGTCAGACCGGCGATCGACACGCCCACGTGCCCGTCGATCGGCATGATCTTCTTCTGGTGAGCGGACAGTTCGGAGGAGGCGCGCTTCAGCGCCACCAGCACGGCGTGCGTGCGGCACTTGAGGCCGACGGTGGCGGCGCCCTGCTTCACCGCCTCCATGGCGTACTCGACCTGGTGCAGCCGGCCCTGCGGGCTCCATACCGTCACGTCGTTGTCGTACTGGTTACGGAACATGGCTGCTGCTCAGGGAACCTGTAACATAGAAACACGAGTGTGAGACTCAGTCTAGCGCTGAGCTGTGACCCCACAGATCACGGTCGTCATGGTGTCCCGACTGGTGTATCGGAAAGGAGCAGACCTGCTCGCCGGCCTGATCCCGCTGGCATGCCGCAAACACGACAAAGTAAGTCACTAGCCAGCATCATAGTCGATTGGTCGCTTATCAAAGGAACACATTGGGTCATTGCCTTACAGTTTTGGCCAAACGCCGAACAGTGTGGCTTTAGTGCATACTTCGATTAGTATCATTTCGTTTCTTTCTATTTTCAACTAACTATTTTCGTATACGACTGTCCATTGGTTTACAACATTCAGCTCAACAAGCTCTATTATTTTCAGCTGCATTTTTTGATCGGAGGCGACGGACCAAAACGGTCCATGCTTGAAGAAATGACTGAGAAGAATCAGCTGAGTGATCGGGTCACTTTCCTGGGCGAACTGAAGCATTCCGAGGTAATTAAACGTGCGCAGGTCAGCGAGCGCAGTTGGGGCCCGCACGTTCTAAGGGCCAAGCCAATGGACTGCTAATTGCTAGCAATGTTATCGTAAAACTTTGTGTTCACTACGACGCCTGTCTGCTGTCATGGCCAAATTAGTGGCCCACTGTCGCGCTCGCGCGACATGCAATGAACGCTTCCACATTGGTTTGTTTTAGGTGCGAGATGTGCTGGTGCAGGGCGACATCTACATCAACTGCTCGCTGACAGAGGCTTTCTGCATAGCCATTGTCGAGGCGGCCTCCTGCGGGTAAGGTTTCATCTCGAGATACGCTAAACAACTATTTATATTCCGATTATAAAATTGATTTATAGTATTTCTGACCTTCCAGCTGGCAACTGGCTTCGTGTAGCCGCCCAGCCGCTCCAGGTCGGCGTTTTAATTAAGGTTGAGTCACTGTATAGGATGACAGACAATGTATGTTAAACATGTATCAAAGGACTGTGTCATTAAATGGCTGTTAAAATAAATGCCACAACAGCAGCTTTGTGTTGCCCTCAGACTGCAGGTGGTGAGCACACGCGTCGGCGGGGTGCCGGAGGTCCTGCCTCCCGACCAGATCTGGCTCACCGAACCCACAGTCGAATGTGAGTGCCCACCGGCTCCGGAGGGGCGTGGACGGCTTGTTAATAGGGATCAGCTGTCAGGGGAACTTAACTGATTAACCCGCGCCCCGCTGGGGGGGGGGGGGGGCAGAATCTGCCCCCCTCCCGTTTTTCGCTAATAACTTCTAAACGCGTTGCGCCAGCGACGTGAAACTTTCAGTACCTTATCATACATCAATTTGACACGATCCCTGAAAATTTGAGCGAAATCCGTCGGAAAATTTTTGAGAAATTGACGTTTTAGTGACGTCATGTTCGCCATTTTCGCCTCAAAAACGGCAAAATTTCAAACGCTGCTAAAATCTTCAATTTTAAAGGAATCAAGACGTAACAAAAAAGGTTATACGTGATTCTACTGTGTCTATCAAATGGCTATCTCGGTTTTTTGAAAATTTTGGATTTTGGCCCAAATTTTTTTTCAAAAAACTGACTTTTTTGGGAAAGTAATTATAAAATCCAAAATTTTGAGGGTATCGAAAAAACCGGAATATATGTCAGAGAAGTGGTCTATGTGCACCTACATACTAATTTTTAGAAGAATCGGTTCAAAAATGTGGGAGTTATTCAAAATTTTATGACGTCACGACACACAAAAATTTTGAAAAATGATTTTTTTTGGAAGTTCTAGACCTCGTACGGAAACGAAAATAGCATCATTCGATTCGCCGTGAAAAACTGCATCAGATAGACACCTTTTTAGGCCTAAACAACCAACTTCAAAATTTGACCTCACTTGACCTGACCTTGACCTGACCTTGACCCCAAGTTCATCCAGAGGTGGTCCATATCACTTATTGAGTGTGCCTATTGAATTCTATGAGTAAAATGACCCATAAAACATGTGTCGCACATGCCCTTTTCTATATTTTGTTTTTGGTGACCTGACATGACCTGACCTGACCTTGACCTTGACCTTTGAATGACATTTTTTGCAACGACTATTGCCTTGGTAGTCTAAGAACACGTTTTGGGCAATCAGTCTCAGTCCATTCTTCGGCAACTACGGTGCAAGGCCGATACTGTAGAAACTTGCATTTTGTACCCTTGACCTGACCTTGACCTGACCTCTGACCTACTTCAGCAAAAAAACTTGGGCTCTTTAGATCCGCCTTGTTGAGAGCTTTCGATTGCCGTTTTCCCCGTCTTTCTACGACCATCGGTTCGGAAGTTAGACAGGGGGGGCAGAATCTGCCCCCCCCCCCCCCCCCCCAGCAGGGCGCGTATGGCTGAATAGCCCAGCGTGGCGCGGGTTAATAAACCGGATGAGAAATTGAAAACCTGCAGCACATCATGAACGTAAATGTGATTGTTATGAAGTACCCATTCGATGACAACACAACCTTAGAATGCCTCCATAATCCTGCGTCACGACTCACGTTTTGTCTGCCAACAGCCCTTCTGTCCGGGCTGGACGCGGCCGTGGCGGAGGCCGGCCGGCCGAGCGCCCTGTCCGCCTGGGACCGGCACCGGCGCGTGGCTAGCATGTACCGCTGGCAGGAGGTGGCCGCCCGCACGCAGGACGTGTACGATATCGTGTGGCGGACGCCGCGGCGGGACCAGCGCAGCCAGACGATGAGGCAAGCGAGTGAATGTTGTGTAACGGTTACTGATTCACACCCTTGCCGATAATAATGCGCCTCATTTGTGATGAAATATATGCATTAGATGAGTTGGATATTTGACCGAGACAAACGCCGGCTTGTGTTTGCCAGTTCAGGCCTTGGTACCCAGTGGTGATTCACCCACTCCTGGCTGTTTTGCAGGTACTTGTCCTCGGGGCCACTCTCGGGAAAATTCATGATCGCTGTCCTCTTCCTGCTTCGGCTGTATTCAGCATTCCTAGAATGGTTTCAGCCGAGAGAGGTGAGTTCATAAATTTGAATCTCTTCTACCGCATTTCCCCCCGCCAATGATTTTTTTTCACATTTGGCTTTTGCATCTATTTCTAATTTGCACACGAATAATATTTGATCACTTAACGATTTTCTTTTACTTTTAGAATACCATCGAGCAGTATCAGATCATAGATAACTCTAAAAAATAGATCCCACCGTATACCTTTGTAAGATGTAATATTCCGCCTTTTTCAGGACATCGAGCTAGCGGCGGACTGGCAACGGGGCTTTCGCAGCGCAAATCAACCGCTACAGCATTGATTAGCTCAAGAAGCTACACTGTAGCAGCGCAGTGTCGACTCGAGGGTTCAACATTCTAACGTTTTGCTTTTAGGAATGTGGCCGTGTTAGCTAATTGGATGAAACCTGATATATTTAGAGAACCATTGATAATGCCTCACATCAAACTAGTGGTACATGAGGCTGTTTCGGCTCACGAGCATCTGGAGTAAGCTATCTGCAGTGAACAGTTTGTAATTGTGGACCTTGTTGGTCATATTACTAGTCACAGTGTTCAAAATGTGTGTATTGTCATGGAGCAACCAGAAAAGTAGGAAACATAGTGCTTTGCACTGTTAGCAGAAACAAGACTTGTGTACTGCCATCATGTTTGTTCTTGTTGCTTGAGAGTTGAGCAATATCAAGAAAGTGGGTGTGATCTTACAACCTACTGACTGCTTGTTAACTTGCTATGTGCTATGGTTTACATTGACTTTGTCAGCAACTTTATAAATAAAATGCTCACTTTGTATTTGCAAGATCTGTTTTCTCATTGAAAATGTTGCCCTTTTATTACTCGTCAGACAAAAGGGCAAAAAGGGCAAGTCCTACCTTTGCAATATCTTCATTTAATATCAATGACTGGTTGAATATACTTTTTGTGTCCAAGGGACATATAATGAAGTGTTATAAGGATGCTAGCTTTTTTAAACTATATGTCAAATTAAATCCAAGTGTGCTGGATTCTGGCAAAATGTACACTTCATCAAATTTTGAAACTCAAGAACATCATCCCCAACACATTTGCCTCATAAACAACCCAGTTTACAAAATTAGGTACTTAACTACCTAAACCACAACTTAGTCACTTCAGTCACAATAGCTCATGCTGTAAGCAACAATGCTCAACATCAGGTGTGAGCGCATATTAAATACAAGTGTGGGAAAGGTCAATCAATCCAAACTTGACTTGCCCAAAAAGTAGGTATTTGAAAAGGTTAAGTTGAAATCAATCATAGATAAAATGATGTGGTCACATGTTACTACAATAAGAATGCCAAATGCAAGAGTAACCTGAGCTCTGTTCGCGCCCATTTATATATCAGCAGGCTGCGAGCATGCTGCTACTTCTTGGCTCCTCATTGGTCGAATTCAAGTGGTCTATTCGTTAGACCAATGAGAAGCCAAGAAGCGCCAGCAATAACTTCCTTGTATGGGGAAAACCGACAGCACGCTGATATAAAAACAGCGAATCAACCGAGCTCAGAACTACATTCTGACCCATCCTTTCGGCATTAGTAGAGCAGAACACAAACATCACATGTAAGTTTTCCAACCGAGGAAAGGCGCTGTAGGTTTGTAGGTTGTAGGTAAGGTTGTATGTTGTAGGTAGGTTGGCAAATGTTTAGGGTTAGTTAGAGCTTAGAAAGAAGCAGCTCCAGGTAGGTATAGCTCCTCTCCTCAGTTGGAAAACTTTCGTGTTAGTGGTTAAAGCAACGAGGTCATACTTGGCCAAGTTACAATGCTAATCGCATGCCCTCAACATACAAACGTTGAAAAACTGACAATTTTGGCTAGACTTAAAAAAAAACTGAATTGCAATGATGGTGCAGTTCAGCAACGTAGTTCGCTTGGCTGGCGGCTACTGGGCCGCAATACGGCCTTGCTATGCAGGTCTGGTGGTGATCGAGAAAAGGAATAATGGAGATTAATACACCATAATAATAATATCACAGACCAAGATTCTCACCTTTCCTGAATTGCCGAAAGAAACTTCTCACTCTTATACGGCCTTGTTCTCACTCTTTGCCGCGCGCGATGACTTGCCGGAAACTTGCCGGAAACTGCGGAAACTCTCGACGGGATTGTATGTATCTACCTCGCCATATTTGGCGCAGATTTATCAAATACTTTTAACAGCTTCTGAATCCCTAAGAAGATGCTAAAAGTATAAGAAGGGATGCTTCAAAATTGACTTTGGTTGAATCTATTAGCAACGTCTAATTTTTAATGGTTAAGATGATTGTGAAAATGACTAAAAAAATAACAAAGTTCTGTGTTACCATGGCAACCAGATTGCCCCAGACGTCAGCTGTTTTGATGGAATTTGGGAATTTGCGGGAATTTGCGCGTTTGGAGATTTGGAGTGGGTGTGGATTTGGAATTGATGAAGAATTGATAATCCCAAGACAATCTTGTATTGGGAGTTGACTGTAGTTTTTAATATGTCATCGAAAATGACATTTTGCGTGTTTTAGAACTCATACCGAAGCAACTATTGTGTGAGCGGTAAGGCACCGTCATTATGTTTTTCATTCCTGATTCCCGTTCTCGCGTCAGCTTAATGTTACGGCCACAGCGGGCTTCACTCAATATACCCTGACAGCGGGCCACGAGTGTAAAATCCACTTTTCAGTGGCCTGGCTAAAATCATAAGGGTGTCGGGCAACCACCCAGGTCGTTTGGTGTTCCAAGTGGTTCATAATTTCCATGCACTTCAACTTTCAAAAGTATAGTCGGTAAAAGAATGCGTTTGACTGGCTTAGTGGTCATGGTCACTCAGTCACGGGCAAGGCCCTAAATACACGGGTATGGCTCGGCAGCGCAGCCCTTCATATGCGGCCGCCCGGGCCGTATATTTATATTTGGACGGATGTAGGGCGCATATATAGTGTGTGTCGGAAGGGGAGGGGAACGGCGACGATCGCAGATCACGACTCGCGCCCAACACTTTCAATTCGCTGCAGTGCGATGTGTCAGTTGAGGTGTTGACCGAGCCGGAGCTTGGCATTGAGCAGAGCTTGTCTATAGACCCCGATCCATATACGTCCGATCGGGCAATCACAGGCAATCGGGATTCGGGAGAAGAATATACCCTGATTTGGATGGCCAATGGCCATCAAGGCCGGACGCGCTCTGCCCCTTTAACCCTCGCCCCGTTGGGGGGGGGGGGCAATATGGCCCCCCCCCCCCTGTGGTTTTTCCTGAATAGCAAGAAAACGGCAAATTTTCAGTACCTTCCCGGGCATCAATTTGACACCTTCACACAAAATTTCAAGTCTTAGGTCACCTTAGGTCAGGAGTTATTGAGGTCAAACTGAGGTCATGTTCGAGCAAAAATGAGCAAAAAACATGCAATCTTGAAACGCTCACCAAATCTACAGTTATCAAGCAATTTCAAAGTTCTTTATATGGTCTAGTAGACAAAAAGCGGCGCTACAAAACAGTTATCTCGGATTTTCAAAATTTTTGGTTTTGACCCCCAAAAATTCAAAAAAATTGATTTTTTTGGAAAAACTAAAAAAAATCCAAATTTTTCCCGAATTTCGAAAAAAACCCGGAATATATGTGATAGTCCTTGCGCTCATCTATATACATACCTACCAAATTTCAGATCGATATCTCGTTTTTTGGCCAAGTTATAGCGAAAAATTGTTCAAAAATGATTACGTCAAATTTTTGAACTCAATTTTTGGCGATTCTAGACGGCGTAGGGCAAAACAAAGACCACCATTGAACTCCCCGTGACGCTGCATCGATTCGATACCCATTTTATGCAAAAATATCAACTTTGAAATTTGACCTAATTTGACCAAACCTTGACCTGACCTTGACCTGACCTTGACCAAAACGTGACCTAAGCTGGCCCCAAAGGCTGCCTGACCCACATAATCGCATTTGTCATGTAAAATGGACCATAAAACATGTATCACACGACACTTTCATATTGTGACCCCCCAGTGACCTGACCTCTGTGACCTGACCTGGTATCAGTGACCTCAAAGAGCAAAATATGTGTTTGAAGAACATTTCCCCATCGATGATTTTCAATGAAATGCATTTTACTCGATTTTACAACGCATTTCTTTAAATGCCTGTAAACGGTGAAAATCATCGACCTTTGACCTGACCTGTGACGTCATCGGTTTGACCTAGGTCAATAAAATTGGGTCACAAGGTAGTTCCCTGATAGGGCTATCCAACACCGTTTGCCGCTTGTCGCTAGGTTGCGTGGTTCTCGAGATCTTAGGGGGGGGGGCAAATTGCCCCCCCCCCCCAACAGCGTTGCTCGGCAGAGCCCAACGGGGTGCGGGTTAACCCTCGCCGGCCGAGGGGGGGGGGGGCAGGTGCCGCCCCCCATAGGGTTTTTTTTCGCGATAGCTCCGAGCACGCTGGCGATAGAAAGCTGAAACTTGGCATACCTGACCTTTGATTCAAGCCGGATCTTTTGCCACCAACCGCATTTACGTCATAAGTGAACCTCTGCACGGTCTTCAGATGTCGCAACTTCGCAACGCCCTCACTGCCAGAGGAACTTTCATATGGAAATGAAACTTGCAGGGTCTAGTATCCATTACGAGTCTCACAACTTGTATTCTCGGATTTTTCCTAAAGGTCATATGAGGTCAGGTCATTTTCGTGACCTCACCATTATAAGTCAATGGGGAAAAATGAAAACTGCTAATCTGGCGCCGGGAACGATCTCCAACTATCTCAAGCACACAGAATCGTGATTTGATGCACTCATTGCAAGGTTAGATGCGTCATATTTGCAATGTTGACCTTGCGTGACGTCATTTATGATGTCATCAAGGTCATATTAGTTTTTCGTCAATAACTCCCGATCAAATTGAGCTAGTGAGTCGGGAAAGCCACCAATGGACTCAGGAAGACCTGTCGAATCGAATGATATGCGACATGACCTCTTTCGACCAACTTCGTGACCTGGGGGCGCTGACCTGACCTTGACCTGAGGTCAACACCCTAAGTTGACTTGACCCAAACAAAAAGTATATCATTCGACGCGCCTGAGCGAGGCGAACACGATGCTGCCAAAATCGGCGCTCTGCGGCCGTTTTTTGCGAAGTTATTTACCAAAAACTGAACCGTACCCTGGGGCTTTTGACCTGACCGCAGAGGTCACCGGTTGACCTAGGACCTTAAAATCGGGTACCAATTTCTGCGTCTCGTAACGGCGCACACGCTCGCTTTTTCCGCGACGCGCTAGCCCCACCAGGGGCGAAACGGCGAGGGGGGGGGGGGGGTGTCGTACCCGTCCCCCCCCCCCTCGGCCGGCGCGTATGTAGAAAACCAATAGGTCCGGCGAAGGTTAAACTTACTTCAATTCGGCACTCACCGTGGCTTCCTCCACCAGCCACAGACCATTTCCGTTAGAAAGGTGCACATTTGACTTTTGAGCGCCGGAGCGACTTAAACCCGGGTTCTCTTCACACTATATAGTCACTACCGGAAGTCCGATACTCTACCCACCGGCAACCAACTGAGCTTCGGAGTTCGGAACGGACATGAATGGAAACGTTGATAACTGATGCGAGCTCCAGTGATTCTGAAAATGTATTGTCTGGTCGGTCATAAAACAAGGTATATCCAACACCGGGCTGGTTAGATGAAAGTTTTAAAATTTTAACCTTTTCAGGCACCATGGAGGATGAAGTAATCGATGACTACCGGATCCTATGGTTATGCGAAATATCCAAAGCGCTCTTCGAAAGCATTGATGACCAGCCGAATGACGGCTCCGGCGCGGCTCCGACAATCAAATCTGATTTGTCCGTTTCAGCAGACGGAAACACGGTAAGCACTTGCTTTATTTTTCTTCTTAGCGAGCTCTATAGGTACCTACTGGGTGAATGCAAATAAAATGTTGTCATTTCATTTTTTTTTGTATCTCTTATTTGATTCTCAGGTTGACCTCTTCGAGCGCCCCAGTCATGAGGAGATGTTTGAAGCAATGTTGGTTCGGGATGAGGGTGCCGTGCGTCGGGCCTTGGACTGCTTTTTGGATCGGCCCATATCGTCACAGCCCGGCCACTCGATCATGCTCTACAAGGAGATCGAACATCGAGAAGAAACACTGGAGGTGCAGCTTGAGCCCCAAGGTGTGATTATGGTAAAAGGCTACAGTGAAAAGTATATGTATTTTTCGTATTTGTGGACATTACCAGTGTTAGTTTGGTCGTTCACTGTTGTTCTGTTTGGTTAGACGAGCCTGGAGCTACGGCCGGGGACCAGCAGACCGAGACTGTGGGAAAGACCGCCTCGGCCGTCACCGCCAAGTCCCGGTCCGCTCTGCCAGAGGAGCCGGCCACAGGTACGGGTCGTCAATCAACATACTGCGTGCAGGAACGATGTGAATAATCAAATGTGATGCAGTGTGTTTTTGTGCTTATGACCAGTGCTTTGATAACCCAAATGGAGGTGGATGTAGCTTGCAACGGTCCCGTTTCATCTGCAGCCGTGGAAATTGCCGAGCGCATGTCCGTTTCGTCGGCGGCTTCTCAGGGTTCGTCGGCAGACAAGCAGAAGACGCCGTCTGAAATGGACTCCAATCAGCAGTCACCCACTCCTCCCCGCACGGTAAGAATCGAATCGTATAATGCTGTCGATGAGGACACTTATTTGCCTTGGGTGTTAGTACGGGGGGGGGGGAGGGGGGTAAGGGTGGGGGTTAAAGAATTGCACATGTAATACCGTTGTCCAAATCCGTTAGTGGATTTCAGAAGAAGTTGATATAAAATGTGACACGGACTCAGTGCAACCGCTTCTTTTTGAGACATGATAAACAGATCGTTATTTTCGAACATCGTATAACGGATTCCGCAGCGTTATTTTGTCATTGAGCTTAGGCGTGCTTGTGTTACTTTTTTATTTGATTAATAAATGAATGCTTCGACTGCATCCTTCGTGTTGCCTGATACTACATTGATGTTATGCTTCTTTACAGAAATGCATTGTGAAACGGATCACAAGACCGTCGATAAAAATGGCGACGAAAATATCTCCCGAAGTTCTTCCTGAAGGCGTAAGCTAATGGCATGCTTTTTCTCAGTAGCGGTGGAACACTTTAAATTAAGGGGGGCGGGGGGGGGCACTGCCGACTTTTGGTCCCATTCGTTCCATGCAACGCCCATAGGGCTAATGTTAAAATGCAAAAATCAAAGGGGGGCACGCCGTGCCCCGGTGCCCTCCCCGTTCCGCCGCCTATGCTTTTTCTTGCATACGTTTAGGCTCTCCGGGCTGACGAGCCCTTTGCAGAGCCGTAAGGATGATAGGCATTAGTGGGTAAGTCAACCAGCCCCGCAAATGGTTACTCCACCGCTCCTATGCCTGCTCCTTACGAGCTTCTCGCGTCGGATGAAGGTGACCGTCCAGTCCAGATCAGCGGCGTGGAGGAAAAGTATTTGGCGGTCCTGAGGATGGAAAATAACGGAACGATGGGGCGGTGAAATCACATAATAACACTGTTGAAATTTCCTGTAACCCTGCCGTTCAAGGACAAAAAGATTATCATTCGGTGACCTCTGACCTGACGTAATGACCTCTGACCCGACGTAATCGTTCCTGCCTTTGCACGGCAAACTAGGGTTAAGCAGTATCATTTTTCTGTGTCACTTCGAATTACTGACGTCTGTTGATTATCCATGTTATAGGGAAACAGTTTATAATAAAGCAATCCAAGATCTGCCGAACACCACGAAGGGTATTTGTGTCGGCTATATGATCCGTACCGGCGCGGTGGGGCGATTCCCGTTTAGGAAGCGGCGTTGAAACACGATCCTCAGGACAGCCGACGCACCCTCCCCCTCCCCCTCCCCACCGTCAGGCGTCTGGGGCAGTGGTGTTCAGTCGGCGCACGCCGAACAACGTGCCCGAGCCGCACGACGCCGAGACGATGCGCAGCGCCATGCCGCAGCACTTTGAGTTCTGCACCATGGACAAGCTGGCGCTGGACGATCTGGACGCCACGCTGGCGCAGGTTAGTGACTGCTTCGGGAAGTGAGGGACGTTTAGTGATTGATCGTCGTCAAGTTGGTCGGGAGGTGTGCCACAACTGTGACAGTGCTGATCGGATATCGTGCCGTTGTGATCGTGGTGCGTGTTATCTGCCCGGTGAGCAGCAGCCCGTCTGTGTGCGCCGCAGCGGTTCCTGCCAGTGCTGCAGACTCGGGAGGGCAGTGACTCCGATACCTCCGTGCCGACGGTCCCGGAGGCAGCAGCCGGCGCCGGCGGCGACTCGGCCCCGGGCGCCGTCGGAGCGCGGCCCATCACGGCCACACCAGTGACTCGACGCACCTCAATACGGCTCCAGCTCAGAGACGAGTTCATCATCAACCTGCATAAGATCATCTCCGGAGTGAAAAGGTGAGTTCCAGGGGCGGGGGGGGGGGGGGGCAAACGTGATGGCGATCGTTCTTGCATGCGGAGCGGCGTTGGGCCTGACCGGATGATCGATCAATCAGCACGTGTCTTTTAATTCAACGAATAATTGAATGCCCATATTTTTCTTCAGTAATTGATGTTTTACCAAGCCGTATCTCACTGTCCCCACAGAAAGTTTAATGCGACCTGCACTCAACGTTTTACCATTTTTCCGCATAAAACGTGCATTGCCCGTCGTAAGGTAAACTAAATACCGAAGCATAGATCGCACTGTTGCAGCGATACCCTCGTTGGCTGGAGACGAAGCTTTTGCTGAAATCCAAAGCATCCCATTTTTAAACGATTGCGTGTTTCTAACATTACGATAATCTGAAGAGTGTCATTTGACTTGAGTTCAGACGAGAAAACTTCAGGTTTCTATTTTTATTTATGAATTCGATAAATAACGACGATAGGATGACGCGAACTCGTACACCCGTCATCGGTGTAGAGAGCAACGATTGCATGTGTCGAGGGGACGCAGGACGAGTTCTAGATCTTGTTGCGGATTTTCTTAGTTAAAGGGACAGTATCATCGAAAAAAAAATCAATGTATGGAGCTGATTTTTTT
The DNA here is from genome assembly GCF_019059575.1 of Amphibalanus amphitrite. Lineage (NCBI taxonomy): Eukaryota > Metazoa > Arthropoda > Thecostraca > Balanomorpha > Balanidae > Amphibalanus > Amphibalanus amphitrite. The sequence goes on along the minus strand of NW_024882292.1, from coordinate 267,530 downwards.
TTTACTAGCATTTCTTATTTTTCTGAATCAGAAAAACATAGTTTGAGGACCGAACTCGGTGAAAAATATTTTTCACGAGCGAGTCATTTTCATGAGCGAACCACCACTACAAGCATGGCCGCCACTTTGGAAGCCTGCGAAATTACTACAGAACTGGCGCAGATAATACATTATTGACGCTACGCTTACGCGGCCGCTCTTCTGATTGAGTTGTCGTTGAGATCGAGACTGATCAGCTGACGTCATACATATACGTCATACATTGGAGGGAGATTGTGATTCAAGCTGGAGGAATTCCTTTGTTGAGCCGCTAGAATCCGAAGGAAACAGCGGAAATTGCCTACGACTATTTAATGAATTTAACGGTGATGAATAAGTGCGAAAAACGTTTTGGCTTTATAAAATTTGATGAAATGACCAGGGTAAAAGTTTTATTACTGGCGGTCAATTAACGGCGCAAACATTTAAACAGTGAAGATAGTGAAGCACGATTCAAAGTGTAGTACACCTTTCGTACTTTGAGCGGCGATAGCTGGATAACGGTGTGGAGCTTCGAGGATCGGTCTTCAGTTCCCGGACCAGAAAGGTGGGGCCTATGCAATGTCAAATTTCATCAAAATGGTGATACTGTCCCTTTAATTACCGGTCTTTACTTCAGAGACCTCGATTTTGGTTTGTGTGCGGACATCTATTGACACAAAGCAAACCTCGTTTTTTTTGCTTTTTTATTTTATTTTTGTCGATGGTAATTCGTTCCTCATCTTCTGAGACCTCTCCTTCGGTTTGTGTGCGGGGTGCGCCAGGACGCGTGAGCAGCTGAGCACGCGGTTTTTCCTGGAGCTGCCGGAGCTGCCGCTGCTGGAGGCGAGCTCGGACGACCAGCAGCAGCTGTCGGCACTGGCCGAGGACCGCCAGCTGCTGGCCGTCATCGAGGAGACGCTGGCCACCTGGCAGCAGGACATGGCCAGAAACCTGGACGGCATGATCAACAGGGTCAGTGATCAGCGGCTCAACGGCTAGCGCCCACGAGTATGAGTCCGATAGTCATGTCGGACAGGTGAACTGCGATTGGCAAAGGGGTATTTTGTTGGAATCCAGAACGATAATCGACATGGCGATGTTCGGGTTGTGATCAGTCACTCTGAAAGACTGCAAGACGTCTTGCACGTCACGTAAAATACTGCGATTTCGATTGCAGTCATTCAGTATTTTCAGTATTTGAAATGAAATGAGCAAGGAGCATGCCTTGTGCTCGGCTGCGTGGTTATGTTACGTCCCATTATGTTATTTGACTGAGCAGAAGCCGTCCTCGAACGGGTGTATGGCCGAGCTGGACCTGTGGAGGGAGAAGTACTCGGAGCTCTCCTCGCTCGTGGAACAGTTCAAGCTGCCCACAGGTCAGTTTCACTGCTTAAAGCCTGTGGACCAAACACTCATTAAGATATTGTGACGCCGTTATTGATTTGGTTCGATAGCTGTGCCTTTGAGTTATTGACGTTTTTCACCAGCCAGCACTGAAATATATCTATAAACAGTGTCTGTATAACTCTGTCTGGCAGTGATGAAAATGGTGCGTCTTCTGGAGATGGTGGACTCTAGCGTCATTCAGGGGTTCCACATGCAGGTGGACGACGTGCACCGCTGCTACCGCGAGGCCTACGACAACGTCCGCTTCCTGGCCACGCTGGAGAGACACTTCAGGGTGAGACTCGCAGCGCTAGTTGCAGCCGCTGAATATTTGCGGTAAAGTAGGGACAAGTTACACAGCCAGTGCCGGCTCGACGCTACATGTTCTCATATTGCTCGGGCGGCTGGCCTGGAGTTGTTGGTGGTCGGGCGTTGACTCCCCACGGGGCGTCCTCTCAGACGGTGCGCAGCCACCCGTCGCTGTCGGTGGTGGCCGACGCGCTGCCCCAGGTGATGGACAGCCTGCGCATGGTGTGGATCCTCTCGCGCCACTACAACCGCGACCACCGGATGGCGCCGCTGATGGAGCGGCTCGCCTGGGAGCTGGTCACCCGCGTCCGCAGCGCCATCTCCATCAAATCACTCTTCAGGTAATGGGCGACCGCTATATCGACACCTTTTTTTTAAACCCCACATTTGTTCTCCGGTGAATTTCAGACAAGTTGGTTAGAGACCTTCAAAAAAGGTACAATCACTCGATTTTTCTCAAGTTTGTCTGTCTTGGCAGATAAAGCAATACCAGAACAGGCCTACGAACACACATATTTGATCAGGATCGGACGATTGGACACTTTTAAAAGGAGATCTTTCGTGCCTCCTGGAAATTCACGGGAGAGCAGATGTGGGGTTTAAAAAAAAGGTGTCGATATAAGCCTTCTCTTCATCATTGGTTTTACCTATATCGGTTTTGAACTTCATGAGTTGTGTGTGTGTTTTTTATATTACCGTGTGCGGTCAGCAGCCCGCTGTGTAGCGCTTTATGTACGATTCGTCCGACTATGTGACCGTATTCGGGTGGTGTGCGCGCTGGGTGGACAGACAGCCGCCGCGCAAGGTGCAGGAGCTGGCCGCGTCGGCGGTGCGCCTGCTGAGCCGCTGGCGCGAGTCGTACCTGGCCACGCGCGCCGAGATCGAGACGTCCGGCCGCGGCGCGCGCTGGGAGTTCGACCGGCGCCGTCTTTTCGACGACACGGACCACATGGCCATCATCTGCAAGGACCTCCAGCATGTCGCCGTCGTAAGTGGCCAGAGGCAGCCGTTGCGAGATACGTGCTCATGTCTAAAGAAACTTTGTAAAATTGGTTTGTGGTCGGGAGTATTTTAAATGACTGAAGCTTTTTTAATGATCGGCTTCGATTTTTTTTTAATTAAGGTCTGACCAGATCACCGTATAAAGGCGCGGCCGTGTTGTGTCAGTTATCTTTCGGTGCAGTTCGTGAGTTTTTATCTTTTTGTAGTGTTGAGATTGAGGGTCGAACTTCGTCGTGTTGTGGTTCGCACCCATGTTTGGCTTTGCTGATTACTTATCAAATATTCCGTCCTGTGATATTTATGCGCGGCTGCTCAGGTGTTGGAGGAGTTCAACAACATCTTGTGCCCGGACCTGCGGGCGGTGACCTCCGATCCCCACCGTATGGACGATGTCAAACAGCGCGTCAAGAACCTGGTGGTGCCGTTCGAGGCAGTGGCGTTCGACATATTCAGTACCAGGTGCGGCAGCACAACAGCGGGTGAAAGCGAAATTACACACAATAAAAATATGTTGGTGACTGATGTTTTTTATGAGACCATGCGCTCAGCGCTGGCACAACCTTCCGTCCCTCAGCAAGCAACTGATGTGTTTTGGGTGTCATACTCTTTGTTATCTGCTCCGCAGGCTGCATCACATGTGGCAGGGAGTGATGGACCGGTTCGGTACCGAGGTGCTGCGAATCGAGTCAGAGGCCAAGAAATTCCTTGACGAAAGCTTCAGAGCTCTCAGGTAAGAATACATTGCCCTTAATAGACCACCCTACGATCGTTGTGAATTTTAAAAGCGCGATGATTTGAGTTACCGAAAAAATCGTGCGTGTCGGAACCGCTGTTTATTTCCGAAACAATGTTATAGAGGTCGGAGACTGGGCAGACCTTTCTTTTTATTCTCGTAGAAGACCAATTACCAATGAAATGACGATTTCCTCCGGAATTTTCTGAAGGTTTCGGAACTATTTTAACCGCGCTGACGTGTCTCGGCTCCTGCTATTAACACGCCAATTGGTTGGGTCGACATCGCCAGGTCCTCGGAGGCGGCGTTCGACGTGGTGCGGAAGTTTGAGCACGTCAAGTCGCGTCAGTCGATCAACAACGAGCTGCGTCGCAAGTACAGCGACATCCTGAACCAGTACAAACGGGAGGTGGACGAGGTGGCCAAAATGTTCGACGTGAGTGCAATTTAAACATATCTTTAAATTGAACGAATGGCAAAGAGCTGTGATGGTTATTTTATGGCGAAGATGGTTTTGATTTTTGATTCGTTGTTCTTATCACTTGCGCGCCGTTTTATTTCAAGGCACGATAGTTATTGACTGTGTTTCGGGAAAATTGTCAAAATCACGATGGGGTTCGATCGGCAGGAGAACAAGGACGACCCTCCGCTGCACAAGAACCACCCGGCCGTCTCGGGGGCCATCCACTGGGAGCGCCTGCTCTTCCTCAAAATCAAACGCAACATCGTCAAGTTTCTCAAGTGCCCCGCCATGATGGACACCGAAATGGGACAGGCGGTAAGGTCTAAGGATAAGTCGAATTGATCGACAACGTATTGCATATACTGCACCTTTTTTATGCGTGGTGTCGTTGAAGTTTTGATTTTATTTATTTATTTGTCGGTAAAATATATGGCTATAGTACGACGGAATACTGACGGCAGAGTCGCGCAGCGTAGATCATTCTGTCAGGCTGGCTGTTCACGGGCACCGTGCGATGCAGGCGAAGGCGCACTACCTGACGGTGGGCCGCCGTATGAAGGCCTACGAGGACCAGTTGTACGCCTCCTGGCGCGAGCGTATCGACCACATGCTGCCGCAGCTGCTCCGCAAAACGGTGCTGGCTGAGACCGGACGGTCGCCCTGCAAGAGTGGTAAGACACAGCCTATCTTCCGTCCGTATGCTATGCCTGAAAATCGGTAGCGTTAATTTCACGCTGTCAGGACTTAAAAATAATCTTATGGTTAAATCGTGTTGCTTAAGTTACTGAACGACATGAAATATTGACGTGTTTATTCCATTCAGTGATATTTCTAGAGAAAATACGATGAAAAACGAGATGCATAGTTACTGAACGACATGAAAATATTGACGTGTTCATTCCGTTCGGTGATATTTCTAGAGAAAATACGATGAAAAACGAGATGCATAGTTACTGAACGACATGAAAATATTGACGTGTTCATTCCGTTCGATGATATTTCTAGAGAAAATACGGTGAAAAACGAGACGCATCATCACTTAATAAAGCTGCCCACTGCGTTCGCCATTTCACTCGCACTGTTCAAACGCACTGTTGTCTCTCGGCGGCAGCGCTGCGCGGCGCCACGCCGTCGTCTCGCACGTCTCCGTTCTCTGTTAACGTGCCGTATGAGCTGCTGGAGATAATCGCCGACTCGAAGCACCTGGAGGTGCTGGGCTTCCACCTGCCCGAGCTGGCGCGCAACGTGGCGCTCCAGGAGGACCGCTACCGGCGACACAGCGTCAACCTGGCGGCCATGATCGACAGGTTCAACGGCGTGCTCGGCTGCATGACAGACCCCGAGGTCAGAATGATAGAGGACGGAGCGGGACACGGGAGAGCATGAGGGGAGTGGAGACATGGACAGTCTGAGGGCGGACTGGAGAGAACAGGCCAGGCAGGTAGTGGAGTACAGAGAGCTTGAGGGGGAGAGGACTGGGCGGAAGGGGGGGGGGGGCAAAGGCATGGTGGATGGGGAGAGCGGGGTGGAGTGTTGAGTAGAATGAGCTGAACGGTTAACATGACGATGACGAAAAAGGAAATGCTTGGAAGGACACATTTGTTGATGAAAATTGTGTACGCTGGCGTACAGCTGTTTGATTGACGCTTCGCTGCTTATTTACCTCTCACGTAGGATCAGGTTTCCGGTGAAAATAAATTGCAGGAATATTTTTGATGTGACGCATATGAAGGTGAGCAGCTGCTAACGGACGAATCTGACCGCAGATGGAGCTACTGAAGGAGGACGTCCGCTCCGTGGAGCGGATCCTGCGCCCGGCCACGAAGCGGATCAACTGGAGCGCGCTGAGCGTCGGTGACTTCTGCACCAAGTGTAACAGCGCCATCGGCGTGTTCGAGTCGCTGGTACACCAGGTGAGGGCTCCGGCGTCAGGTCTCTATGAGGTGTCCAGTTATGAACGGATAAATGTGACAAATGGGTTCGTTGTATTTCAGGTGCAAAAGAACGCGAGAGACATGGAGCGACAGATCTCCAGTCTAAGCAACATGGATCTGTTCACCGGACCGACAACGACAGAGCTTCTTCCTTGCAAGGTGGGCGGTGCTGGGTATATAATCATCACTCAGCTACTGATTTCTGCGTATGTCCTAGAGTAAGCCCGACTCCGATATCATTTCAGCTTACATGGATTTATCAGTGGGATTGACTGATCAGGACGTTCGCTGACTAAGGTTGCAAGACTAACCCGCGCGGGGCTGGGGGGGGGGGTAAATATTACCCCCCCTCGCGAATTTTTGCAATATCTCAAAAACGGCGGCGCGCAGCGCCGCCAAACTTTCAGTACCTTTTCTTACATCAATTTGACACGTTCCCTGAAAATTTGAGCGAAATCCGTCGGAAAATTTTTGAGAAATTGACGTTTTAGTGACGTCATGTTCGCCATTTTCGCCTCAAAAACGGCAAAAGTTCAAACGCCGCTAACATCTTCATTTTTAAAGTAATCAAGACGTAACAAAAAAGGATATACGTAATTCTACTTTGTCTATCAAATGGCTATCTCGGTTTTTTGAAAATTTTGGATTTTGGCCCAAATTTTTTCAAAAAACTGACTTTTGTAGGAAAATAGCTATAAAATCCAAAATTTTGAGTGTATCAAAAAAACCGGAATATATGTCAGAGAAGTGGTCTATGTGCACCTACATACCAAGTTTTAGAAGAATCGGTTCAAAAATGTGGGAGTTATTCAAAATTGTATGACGTCACGACACACAAAAATTTTGAAAAATGACTTTTTTGAAGTTCTAGACCTCGTACGGAAACAAAAATAGCACCATTCGATTCGCCGTGAAAAACTGCATCAGATAGACACCTTTTTAGGCCTTAACAACCAACTTCAAAATTTGACCTCACTTGACCTGACCTTGACCTGACCTCGACCTGAAATTCATCCAGAGGTGGTCCATATCACTTATTGAGTGTGCCTATTGAATTCTATGAGTAAAATGACCCATAAAACATGTGTCGCACATGCCCTTTTCTATATTTTGTTTTTGGTGACCTGACCTGACCTGACCTGACCTTGACCTTGACCTCTGAATGATATTGTATGCAACGAATATTGTCTTGGTAGCCTAAGAACACGTTTTGGGCGATCAGTCTCAGTCCATGACTCCATTCTTCGGCAACTACGGTGCAAGGCCGATACTGTAGGAACTTGCAATTTGTACCCTTGATCTGACCTTGACCTTGACCTCAAACTTAAAATTAAGTACATGTTTTTAGTTGTTCGTGATGAGATCTTTCGATTGGCGTTTGAATTTTCCAAATCGGACCATTAGTTCGGGAGATAACAGGGGGGTAAAATTTACCCCCCCCCCCCCCCAGCCCCGCGCGTTCGGCTGGAGACCCCAGCCCCGCGCGGGCTAAGGCTGCAAAGTTAATTTGTACTTCTTAGCAGCCGCGACTGGAGCTCGGCTTGGCGCGATATTTATCTGTACCGTGCCACCCTTCCGCCTACTGTTGTATTTACCACTGGCCGTACCGTAGTGTAATTGTTCTCTGTTCTCGTCCACAGGAGTTCTTCAGCTGCGTGGAGCTGCGGCGGGCTCACGACATTGAGCGGCTGGCCAGAAAGTACCAGAGTATCGGGCCGCAGCTGATCAAGGTCGAGGGGCTGGTGGTACACACCAACACGGGCCGAAACCCGCGGCTCTACAAGTACTACTCGCACTGGGAGCGGCAGTGCTTCGTCGCCTGCACCAAGTAAGGAGCAATGAGTGTTGTTTGTTTTTGTTTGTTTTGTTGGGTCTGACAAGACCCAACAAGTTGACAAGTTTGTTTTGTTGGGTCTGGTTTGTTGGGTCCCTTTCGGTCTGACAAGACCATTTCAGAACCGGAAGGATGATAGGAATTAGGGGAAGACATTGGTCTGGGCAGGCACCATAGAGAGTCGCCGGGGCTGAGCCCGTCCAAATGGACAGGCCGACCAGCCCCCAAGCACTCTCTGCACCCGGCTACGGGGTGCGCTCCCTCGGGAGCAGCGGTGCCGCTCCAAGGGAGCAGCCCGGATGAGACAAAGTCGCCTGTCCAGCCCGGAGGGGGTTGCGGCGTGGAGCAGGAGGATTTCAGTATCCTGAGGATAGAAGCACGGAACGGTGAAAATGAGTGTTGTGCCGCTTAAGCTTCGGGAATCTGTTTGCAGTCACACGTGCTCAGACTTATGCTTATGCCAGTTATCACACCTCATGACATCGGTTTGTGTCTGGCTGTGACTTGTTTGACCGTCCCCGCAGTCTGATCCTGCTGAACCTGCGTCAGTTCCTGACCCGGCTGAACCGGGACACGCCGCTGTTCCTAGTGAACATGCTGCTGGCCACGCCGGACGTGGTCGTCAGCCCGCTCACCAACGACATCTACAAGATGATCATGAACTCGGTCCGAGACTGCATCGAATCGTAAGTAATTATTGGCTACCTCCCGATGCTGCTGTGTGTTTCGGCCACTTTTAGACCTTTCGCTATCGATTTAACGTCTGCATAAAACCGCCGACAATCTGTTTGTTCCAGGACGAAGCACTTTGTGCGGTGGCAGCGCGGCTCGTGCCTGGAGTGTCCGCCGATCAAGATGGGCGACAATTCGAACGACGCATTCGTCTACAGCTTCTTCCAGGACATCAGCTGCGACCCGCGGGTGATTGATCTGGTGCTGGAGATCCAGAACACGGTGCAAAACCTGCTGGCCCGCGTCCAGAAGAGCATCCAGCTGTGAGTGCGGCTCGAGCAGCTCCCGTCCGAAATATGGAACCGATTCACGATACTTCCAAGGATTCTAGCAGGCAATTTGGTGCAAATACCTCGATAAAAAGTGAGATAGAACGTCATTTTCTCTGGCCTTATGTCGTAAACGTATTTTTGACACCTCATCGGCCTACATCTGACGCTGCTTTTTGCGTTTTCTTATCGCAGGCAAGTGCTCATTTTCCGGCATTGGTCTGGTACAGAACGCTGCCCCATTCTCGAAAATTTCAGCAAAAGTGTTGTACTAACGCCGTATTGATGTGTACTCTGACGTTTTACCTTGCTGACGTATGCCTGGACGGGGCAGCTGGCGCCGCTACCGCAACCTGTGGAAGTACGACAAGCAGCAGACGTGCGAGAAATTCGTGTCTCGCCAGCCGTCGCTGGTGGCCTGGGACGACAAGTTCCTCTTCTACAAACACATCTTGGAGGACGTCAACACCACCGCCGCCCAGATGGACGCCCAGAGCATACGGTGGGTGCGGATTGTACCGATATTTATTGTCCTTGGCGTATGTAATTGTGTAACGGTTTTGACGTTTTTATTCGTAGAGTGCCGCTTGTGACTTAACGTGTGTTACTTTTGTGCGATAATCTGACCAGTTGACCCGTCCCTTACCTCGATAAAGTTCAGCTGATACAATCGGCTAGCGTCTTATCGGATGCCAAATGAGATGTTGATTGTGTCTTATTTTCAGACTGCGCGTGGATGACCTGACCTCGGCTGTGAAGGGTCACATCCAGGGCTGGATAGACGTTCTGGGCGAACTGCTGCACGCTATTGCCAAAGAGGACTTGAACAACCTCTGCGAACTGTTTGAGGTGAGTATACTAATTGATGTCGCAATGCACACAGGCTGTAGCAGAAGTATTGACCGTGCATTTCTCAGGCGTCCTGATCTTTGGGTTTCTTAATAATGCGTGTACGAGCGACTTCATTGACGCCGGTGTGTTATCGATGCAGTACGTCCTGCAGACGCATTGCGGATTGTGTTTTAAGCGCATTGTTTGCATGATAGTCTTTGGAAATGCACATTCCTGAAGAAAACTGCGTGTGGCCTGTGTATGATTGTTTACGACCGTCTGTTGCGTTATTGCAGGACAAGCACTACGACCTGAGCCGTGCGCCGGCCACCCAGGAGGACATCAAGTTCCTGCTGGCCACCATCGCCGACGTGCAGGCCATGTCGCTGGACGTGGAGCTCAAGATGGTGCAGATCAAGGAGCAGTACCGCATGCTCAGCGTCCACGGCGTGCCGGTGCGTCTGTAGGATTGGTCGTACTATTACTGCAGTGAGTGTAGTCGGGATTTACGGAATGTGTGATTGTGTGTCTTACAGGTGTACTGTGCCTGTGACCTCTGTCTGTGTGTTCTGCTGCGTGCCAGGTTCCGGAGGCCGAGGTGGAGACTCACACGGGCATCAACCGTCTCTGGGACGAACTGCTGCTCAGGGCAAAGGTCACCAACGCCAGACTGGGGCCGGTCAAACAGAGGCGAGTGAACAATTCACCGGTCATAACTGCTCGCTAATAATTGTGTTCCCACGCATTCGTGTTTGTTGGATCGCACTGTCAAAAGGTTTTTGAAACGGGCTGAGATGACTGCCTTTCAGACCGCGCCGATGTTAACAATCAATGGCCGTGACGATATATTATCCTGACTTTTTTTTTTGTCGCCAGGTTTACGGTTATCACGCAGGGTGAGGTGTCTGATTTCCACGTTCAGATAGCCGAGTTCCGCGCCCGGTACGACTCAGAGGGGCCCGGCACCGTCGGGGACCAGTTCGACCTCGGCGAACAAAAGATGAAGGTGAGACCTTTGTAAAAAGAAAAATGATATGACACAATGTAATTGTGCTCAGGTATTCAAAGATCTTAATGATCTTGTGATCTTGATTTCCTGTATTCTCTGGTATGTGCGACTGGGAGTTTTATTTGACTCTGACCGTTTCAGAGTTACGAGGAGGAGCTGGAGACGCTGGTGGAGCGACAGCAGGAGCTGGTCCAGTCGGAGCGGCTCTTTGACCTGGACATCACCGCCTACCCGGAGCTCAACACCATACAAAAGGACATGGCCGGCATGCGGCTCATCTACGACATCTACCTGGCCCAAAAGGTACGGTGGCGGCCCTGCTATACTGAGACATGTAGGGAAATTTATTCATAGTTACACCTAGCTTTCTAACGTGATTTCATAAAGGATGCTAACCGTCTGTGATTTATCGTCATCCAGGAGGCCCGAGAGAAGTTGGCCCAGACACTGTGGGCGAACCTAAACGCCCAGGCGCTGACGGACGACATCGATACCTACATCAGGCAGTTCAAGAAGCTGCCCAAGGACGTGCGGCAGCTGACCGTCGGCAAGAACCTGGAGGAGAACATGAAGCAGTTCAAGGCGTCCGTGCCGCTGTTCGTCGACCTGAAGAACGAGGCCATCCGCGACCGGCACTGGCGCGAGCTCATGAAGAAGACTGGTGAGAATAATTCGCCTGGGCTTGTTACATGCCGATCGTGGCTGCATATCCGTTTCGTTGTTGTTTACGAACTCGCTGAAAATGATGTGATTTTTCCATGTTCATCAGCGTTATTCTATTGAACGGAATCTTGACCACTGACTATAAATCATACCATCATACCGTGGTGTTTTTTATTTGATTTTATTATGTTCAGTTTGGTAAGACCTTTACTACATGCTGACAGCTGGTTTGCTAGATGGCTTCTGTACTTACGGGTCGTTCCGTTCGGTTTCCTTGTCATTATGCCGCTTCAGGCAAGGAGTTCGAGATGGACCCGGAGACGTTCACGCTGGCGAACCTGTTTGCCATGGAGCTGAGCAACTACAGCGACGTCATCTCCGACATCGTCGGCGGCGCCATCAAGGAGCTCGGCATCGAGACCGGCGTCAAAGACGTCGCAGAGGTTAGTTTAACGAAGGGGAAGTCGATGCGAGACACGTGGGGACTAAGGCGTCAGTCTTATTACGCGTAGTTATAACTGAACAGGATGATGAAAGACAGCCGCGCGTTTTTTTTTTTTTTTTGTATGAACGGGCAAGCAGTCATGCTTGCAGTTGATTTTTCTTTGATAATTTCGCATATCGATCCCAGTTTAGCTCGATGCCACACTGACCCGTCGTTATGTTGGGCGCGCAGCAATGGGACGCGATGCGTTTCACCGTGCTGCCGTACACCAAGGACGGCGAGGAGCGCGGCTTCGTGCTGACCGCCGTGGACGAGGTGCTGCTGGCGCTCGACGACAGCACCATGAACCTGCAGAGCATGAGCGGATCGCGGTGAGACAGTTCTGTACGCTCAGTTCGATCAGCCGAGACCATATCCAATAGTTTATCTTTTGTGATGCTGCTGATATCCTGCAGACTGCAGCCAGTGACACGTGCCGCTGTTGGCAGGTTCGTGGGACCGTTCCTGCCCCAGATCCAGACCTGGGAGAAGACGCTGTCGGTGATCGCCGAGGTACTGGAGATCTGGCTGGTAGTGCAGAGGAAGTGGATCTACCTGGAGGCCATCTACCTGTCTCCCGACATCCGATCGCAGCTGCCCGAGGAGTCGCGCAAGTTTGACGCCATCAACAGCACCTACAGGAAGGTAATTGAAGGCAGAGGCAGGTGCTTAGGACCAAAATACATGTTTGACATTCGTCTAGCTCATCGGCTTAGATTATTGCGGAAAATGCCTTATAACTGCATCTTGAACAATTCACAGATGTCATGATTACCGAGCGGGCGATTACCGAGCGGGCATCGTAAATTTTGAGAGCTAAATGCAAGCTTCTTTTATTTTTCTTGTATAAATGTTCCCTTTTGTCCTTCGCACGCAGATTATGAACGAGGCCCACCGAGTGCCGATCATCAAGACGGCCTGCCTGGTGCCGAACCGCCTGCTGGACCTGGAGACGGTCTCCCAGGGACTGGAGAAGTGCCAGAAGTCACTCTCCGACTACCTGGACGCCAAGCGGAACGCCTTCCCTCGCTTCTTCTTCATCTCAGACGACGAGCTGCTGTCGATCCTGGGCAACAGCGACCCGCAGTGCATTCAGGAGCACATCATCAAGGTACGCGATGCTACAGCAGCTTGGCTGAGAGAATGAACAAGCGCCAGTGAACCGTTGACTTCAGCTGATAGGGTGGGTAATAAAGCAAGTAGATGCAGATTGATATACCTGTCAGTCAACTATCCGTTATCTGTGCGGATAGTTGACCATAAACAAGGTGGTAGCACGGAATATAAAGTCTACGACACTAAAGCATTAACATTTTTCGGGAAACGTTTTTCTGCGAAACTTTTTCATCAAGGTTGTACTGTCGATTTTATCAGCGACGCATTCCGCTCGTTGAGACGCGTCGAATGAAGTATAATCTCACCTCAAAAGACCGACTACAAAATCTGACCTAGGGTCGAGGTCGTGACCCTACCGGAAAAGGTCATGTGTCATAAATGTCGATTTGTGTCGTTTAACTGAATCCATCTAATGTCGTAGACTATATATTCCGTGGTGGTAGGATCGATATGCATCTGCAATTATCCGTGGGTTTTAGCTGCAGCCTTAAGTGATTGATTATGTGGCATTCATGCCGATAGATGTTCGACAATATCCTGTCCTTGCGGATGGTGAAGAACGCCGATGACGACCTGGTGGTGTCGGCCATGCACTCCGCAGAGGCTGAGGTCATGGAGTTCAGAGAGGCACAGGCGAGTGAATACTCTTTAGGATAAAGTTTGGTGAAACACGCGTTCCATTACGCATTCTTTCCATGTTATTTACGAATAAAGTGCGTAGAACGTTTGGTTACCTATTTTCTTTTGCTTCTTAGTTTGTTTGATTACCGTGTTGACAGGTGTTCAGCAATGTTTACGGAAGCATACGATATGCGACAGGTGGTGGATGGTCGCGTGGAGGATTGGATGAACGCTGTGATGGCCGAAATGTGGAGGACCAACCGGTTCCTCACCAAAAAGGCCATCTACGAGTACGCCAAAACAAGCAAATCCAGGTTTGTGAACAGGGTGTAGCGCCTGTGGCAGTTTGCATCATTGTGTTTGTTTAGTAACGTGAAATTGTCGTGGTACTTTGAAATGATAACATGTGATAACGTTTTGATAACGCGTGTGTCACAGGGCACAGTGGATGCTGGACTACCAGGGCATGATATGCCTGGCGGCCAACCAGGTCTGGTGGACGGCAGAGGTCGAGGAGGTCTTCAGGCTTGTGAAAAAGGTGACAGCCGAAAACGAATTCGTACAAGTAGCTAAAATGTATGTACATACGTGTCTGGTTTAATGTTCCCTTTATTATGCCCTCCTAGCTACAATGCGTTGAAATTTTCCGGTGTTGTATCGGAAATAGCAGTTGATTTGTTTTCTTGAAATCAAGCTCACCAAGATAAAACTACTTCGGGAAATACTCGAAAGGGCGCACGTGGATGTTTTTCTCATTTCTTTGGTAATCACCTGAGAACTTTTTATTTACACAGGGCAACAAGCGTGCTATGAAGGAATACCTGACGACTCTAAACAGACAATTGGACGAGTTGGTGTTGATCGTGCGCACTGACCTGACTCCGAACGAACGGAAAAAGATCAACACCGTGCTCATCATCGACGTGCACGCCAGGTGGGCTCAATATACTGACAACCCGGAAAGGATGAACCTATTGAAGTTGTCTGTCTAAATAATGGCGTGTTATGTCCGTATGAAGACTGTATATGGTATTATTTTGGGTAGGTACGTTAAGAATTTGTCAATATTTCGATATCGGTCGATCGATGATATTTATTGACCGCTAACACTGTTGTCGAATTACCTTTCAGGGACATCATCGACGCATTCGTGAGGGACAGCATCCTTGACCAAAGCGAGTTTGAATGGGAGAGCCAGCTCCGATTTTACTGGATGTGCGAGCCAGACAGTCTGGTGGTGCAACAGTGTACCGGTAAGGGCATATTGCCGCCGATTTACCGATGAAACCATAATTTCATTGACTCTTTAGATTTTTTATTTTTATTTTGCTGCGCTGCTTTCCCTGACAGCTTTCATGAGTAAGTGGAGTTATGCCTTTGTAGTTGAATACTTGACTGATAATGCTTGCGAACTGCTAAAAATCGCCTAATTTGTCCCGCGTTCTCCGTCAGGTCGGTTCGACTACGGCTACGAGTACATGGGTCTGAACGGACGTCTGGTGATAACTCCTCTGACGGACCGGATCTACCTGACCATCACACAGGCTCTGTCCATGAACCTGGGCGGCGCGCCGGCAGGTGGGTCCCGGCAGCAACTCACTGGCGTAGAATTAATTAGCTGTGGGATGCGCAATTGAATTATCAGGGTAGGTATTTCTTAAAAATCACACGTTGTAATTTTCACTTGGTAGTCTTTCGTCCGTGATTTTACCGGTTCTCACTGGCTTCTGTGATGTAATTTATTGCTGGTATCGAACTTTTAGTGGAGTTCACTCGAGAGCTAAATTTAGGGCATTAGAGTTGAATATATATCCGTAATGGTTTGTATGGGCTCATAGGTGCTACATCATTGGATGACATTGTATGTGCTCGTGCTTCCAGGACCAGCCGGTACTGGTAAAACGGAGACGACTAAGGATCTCGCCAAGGCGCTCGGCCTGCTTTGTATGGTCACCAACTGCGGAGAGGGAATGGACTTCCGCGCCGTCGGCAAAATTTTCTCCGGTAAATTAGCTGCAGATCAATATGTTGTATTCCCACACAGAGCACAGTTATACATTGCTGGTAATATGCGTGCGTGCCTGCATGGTGGAGAGAATGCCCGCGCTCCATGCTATTCCAACTATCGGTGTTTGCTCGCTTCTCAGGCCTGTGCCAGAGCGGTGCGTGGGGCTGCTTTGACGAGTTCAACCGTATCGAGATCTCTGTGATCTCCGTCATCTCCACGCAGCTGCAGACCATCCGGAACGCCCTCGTCAAAAAGCTGGCCACCTTCCACGTGAGTAACATATTTTTAGGCGATTCAACAAAGTCGGCTGGAGGATATGCCTTTATTATTATTTTTTATACTTAATATCACATGCGGCCTATCATGTGAATCTTTTTGAAATACTACGTCAATTAAAGAAACTTTCTTACAGCTCTATTGATAAATTATTAATAAATTGAATGTCGAACAATATCCGGGAAACTGGCAAGAGGAGATGCCTCAATGCGATGCTACTTTTTAGTACCACAGCGTTCTGCATGCTTTCACGCTAAATGACTCGGTTACCCTTGCGCCCCTGTTGCAGTTCGAGGGTCAGGAGATCAAGATGGACCCGAAGGTGGGCATGTTCATCACGATGAACCCCGGGTACGCGGGCCGCACCGAGCTGCCCGAGTCGGTGAAGGCGCTCTTCCGGCCGGTGGTGTGCATCGTGCCCGACCTGCAGATGATCTGCCTCATCATGCTCTTCTCCGAGGGGTTCCTCCAGGCCAAGGTCAGTTGTTTGATTACCGGCCACATGTTAAAGAAATACACATCAACTCTAGTGAATATAAACGCCTTTTATAAGCAGCTGCTTTGCTAATCTTGTCATTTTCAGGTGGCCGGGTTTATAATAGCCAACGTCGCCAGCGTGTTCGTGGATTTTACATAGACTGTTTACTTCGACAGACCTTGGCGAAGAAGATGACCGTTCTGTACAAGCTATCGAAGGAGCAGCTTTCGAAGCAGCATCACTACGATTTCGGCTTGCGTAACATCAAAGCTGTGCTCGTCCGCGCTGGAGAACTGAAAAGGATCACCCAGGACATGCCAGAGGACATGATTCTGATGAAGTCGCTCAAGTGAGACCAATAAACTTTGTTTTGTACACGAGGCTGCGAAATAATTTCCGCGTGTGGTAATTGATTACACCGTCGCTATAAAAAGAAGTAAGGTAGCCATTCCAATTAGTATCTGACTTCTGTGGCTTATATAGTGTGGCTCATATAGTGTGCCTCCACTTTCAGGGACATGAACTTTGCCCGGTTCACGTACGAGGACGCGCCGCTGTTCCTGGGACTGCTGAACGACCTGTTCCCGGGCGTCGAGTGTCCGCAGGAGACGGACGAGAAGCTCAGCACAGCCGTCGACAAGGCTATCGAAAACAAAAACTACACCAATCTGCCCAAGCAGGTCCATGCAGATCAGCACGCAATGAGTTATTGTCCATCGCCCATCACTTGAATGATCATTGTCGCCGTCTTATTTCTATATCGGCGTATTAATAACATGTTGTTTAACCCTATTAGTGGCAGGCTCCTGGCTACCCCTATTAGTGGCAGGGGGGGGGGCTGTTTACGACCCCCCCTTGATATCTCGAGATCTAACGGGCCGATTTTCAAAATTCAAACGGCATTCGATTTCGCTCAACGTGATCTACATTTCTAAAAAATAAAAATTAAAAATGTCAATAGGGGGGGGGGGTAGAGGGGGGTAAAAACGGGCAAATTGCAGATACATTTTAGACTGTTTATCACGGCCAAGTTTCTGAACCAATCTTAACGCAACTTTTGCCGATCGATAGAGAATGAACCAGGAATTCACATGGATCCTAAAAATATGCATTTTCAAAAATCATAGGCGGATACAGATCATTGAGATTGGGGGTACGCAAAAAGTATAGTAAATAAGGTTTTTGTTGGTACTGTTTCTAAAAAGGGTGGTAATGGTCTTGTTATGTTACAATTTTCTTATGAGAGAACGACTACAATTGTATTGGTCATGCATAGGCGGTGTCAGGGCACCTATGTTGGGAGGTAAAACATAACCCCCCTTTTTGGACGCCTGGATCCGCCTATTATAGCAAAAACGTGTCAAAAGAGGATGCACAATAACTGTATATGTTATCACATGATACCTTTCATTCACTGTTCGTAAAACTGGTGCAGCATCGTGATCTTCGCCCAAATGACTCGCTTCACGAATAGGACCCCCCAATTCCCAGTGCTCTGGAGCTGCCCCTGGTAAAGTTATGAACTTGAAATTTTCAGGGAATGTGCCCAATTTAGTTTTAGGAAAAGTCAGAAAATTTCAGCATCGTAGCTTCAGCGGTTTCGGAGATATTCCCGAAAAACCTGAGGGGTGGATGAAAACAACCCCCCCTGCCACTAATAGGGTTAAAATAGCTGATCGGCTTATTCTAATTTTTGCCCCCGTGCTTCCAACTAACTGGTATTCTCTATCATTTACACAGACGGAGAAGGTCATCCAGATGTACGAGATCATGAAGACGAGACACACGACCATGGTCATCGGCCCGACGGGCGGCGGCAAGTCGGTCATCATCAAAACGCTCAGAGACGCGCAGACCCTCATGGGCTTCCCAACAAAGATATTCACTATCAATGCCAAGGTAGGGGATTCTGCTTTTGGGAGCACGGTTATGTTTCGCAGTTATAAGTAATATAGTTAGCTTATTTTGCTGATCATTTTGTGAGGCGGTACAAATCCCGTCTTAAGATGAGTCACTCCAAACAAGAAACTATCTAATATCGCCAATGCCTTGCGGCAAGCTCGCCTGATTCTACAGCTGTTTGCGAGGTCAATTTATTGATTATGACCCTAGCTGTTTTTTGCGGCGTTGTGCTCGCGGCCTTGTTTCGAATAACCGGCCGTGTCCCTGTCCGTCGCCAGGCGTGCTCCGTGTTGGAGTTGTACGGTGTGCTGGATCCGGTCACTCGCGACTGGACCGACGGGCTGCTCTCCAACATATTCAGGGAAATCAACAAACCCACCGAAAAGTCAGAGCTGCGGTAAGTACAGCTGCTGTCCCCGTTGAAGGATACATTCCACACATCTGCAGTTTTAACGGGGTATATAGATATATTCAGCCTTTTCTACGTGAGTGTGTTTGAAACATATGTGAAGGTGTGACCGGGAGAGAAACAGTTTTCACTGCTCCTATTTCTCAGCATTGTGCATGCTGTCTCGCTAAACGAATAGGAATAAGGAGACGGGCTGCCTGGACGATAATCCGGCCTGTCATCAGACAAATTTATCAAAGATTACCTTCGTCTCTCAAGCAAAAAAAAAAAAAAATACTATTGTTAGTTCCTGGAAAGAGAACTAGACAGCTTCTTTAGGATAACCCGACTTGTTACTCAGGTACGTTTTGTTTGACGGTGACGTGGATGCACTGTGGGTCGAGAACATGAACTCCGTCATGGACGACAACAAGCTCCTGACGCTGGCCAACGGAGAGCGTATGCGCCTGCAGAAACACTGCGCTCTGCTGTTCGAGGTACGCTCACAGCCGAGTGCGAGCTGCAATTCTCAACGATCTTGCGTTGCTAGCTAACTCGCTTGCTTCGCCCAACCAAAGCCAGCAGATAACGACTAGCCGTAATCATTATGCTATCTTGATTTATATGTTCGATTCCTATTCTTTATACTTTTTGATTATATGCCGTTTTCACAGCTTTCGGTGGTAGCTGGTGTTTTCAAGCGTTGTTCTGTGACACATGATTCGTGGTTATCGGAAAGCTAAAACATTGTATGTTCTGCGTGTATCTGCGTTTTCAGGTGGGCGACCTGCAGTACGCGTCTCCGGCCACCGTCTCCCGGTGCGGCATGGTGTACGTCGACCCCAAGGACCTCGGCTACAGACCCTTCTGGGACCGCTGGATGGCCAGTGAGTACTGCGAACACCTCCGCTCAAAGCAAATGCTAAACACACGATGAACATTCAATACACTATGTAGTTGTTTAGAATTCAGAAGCCGTATTGGAAAGTTGTTTAGGTTCAGACATCATGTGGTGTTTTTTTCAGGTCGTCCGGCTAGTGAGGTTCAGGAGATGAACGCTCTCTTTGACAAGTATGTGCCGCCCGGCCTGGATCTCATCCTGGAAGCACTCGTGGACGGACGTCAGGAGGCCAAGATGAAAACAATCGTGCCCCTCACTAACCTCAATATGGTGAGTATGAGATTTGCTTCTCTGAGTATCGCGTAGACGTGGATTGAATTTTGCTTTACTTATTTTGGACGTCGGTAGTTATCCTGATATATGCGATATTTTGTTCACGTGCTTAACCCGGCCGGGCCCGGGGGGTAATCCCAACCACCGCAGCCCGGCCGTGGGAGGGGGCGTTTTTCGCCCCCCCCCCCCCCCGTCTAACTCCGTAAATGAGGGACCTACGCAAACAAAAGCGATACCAAACGAAAGGTCCATACGAGACGATTCTAAAGCACCCAAAATTTTTAACCTCGGGACAATTTTTAAGTTCAGCTGTCAAGGTCAAGGACAATTGACAAAAACCGGCACATGTGTAGTGATCTCAAAGTAAGCGTTCTAGAGGACGGCAGGATGCATAAAACCGGCAAAATTGGGTGTCAAACGAAAGAAGAGAATCTGAGGATTCCGAAAATGTGCTCAACATCAAAGGTCAAGGTGCAGGTCATGCTCAAAACTGACCTCAAACTTTGCACTTTTTCGTACATCTTGTTTGCTAACTTCCAAGATGTTTTGAAATGTTTTGAGGCTTATCAGGTCCCTATTTGTGGTTCATCTTACGATACAAGGCTGCTCAAAGGTCAAGGTCACAGAAGAGTGTCCTTGCTAGAGGCTATTTCACTGATTCAAGTTAGTAATTAATAAATAAGATAATTTTGCCATCCGGAGGCTCTAAATGAAGGCTGAGAGGAAAATAGATGCCAGATTCGTGATCAGCGGGTACGAATCCATCACAAACGACCTTTCAAGTGTCAAGGTCAACCAAATGTCATTCGAGGTCACATGAGGTCAACATAAAACTTGACCTTTTCCAAACAATATATATATATATATATATATATATATATATATATATATATATATATATATATATATATATATATATATATATATATATCATTCGACGCGGCTTGACAAGGCGAATGCGATGGTACCACTGCCGTAGCTCTAGGACCATTTTTGTGGAATTAATTTGCGAAAAACTAAAACCACAGCTCGGGGTCGTTGACCTGACCTCTGACCTCAGGTCACCAAAACTATTTTTTATATTTTTCTCTAGATCAAACGCTACACAACCGTGCTCGTAAATTGTCTTTATCTCTAAAACTCTATTTTTAGCCACTATTTGAAGTTCGCGTCTGTGACGCCGAAGTTTGCCGTGCAGGGGTCTAGAAAAATCGACCCTGTGACGTCATCAATGGGGCTAGGTCCAAAAATATTATTTCAGAAGATGTCAAATTGATGGAAGAAAAGGTACTGAAAGTTTCGCTTTCCTATCCCTAATCGTTCGGGAGCTATCGCAAATATTCGCCAGGGGGGGTGCGCGAAAAACGCCCCCCCCGCGCCCGCGAGGGTTAACCCGCGCCCCGTAGGGCTACCGGCGGACCCTACCACCCGTAGGGGGTGGCCGTTTCCCCCCCCTAAGTTCTCGGAAATTTACCGGCCGATTTTCAAAATTCAAACGGCGTTCGATAGCCCCACCGGGGAACTACCTTGTGACCAAATTTCATTGACCTAGGTCAAACCGATGACGTCACAGGTCAGGTCAAAGGTCGGATTTTCACCGTTCACAGGCATTTCAATAAATGTGTTGCTAAATCGAGTAAATTGGTAAACTATTGAAAACCATCGATGGTACATTGTTCGTCAAACACATACTTAGCTATCTGAGGTCACTGATACCAGGTCAGGTCACAATATGAAAGTGTCGTGTGATACATGTTTTATGGTCCATTTTACATGAGAAATGCGATTGTGTGGGTCAGGCAGCCTTTGGGGCCAGCTTAGGTCACGTTTTGGTGAAGGTCAGGTCAAGGTCAGGTCAAATTAGGTCAAATTTCAAAGTTGATATTTTTGCATAACATGGGTATCGATTCGATGCAGCTCGTCACGGGGAGTCCAATGGTGGCCTTTGTTTTTCCCTACGAGGTCTAGAATTGCCAAAAATTGAGTTTGAAAATTTGACGTCATCATTTTTGAACAGTTTTTTCGCTATAACTTGGCCAAAAAACGAGGTATCGATCTGAAATTTGGGATATAGATAGAGGACGGCAGTTACTATTACATATATTCCGGTTTTTTTCGAAACTCAAAAAAGAAAACTTTTTGGATTTTTTGGCTAATATATAAAAAAATGCTTTTTTGATTTTTGGGGGTCAAAACTCAACAATTTCAAAAATCTGAGTTAGCAGTTTTGTAGTCCTGTCAATTCTACACCTTTTATGTCTTGATCATTTTTCTGTATCTCCAAAGCAGGGCTGCGGAGTCGATGGATTTTCGGCGACTCCGACTCCGACTCCGACTCCGGCTTTCAGAAACCAGCTCCGACTCCGACTCCGACTCCGGGCAGAATTGTCGACTCCGACCGACTCCAACTCCCGACTCCGACTCCGCAGACCTAGCAGGGCTGCGGAGTCGACAGATTTTCGGTGACTCCGACTCCGACTCCGGCTCGGGTTTCTAAAATCGACTCCGACTCCGTCTCCGACTCCGGTCACAACTGTCGACTCTGACCGACTCCGACTCCGACTCAGACTCAGACTCCGCAGCCCTGTGTAGGTCTGACAGCTCTTCTCGCGAAGGTCTTTTTTGGTCGAAAATGGCAGAACATGACGTCATTCTGACGTCATTTGTGGCCAACCTACCATAGCCTCTGGAAGAATTTTTGTTCACAATGTGTAAAATTGATGCCCGGAGGGGTCCTGAAAGTTTGGTGGCGATATCTCTAGCCGTTTAGGAGATATCGACGGAAAAGGACAGAGGGGCCGTTTGGCCCCCCCCCCCCCCCTACGGGGCGCGGGTTAATAAGAGTCCCTGTTAATGAAACACTTAGGATACAATTTTTCCGACCTAATAAATTCGATGACTCAATGAGTTTTTTTTTTAATTAATAGCGTTTCATTTCCCTCGCTTCACTGTTTTTTTTTTCGATATAGCGTCAGCCGGTGCTAGTATGTGACTCCGCCCGCGCCCATCCCCTTGTGTTGCACAGGTGCACCAGCTGGCCAGCATGTTTGACGGTCTGGTCGGGCCGGGGAACGCTTGCCCGGAGGACCA
The DNA here is from genome assembly GCF_019059575.1 of Amphibalanus amphitrite. Lineage (NCBI taxonomy): Eukaryota > Metazoa > Arthropoda > Thecostraca > Balanomorpha > Balanidae > Amphibalanus > Amphibalanus amphitrite. The sequence goes on along the minus strand of NW_024882292.1, from coordinate 244,807 downwards.
GCTGGAGCCGGTGTTCATCCAGTCGCTGTACTGGTCCCTGGGCGCCGGCCTCGAGGACGCCGACCGCACCCGCTTCAACGACCTGATGCGGGACTGCGGCGGCCTGCCTGGCCTGGCCGACGACGGCCAGCGGCGCGCCAAAGGAGGTGGGTGACATGTCCACAGGTTAAACCTTGTCTTGGCTCAAAGTTCAAAATTATCGAGCAATCTTTTTTGATATCACCAATTTTAGGTGTAATTAGCATTAAAAATTCTGCGCCTAGCCAGATGCTGATTCTCCGACTGCCGGTGCCGTTCCCAGACGAGTGGCCCACCACGGAGCCGACCATGTTCGACTACTTCTGGGACACGTCGGCGGCCGTGTGGGTGCCCTGGAGGGACAAGGTGCCAGAGTACGTGCACGACCCCACGGTCAAGTTCAACGACATCCTGGTGCCCACCGTGGACACGGTTCGCACCACCTGGCTGCTCAGCCTCATGACGGAAAAGGTACGATATGTAAACGGCGTCAGCGAATAATTGCGGTGGAGAACATAACAAGACTATCGTAATGGCTAAAGTATGACCGAGTATATTGTTGTTGGACTTATAATTGTTGCTTGCATATAATACATGAATTTGCTGCAGCTGTTTTTATTGCATGCGCGATCATGATTTCTTATTGACGCTCACGAATTTGTTTAGGTGAAGAAGCCGGTCGTGCTGGTGGGAGAATCAGGCACCAGCAAGACAGCCACTACCAGCACTTACCTGCGGTCTCTGGACTCGTCAGTCAACGTGAGTCGGGTGTTGAGAACCCATCGATACTTTTTTTCTTTATTTGTGAGATTAGATACATTTTTTCGCACATAATCGTCGCCACTTCAAGCACATCGAGCTCAGACGATCATAATTGATAACTCTCCGTTTCAGGTGTTGCTGTGCATGAACTTCTCGTCCCGTACTACCTCAATGGACGTCCAGCGGAACCTGGAGAGTAACGTGGAGAAGAGGACCAAGGACTCGTTTGGGCCGCCGTCCGGGAAGCGACTTGTCGTCTTCATTGATGATATGAACATGCCCAGGGTACGTTAAATCGTCTGCGGTCTGTAAGCATTTAAGCGATTTTTTCTCTCAAAACATTATATCCTTGGTCGATAATTAATCATAGAGACATTAAATTGTGAATTGCACTTTTATTCATGACCGGTACGAGTCAACGCGTTTGTCTGTATGGTGCGCCGCAGGTGGATGAGTACGGCACGCAGCAGGCCATCGCCCTCCTGAAGCTGCTCCTGGAGAAGGGAGGCCTGTATGACCGTGGCAAGGACCTCAACTGGAAGTTCCTCAAGGACATCGGTAAGTTGCTGCAGCGTCTGCGCCACCAGGGAAGGACATGCTAGTCACGAGGATCAATATCGTACTTTGTTCTGGACAGTAATTTGTGTTCGCTGCTGTCTTGTTAACTGTCAGAATTCTTTAAAGATTATGATACGACATTTGTACCTAAAACTCCGACCCCATCCCACATTCTAGGCTATGTCGCGGCGATGGGCAAGGCTGGCGGCGGTCGGAACGTGATGGACCCACGCTTCCTCTCCCTTTTCTCTGTGTTCACGATGGCTTCGCCGGGCGACGAATCTCTGCAGCATATCTTCCACAGGTAAGACACATCTCGGTCCTTATTTCTGTCTTGAACGAACACAGTGACCAAAGGTATTTACATGCCGAAAGGCTTGTGTATTTTAACCCGCGCATATTGACTGGGGTATTTTCCATAACGCGCGTGACGGGGGGGGGCTCTCCAGACCCCCCCCCCCCTCCTATCTCCGAAACTGCTGGGCCGATCGTCAAAATTCAAACGGCGTCTGATAGCCCTGTAAAACTGTCGAGCGAAACCTATTTTCATTGACCTCGAGGTCACCGATGACGTCACAGGTCAGGTCAAAGTAAAAATTATCGACATTTTTGCTAGTTCACAATTAAGCTTTGACCGCCGGCTGACAAGTCCGATCAGGCTCATTTTTGGTTTACGCACTCCCTGAGAGATGCCTTAGATACCCTGAGGGTACCGAACTTTTACTTCGAATTTTTAAGGCCAAGGCCAGGTCATCCTAGGTCACGAAAATTGTATCATGTATCGGTCACGTGACGCATGTTTTATGGTCCATTTTACTCGTAGATTTCGAAAATAGTGTCGTCTGTGTCACTTGAGGTCATTGTCAGCTGAATTTACCGGAGGTCAGGTCACTTTCAGGTCAGAAAAGGTCAAATATGGAAAAAATGAAATTTTCAGCAAAAAAGGTGCCTATCAGATGCAGTTTGAGCTCAGAAACACGATGGTGCCATTTATATTGCTGTACGACGTCAAAAACGTACTGAAAAATGGATTTGAAAAATATGTGATTGTAAAATTTTGACAATAATGCGAATAACTCGGCTATTTTGAAGATATTGGGTTAAAACTTGTAAATGTAGTTCATCAGTGTGTGTTCTATTGTTACCGGTCGCGTGTACTTTCCGACTTCCAGCTCGAGAGTCTCGATTAACGGCAAAAAACTGTATTGCCACTTAAACCGCGACAGCATCCCCCCGCGGGCTCCCAAGCTCGACTGCCTTCCCGCCGCGTCTCTCGCCGCGCCGCGTCGCGCGGCGTCGCCATGGCAACGGACAGAGGAGATGCAAATTCCGACACACATACCCACGGACGCACGGCGGAGGGCGGCTTGGCGACAAAGAACCAAACATTTTTACTCTGTTACATCTCCCCCCGCCAGCCAACGCCGCCTCTCAACACACACGACGAAGCATCGGAACACATACGGTATGTACAGTGTACACCACACGCACAGACGTATCCCTGAATACGCCTCACATTTCGTAGTCGCTTAGCCACTGCGGCGGCCGTCGAGTCCGCGAAGATCTGCGCAGACCATCGTCGGAAGGCTCGGTGGTGGCTGGCAGCTGGAATCGTACCTGCCGCGGCGGAGATCCTTCAGCGCGTGGCCGTGGCGTTCCCTGGGTCTCCTGTTCGCTACCCTGTCGTGGGGATCGCAGGCAAGGTCGAGGTGGTGACACTTCACACGGCGCTGTCGTTTCGTATTCAACTGTATCACTTGGCGTCGCCGCCTGCGTCGTCACTTCATGTCTCGTTATCCCGGGCTGTGTCGACTGCGGTACCAGGCCACACGGCACGTGAAGGTTGACGGAGGCGGTCCGTTCTGCCTCGTCTGGTGGCTCCGGTTCATCGTTCGCCCAGTGAAAGAGCCGACGTACGCGCGGAGATGCTCGTTGGATGTACGCTGGCGGGTTCTTCCATGGTCTCAGCTGCGCGTGGTGGGCTCGCTGTGAGTGCCCTCTCTGGTCGCTGACCTCGTAGGTCACGCCGTTGTCATTCACTCGTGTCACTGTCAGCGGGCCAGCGTAGCGAGGTCCGAGCTTGCTGGCCAGCAGGTTGCCAGGGCGTTCGATCGCCTTCTTGACCTGTTCGCCGACACGGAAAGGCGCGAAGCTCGGATGTCCCGGACTCCATGTACGCTGCGTCGTCAAAGGGACTCGCGGAACATCGCTGATCTCGTGCGCGCGCCCCAGTAGGTACTGAGCTGGCGACACGCCCAGTTCGGAGTGCAAGGTCGAGTTGTACGCTGACACGGCTCGGGGAAGGCGTAGGTCCCAGTCGCCAGGTGCACCGTCCAACATTCGCAGGGACTGACCAAGCGTCCGGTTCAAGCGTTCCACCGCGCCGTGACCTTGTGCGCGCAGTGGCGTGGACAGAACGTGGACGATGCCCCATCGCTCCAGCACGGCCTCGAACTCGGCCCCGCAGAACTCTCCGCCGTTATCCGTCAGACAACGGGCCGCTGGACGAAGGAGTGCCGGCAGCACCCACTGTTCGAATGCCGTAGCAACCGCTGGCGACGACTTGGACCGAATCGGCACCGCGATACCAAACTTAGAGGCATGGTCGACCACCACAAGACACCCGATGTGGCCGCGACCGCTGCGGGGAAGCATCACCAAGTCTGCCTCGATCAGTTCGAACGGTGCGCTGGTGGTGATCCGTATGGTCGGAGGAGTCTTCACGTGGGAAGACGGCTTGAAGAGCTGGCATTTCTTGCATGCGCCAACCACGTCCGCCACGATGTTGGCCGCCCCGGGACAGAATACCTGCTGGGTCACCATGTCGAGCAGCTTGTCGCGGCCGGCGTGAGCTGACTCCATGTGCATGGTCCCAACCAGTTCCACAAGCCAGTCTCGGGACACCACCGGCATGTGTCTGTGCTCATCAAACTGATACACCACCAGTCCTTCGACCATGGCAACTCGATCCCAGTGCTTGCGGAAGTGACGAAGAGATCGTGGCAGCATTGCCCTGCTCGTCTTCCGCCGCACATGATGAGCGAGAGAGCGGATCGCCCGGTTGTGCTGCTGGTGTTCGCGTACAGCTGGGAGTTCTGGCACGCGCTGCACCTGAGTCAGTCCGACCAAGGCGTCACCATCTGGCACATGCTGCTGCTCCAACAGGGGACTCACGCGACTCCCACAGGTCACCTCTCGCCGTTCCACGTCGATGATCGCGCCAGCTTCGTGCAGGAAGTTCACACCCAGCAGCAGGCAGTGACCGAACGAGCTGCTTCGTTCGACCACCAACGGCACGCGAACTGTCTTCATCTCAGGCGAAAGTGCGACTTCAGCTTCAACGTACTCGGTTCCGAACGTCAATCCAGCGAGTCCCTGCAGCGCAACATTGTTCCGTCGAACGTCGGAATCTCTGAAGCCGAGGCGCCCCAGCGAGTCAGCACTGCACAAGCTGACGGCCGCGCCGCTATCCAGCAGCGCGCAGGCCGCCTGTCCATTGCAGATCGCTGCTGCCGAGCAGCGCGAACTGAACAGATGGCCACATGCAGGACCCCTTGTCTCCTCTGCCTCGTTCTGCAGATTCTTCACTTGGGCTTCCGGACTGTGTCGTCGAGACAGTCCCTGATCCGAGCCGTCACGAGCTCGCTCCTCGTTCACGATGTACGCCGAGAGCACGGGGTTCTGCTCATCTAGCGCGCCGGTCTCAGCGAGGAGGTTAAAGTGGATGCCCGCCAGACAGTGCAGGTGAATGTTGCCCCGTTTCGAGTGGCGCGCACTGCAGAAGGTCATGGGATGATCAGGTCCGAAGTGCACCAGAACTCTCACGTCGAACAGGCAGGCGAAAACCGCAAGCAGCTCCACAGCCAGCGGCTGTCCGGGCAGGCGCATCAAACGCAAGGCCTGACGCACAGACCGGTCGAGTTTCAGCCCATATTTTCCCGGTGAGCGAAGGGCCTCGTCGATCAGCTTCGCACGGAGCTCGCGATTGACAGCCGGCTGAAGCGCGTTGGTGCTCATCCACTCGCAGAGGCACTCTACCAGGCTGTCCCCTCCCCCCTCCGGCCGACGCGAGAGGATGAGACCGGGAGGGAGACCCGTGTCGGCGGGAATCTCGGGCGCAGGCGGCGCGCCGTCTGGGGCTCCCACGCGGGACAGCATGTCAGCGGCAGCGTTCAGACGGCCGGGGACGTGTCGGATCTCCATGTCATAGGCCGCCAGCTCTTCCACGGTCCTCGCGACCCGGTGGTTAATCAACCGCAGTGAGTGCAGGTGAACGAGGGCCTGATGATCGGTGTACGCGATGAAATGAACCCCAGCCAGGAACGAATGAAAAGTTTTCACGCCCCATCGCAGCGCCGCGAGTTCTCGACCAGTCGCTGAATAGCCACGCTGGGCGTTCGTGAAGGACATCGAGGCGAACGCGATGGCGCGATCCCGCCCGTCCTGACGCTGAGTGAGGCACGCGCCAGCCCCATAGGCCGAAGCGTCGACCCAGAGACAGAGAGGGTTGGCGGTGTCGGTGTAGTCTGGAAAGGCAAGCATGACGTCGCGGGCGATCTCATTCTTCAGTTGTTCGAACGAGTCAGTCATTTCGGGTGTCCAGGTAAGCGCAGTGGAACCAGACTGGCCGGTGAGCTCAGACAGAGGGCGAGCGACCTCCGAGCAGCGGGGAACGAACTTCCGCTGGAAGTTCACGAGGCCGAGGAACCGGCGCAGCTCCTGAACAGTCTGCGGCCGCGGGAAGCTCTGGACTTTCTCGATGTACTCAGGGGCCTTGCGCAGTCCAGCTGCCGAGAGCTGATGTCCGAGAAACTTTACTTCAGGCTGAAACCAGTGACACTTCGCTGTGTTCAGCGTGATCCCGTGCGCCTCCAGCGCCGACAGGACAGCATCCACGAGCTGCAGATGGCCGGAGAACGACGATTCCATCAGGAGCAGGTCATCCAGATACACCACAAGCTGCTGACGTGAGAATCCCGCGAAAATGGCCTGCATTTCGCGCTGGAAGACAGCAGGAGCGTTTTTCAGTCCGAAACTGAGACAGCGGAACCGGTAGTGGGACCGCTGCGTGCTGAACGCGGTGAAATCCCGCGACTCTTCCGCGATGGGAAGCTGGTAGTAGGCTCGTTGAATGTCCAGCGCGCTGAACCAGCGCATATCATGCGCGCTGTAGACGGAATCTGCTACATCTGTCATCGGGAAACGCTCTGTGACGGTGCGGCGGTTCAGGCGGCGGTAGTCGATGCATAGCCGAAGCGAACCATCGCGCTTCCGGATCGGAACGATTGGTGCATTCCATGCTGAGTTGCAGCGTTCGATGATCCCCAGACGTTCAAGCTCCAGACATTGACGCTCGACATCTTCGGCGATCGGTGGAGACATCCGTCGGGGTCGCACGTAGATCGGGGTGTCGTCCATTAGTTCGATTCGGTGCGCGGTCAGAGCAGTCCGCGGGGTGTCAGCGTCATCACCCCCGAACACTCTCGAGTGCCGGTCGAAGATTTCCTGCACGGCGTCGCGCTGTTCCCGTGTGAGGCCAGGTATCTCGTCAGCGGACGGCGGGCGACTGACCTGTTCGTCAGCGGCGTCCGACGAAGCGGCAAGGACTTCCACGGGGGGATCGCAGTCAAACATGCTGTCCGCTGCAGTGTACAGCTGGCCGATCAGTGCACCTTTCCGGACAGTGGTTGGTACAAAGCCTCGGTTGCAAACCAGCACACAGGGCTCGGACAGATCCACAATTCCATCAACAGGTTGCAAGCAGGGCGCACTGGCGACGTCCCCAGTGAACACATACGAGCGGGAGGGCGCATCACAAACGTCGCAGGTAGGCTGGGAACTGATCAGGCAGGGGAGGGTCACAGAGTCACCAGGCGCAACTGTGACGTCTCGAGTCGCGCGACAGGGCACTGCGCGGGCGAAATACGCACAGGCGGAGTTGCGATCCCCATCAGGCAGGTACAGCGTCCACTGCGAACCATCCACATGTCGGCCAGTGACCGCTCGGCGAGAGACATCGATACACAGTCTGTGTCGTTCCAGCGCGTCACAGCCAATAATCAGATCAGTTACGGCGCGGTCCGAGTCGAGCACCAGACAGTCTGTGAGCTGAAGCAGCACCCCGTGCAGAACAACGGAGACCTCTGCACGTCCCACCGGATGTAGCGTGCGGCCGCCGATCGCGTGAACAACCTCCGAACACGGTCGAATCACAGCATCATCAACCAAGTGACGCGCGATCATGGAGCGGTCAGACCCAGTGTCTATCACGCCCGTCACATTCTCAGAGCACCCAGCCACAGTAAACTTCGCGTGCAGGGCTGGCTGCGGTCGGGCAGACGAGGCGAAGACAGCTTCCGCATGCAGGGGAAGCGCGGGGCTAGAATCGGTCGTAGCGGCTGGCCCCGCCGCGGCAGTACGACCATCTAGTTTTCCGTCTGACTGAGTGCTGGGGCACGCTGGCCGCGACGGAGGGCTCGAGAAGCCCCACGCTCCGCATGCATTACAGCCGGGCTTGGCGGGTCTTCTCGGGACCTGTCCAGCGGGAGTGGCGAGCTGGGGCGGCGCGCGCGACCTGGGGCTGAGGGGACAGGCCCATCGTCGTGAGAGGTGCGGCAGTCACGCGCAAAGTGGCCAGAGGCGCCGCACGTGAAACACAGGTCATTGGCACGCCGGCACTCGTCCGCGGTGTGACCGCGGCGGCGGCAGAAATCGCAGCGCAGAGGTTTCCGATGACGGTCGCGGGTTGGCGAGTGTGCCGGCTGCACGGCAGTCGGTGCGCGGTGTCCGCGGGCTGACGCACCACGTGACTTAAATGCACCGCGCGGGACGCTGACGGAACGATGAGAGCAGTCCGAGTCGCTGTCTGACTCGTCAGCGGACAAACGGAGGTCGTGGTGCGCAGGACGTGACCGTGGTGACGTTGTCCGGGGGCGGGAGCTTTTGCACGACCGGCGCGCGGCCGTTGACTGACTGCCGTGCTCCGCTGAAGCACGTGCATATAACGAGTCGTGTGTGCCATCAGCCTCCGACTCGAATCGTTCACATTCCAGGTATGACACCAACCCATCCCACCTGAGCGAGGTATCATGATTAATCAGCGCATAACGCAGCTGCCGGCGGAGAAAGTCAGCGGCACACGTGGGCAGCGTTGACAGCAGTTTACGTCGGAGATCATTGCTCACCTGTTTGTCCGCCTCAGGGTACGCATCTTCGAACAGCGCAGCCAGCCGGAACGCATACACTGCCAGAGATTCTCCCGGCCGGCGCGCGGCGTCCCGATATGCGTCCGTCGCAGTCGTCTCCTCGTAGCCGCGCTGACGAGCGGCCCACTCCAACATTCGGCGCTTGATCACTGGGTACGGGCTGCGGGATCCGTTAGCATCGAATATTTCCAGAACGCGGCCCGACAGCTTTGAACGGAGCAGCGGCAGCGCGTCTTCCATTGTACCGCGGTATTCAGACGTACAGTACCTTTCAAACCGGGCGAAGAATTCGTCCATGGGCTCTGCTGGGTCTTCACGAAACGGGAGCAGGTCGTGAGAGCGAGTCGGATGACTCTGGACCGTCTCACGACTCACTGGAGGCCCGACGGGGGCGACGGCATCGTTTGTACCGGCGCCATTGTCGCCCGCCGGAGCCGCCCTGACAGATACGGCCTGCTGTAGCGCTGTTATCTGCCTGTCTTGATTTTGCATATGCTGCCGCATTTCTTCCATGAATGCGAGCATAGCTGTCGGTTTCGCCTCCGTGATGGCGTCAGCTGGCGGCTGTGGTGAATCACTAGCCGGCGCGGGGTCAGAGGCCGACATGGCGTCGGAAAATTACAAAGTTACGTTAAAAAAAGAATACTAACGGCACGGTACTGAGTCTCGCTGGACTAGGGACGCAGCGGACGAGCCCCCAATGTTACCGGTCGCGTGTACTTTCCGACTTCCAGCTCGAGAGTCTCGATTAACGGCAAAAAACTGTATTGCCACTTAAACCGCGACAGCATCCCCCCGCGGGCTCCCAAGCTCGACTGCCTTCCCGCCGCGTCTCTCGCCGCGCCGCGTCGCGCGGCGTCGCCATGGCAACGGACAGAGGAGATGCAAATTCCGACACACATACCCACGGACGCACGGCGGAGGGCGGCTTGGCGACAAAGAACCAAACATTTTTACTCTGTTACACTATCACATATATTCCGGTTTTTGCGAAAAGTTTAAAGCTTTTTGAAAAAATCAAAAAATATATTTTTATTATTGTAAATACATATTTTTCAAAAAAATAAAATTTCGAAAATTCGAGACAGCAGTTTGATAGCTACGTGTATTTGTAGTTTATTCATGCAAAGAAAATGGATCTAGCTTTAAAACTTTGCTCTTGAGAGCGTTTGCCGTAATTCAGTATTTTGCATCAAAAACGGCCGACATGACGTCACTCTGACGTCATTTCCGGCCAAACTATGGTAGCTAGAAAGTTGAACTTCTAACACAAGGTTTCAAATTGATGCGTCTGAGAGTACCGCAAGTCACGTGTTGATCCGTCAAACGGTTTAGAAGATATTGCTGAAAACGGGAGGGGGGGCTCTGTAGAGCCCCTCCCCCCAGTCATGCGCGGGTTAATAAACATTTGACTTGTTATTGTTATCAATCATATTTCATACCTTCGTAGCTTTATACTTGTTATGTGTGCCCGTGCCTGAGTGTTTGACGTCATTGAAGATAATTATGTGACATGTGCACATTTAAAATTTTTACAAATACCAACCCTTTCTTGCCCTCAAACTCGGTGTTGAAATTCACTGTTCTGTATTGAATATTTACACTTTGACCGCTCTGACGTGTCTCCCTCCCCTCAGCATCCTGTCTGGTCACCTGCAGCCGTTTGAGCCGGCCATTACGGAGCTGGCCCTGCCGCTCACCACGGCCACCATGCAGCTCTACCAGGTATGTAGGGAGCAGATGAACCGGCCCTTTCAGAGCTGGCCCCATATCAATTAACTTTACACATACATTCATGGGGAGGGAGGCTTCGGTCAATCAACTCATAAGGCGGACTATTTTTGGCCAGAATAACATTATCCGAAGTCGTCATCGCTAAAACGGGCATTGCGATGCACAGTTTCATGGCCATAAAGCAGGGTGGTTGGAGATGTCGGGGTTTGAACCCGAGGCCTCTCACATGCGAAGCGAGCGCTCTACCACTGGGCTACACCCCCTGGCGGCCGTACCGGTCTTCGTCGCTCCGGCAGCGATACGATGGAATTTGCTTTTATTTGTGATGAAATCTAAATAGCTTTTACAATAAACCAGGCTATCAATATAGCTTGATCGATCGCTCCCATGCTGTTCTACCTTAATCAGGCGTAGGCTCATGTGCGGACCAAGTCGAGAAAACAATCACTTTAGTATTCGTCGCCTTAAAGGACATTACCACAAGGTACATTTCGATGACACACTAGACACTACCACTCATATTCCGTCAATGCTTTGGTTTTGCACCAAATATTTCGCCCCATGGAGCCTCGAAGTCGCTTGGGGCTAGCTTTCTCCCATTCTCGATGAGCTGGCCAAACACGCTGGATTTTGATGAAGAAGCCGGTGGAGCTACTTCGCCGTCTACGGCTGAGTCAGACTCTTCTGCCGGGCCAGACGTGCGTCCTGCGACGCACCCAACGTGATGGGGACCAGCTTCAGGAGGGGCTGTGGCGAGGATAGCGGCGGAGTTACCCCGGATGATCGCTATCGAGACTCTTTGCAGAAGCCAGGACACTTCTCTGGGGTCCTTAGTCGCCGCAGAAATCCGGCCGCCGATATCCCGGAGCAGCTTTGACCCTGCTTCTCCGACTACGCCGGTAGTCTCCACTGCTATTGGAGTGAAGATGTAGCGGTCTGCGAGACTGGCGTAGCGCATGCGCTTCAGGTTCTCGGCGACGGCTGCAGCTGCGCCGGGATCCACTGCACACTTCACCACGTGTGACTCAGCAAACGTGTCAACGCACATGGCGTCCCATGTGAGGTTTCGATCGGCACTGAAGGGGAACGTTGTCAGCCCGTCGGGGCGCCTCCCATCTCCTCTGTCTAGCCCCACAGGTTCTAAGATCGATGGTACGCCCGCACTCGCCAGTGCTCGCTTAATGACGTCATTTAGGGCTGACGCTTCCCTGCGGCACGTGGGAAGCGACGTCGAGAAACATATAGGAGGCAACTAACGACCAAATTATAGGTATGCGGATGCCCCCACTCCTCCACAGGCGATTGTGAGGCTGCTGCCGCCGACGCCGTCCCGCTTCCACTACCTGTTCAACCTGCGCGACCTGAGCCGCATCTTCGGCGGCTTGTGCCAGACCAGTCCGGAGCGGTTCACCAAGACCAAGCAGATGGTGCGCTGCTGGCGCAACGAGTGCCTGCGCGTGTTCGCCGACCGACTGATCGATGACCAGGTGAGAATTCCTAGCGCGAGGGGATGTAGGCCGATCTTAACTGTTGTGCTGTTATGTTAATTGCATGTGAGCCCCCTTTTGGTAGAACCAATGCAGATCCGTACCTTATACGTGTCTTTCGTTTTCGGCAGGACTTTGCGGTGGTGTCTGGCCAGCTGGTGCAGCTGATGGCCGATAACGTCGGACAGCACAGCGACGAATGGACCGATTACGTGCTCCGAGACCCCATCTTGTTCGGCGACTACCGAAACGCACTCGAGTCGGACGTGCCGAGGCTCTATGAAGACATGCAGGACTACGACGCATCCAAGGCGCTCTTCCAAGAGGTACAGTTGTGTGTTAACGAGTTGATGACCTTTTGCTGTTTTTCTGCTATTTTTGGCAGAATTGTTACGCAATTTTTAACGAACGAATCGAACAAGCTGGTACTGAATGTTGTACAATATCACGAGTGTTATTCTTATCAGCCTCCATCGATCTACAGATAATGGAGGAGTACAATGAGCGCGGCAACAACAAGCTCCAGCTGGTGCTGTTCGACGACGCGCTGCAGCACCTGACTCGGATCCAGCGAGTGCTCAGGATGGTGCAGGGCCACGCGCTGCTGGTCGGCGTTGGAGGATCGGGAAAACAGAGCCTGACCAAGCTGGCCGCCTTTACTGCAGGTGTGGGGCTGCCTTACGACTGTCCGAGCTATCAAAATTCAGCAGTTTTGTAGTTCGTTTTTACAGTAGTGCATGCGGCAATTTAAAATGCATGTAATCATACTTTTTAGTGGTTTAGGTAAGGATAGGTTATTATCAGTATTTAACTTATTCTTCTCAAACTCTCAAGGTAATTAATTTACGCCAAAATTGTTTGTAAAACCTGCGACATATTTTGCGTTTGTCACCGGACAAGATACAAGCTTATTTGCACTGTCGTGGAATATATACATAGGATGGGTCTCGGCCGTCTGATGGGTACAGTCGGCAACACTTAACCAGTCCAAGACTTATGCTTGGTCTGACGTGATGTGCCGTTATACGAAGCCCATGTATCGTATATCGTTTTTCCTTGCTAAGGCTGCCCAGGTAAGGACTTGCGCAAACCCAAATGTTCCAAAGTGAACGGTGACATTTAGAGCGGGAAATTCCGAATGAAGGTAAGTGGGTGTCAAGTGATTTAGTAACAATGTTTGAGATATTGTTTTCAAAATGTATAGCAGAATCCGTGAAGCATCCAGCTAGGAAGGTCCAGTTACGCCGGAAGGGTTTTAGTTGGTATAGATAATAGGCCATGGCATAAAATATAAAAAAACACTGTCATTTGGTTGATATGAATTGGCTCAATACAATTTATTACCTACGTTAATTTTTGCTGGAATATTATGTTGAATTGATAAAGTTTTCATCATGTGGGTTATGGGTATCAGGTGATTGTAGATATGCATGTTTAATTGTCGCACTCTCTCTACATTTGGTCACAAAATTAGAAGTCAGGGTCACGAACAACACCCAAAGCAGCCCAGAACAGAACTGTTTATTTTGCTTTCGCCCTTATCCGCAAAGATGCATTTGTTGTGCCTGCTCAACTGATAACATCATGCGTTCATGCTTTCAATGTTACCTTGAAGTTAAGATTAGGTAGGTAATTATCTGTTCCCGCTTTTTCATAGGCCATAGGCACTCAACGATTGCGATTTTTTAGGATTCGGTCGGTTTAAGGTCGTCTTAGCAATCTTTTCACTGGTTTGTTTATCACTGTTGTCTGTTTTACAGGTTGTGAAGTATTTGAGATACAGTTGAGTCGCGGTTATGACGAGAGCTCATTCCGAGACGACTTGAAAGTGTTGTACGACAAGCTGGGTCTCCAGAACAAGCCGATGGTCTTCATGTTCTGTGACAACCACGTTGCAGAGGAGGGATTCCTTGAACTTATCAATAACATGCTGACATCAGGTATGTTTGGACGAAAATAATGACTAGCTACTTAGCTAGCTACATCGTCATACTTATCTCTGGATCGCACGATTGTTTATCGAACTGTTTACCAGAAGGGAATACTTGGCTTAGTGTCTGTGGAGATTATCGGCAGCACATATTTTATTTATTTCTAATGTACATTTCTAAGCCCGCTGGATGTATTGTTCCATAATCCATTTGCGTTTCAGGAATGGTGCCAGCTCTTTTCGGTGAAGACGAGAAGGATCAGATATTGGGAGCCGTAAGAGATGAGGCAGTCAAAGCCGGATATGCCATACAAAAGTAAGAGGGTTGCATTGATATCTACTTGGGTATCGCTTCGTCATGCGACGATTTTTACACTGACTAGGCCCAGACGTAGTATATCGAGCGCCTTGCTGTCTCTGATTGGGTGACATTTAGTTGTTTAAGTGCATTTTATCTAGCATAATGTTGAATAGCTATGGACTAGGGTGACCCGCGTGCTCCGCAACGCGAAAAGGGGCATTTTTGATCGGCGGGTGTTTGGTTGTTCTTGTGTCGGTTGGGTTATCTATCCATTTCGGTCGATTGCTTTTGGACGGCTAAACGATTTGGTTTGGTAGTGTCTAATGTGTCATCGAAATGATATGGTTTGGAAATAATATCCATCGCATCGAGGTGCCCGTGTTTGATAAGCATGCTTTCTACTTCAGAACCTGTCATTATAGTTCAGTGAACCTGTAAAATGTGTTTTATAAGTTAGGTGCGTAGTTTTATGACAAATGGAAGCCGTAGATAATTTTCGCTAAAAATGGTTTTGCGGAGGTTTGAAACATTTACATTTTTTAAGAATACTGTTGCTTGTCATGCAAACGTGATAATTGGATCTTGGAGAGAATTGAATGCTCTTTCCAATGATAGTATTTTCAATTGTCAAACGTATTAGGTTAAGCAGCAAAATCCGTGTAATTATTTATTGCCACATTATGGACAAATGCCATTTTCTTTAGCGATTTATTCCACCTTATTTTGATCAATTAATTTTTCTAAATTTTTCCATGAGAGGCGGTACATTTTTATTGCTAATAGGCGCTGTTTCAACTCGCTCCGTCTGACGGTCACCTGAAATCAATATAAATTCCAAAATCCGTCCAAAACGTCCATTTTTCAAAAGAAAGTGCCCTCTCCGGTGCACGTGGCGCGTGCCAACCCCTGCACCGCACACCATTCGATAGCCCGTTCGATTCTCTACACGATGCTGTTTTCCCCGTGCCGGTCTGGCCCACGGTTACCGAGATATTGCACCGGGACCGGACCCGTGTCGGACAAATTTGGCTGTTTTCGCCCGATTTCGCACGCCGATTTATACATGCAAAATCTATGACGCGAATTTGCACTTTTTGCCACGCGCCACGCGCTCGCTATCAATCCGATCGAGCTGAGACCCCTCAAAGGCACGTTGTCCATCCTTGTTCTATAAGTTGCACAAATTTCAGCGCGCTACAGTCTGACCTGTAACCCGCGCTACGTAACACCATGTCGCGACCTCGGTAACAGACAGAAACTACGTCACCACAAATAGTAATATAGATATGTTGCTGACTTACATACTCATATGTGTCGATATCGTTGAAAAATACGATGTTGCATTGTGATATACCTAACCCTCCGCCTTCTGGTTCATCTCCGTAGAGAGAGTGTGTGGCAGTTTTTCGTCGACCGGTGTGTGCAGAACCTGCACGTGGTGCTCTGCATGTCTCCCACGGGTCAGCAGCTCCAAATCCGCTGCCGAAACTTCCCTGGCCTCGTCAACAACACCACCATCGACTGGTTCCAGCCATGGCCGGAGCAGGCGCTGTACGCCGTGGCCAGTGTCTTCTTAGCCGAGGTCTGTCGGTTTATCATACTTTGTGGGCTTACCTTTTTATTTCTATCAACAAATTTCCATAGTCAGAAGTTTTTTTCATGACTTCAAATGTTTTAATGTTTACTGAACCATCAAGCATGCTTAATTTCTATGAATCCATTCACTTCACTGTCGGCTTATATTTGGAGCTCAAGATATAAGCGTACGAACAATTTGTTGTGGATTCGCAGGTGGCGTTGGTTCCAGACCAGCACCGTGCGTCTGTAGTGGCTCACGTGGTTCAGGTGCACACATCGGCACAGCTGGCCAGCGTGCAGTACCAGCAGAAGCTGCGCCGCGTCAACCACTGCACGCCCAAACACTACCTGGATTACATCAAAACCTACTTACGGCTCCTACAGGAGAGCAACGAATATAATCTCGCGCAGGTGAACTGGGCGTGAAAGTGCCTCCATTTGTGATATTTTACCGTGCTATTTCAGATAATAAGCTGGTATTGGCTATTTTTGTTTCCAGTACGTTTGTGTTATCATGAGATCACATTTTTCATAGGGATAGTTACGTGACAAAAAAAAAAAAAATGGGGACACTTGACGAAAACGAATCGTTGTTTGTAGTGTGAGCGTCTTGGCGGCGGTCTGCAGAAGATAGCCGAGGCCCGTGAGCAGATCCACGAGCTGAACCAGCTCCTTGAGGTGCAGAAGGTGGCCGTGCTGGAGAAATCGGCAGCCTGCGAGAAGCTCATTCAGGAGATCGCCCAGGGTACGCCAGGAAGTGACCGAACCTTTTATAAGACGTCGAGTATCACGCCTAGGCGCTGCAGCTTCAACGACGCAGTGTGCTTGAGTTCAATTGTCATTCAGTGAAAAAAAAAACTGAAGCTTGGGTGAAGAAATTATATGAAAAATAATGATAACTTCTAAAAGTAAATTCATTGTTCGAACAAAAGTGAAAGTTTCAAGCTCTTGGGATCTTTAGCTCTTAGCATCTGGTAAAATCTCATTAGATGACCTTGCTGACTACTTTTTGTCGCTTTACAGGCACGGAAGAGGCATCCCAGAAGAAAGAGTTTGCTATATCGAAGAGCAAAGAGATTGAGACAAGCAGCAAAGTTATATCACGCGAGAAGAGAGAGGCAGAAGAAGTGTTATCAGAGGCCCTGCCGGTCTTGGAGGCCGCTCGTCTGGCACTAGAGGATCTCGAAAAGTCCGATATCACTGAAATCAGGTGATTAAACTGGATTGGAGTGAGGAGGGCTAACGAGGCGTGACAAATTAACACGGCTATGTATGCTGTGATGGTTAGGTCTTGACGTTTTGAGCGATGTGTAACTGCAACGTTTTCAGCGCATTGAATCAAATCATTAATTGGACGAAACGCTGATAGAGTCAGATTTGCTTGTTTGTAACTTTTCGGTCACCAATTCTTGTGTCGATAGTAAGCGTACCTACATATCGCTCCGTCGGTTGATATCTCTTTTTGACATATGATCTATTTTATGCTGCAATTTTACCAGTTTGTGGAGCAGGTAAGTACTATCATGTCCCTTTCAATTTGGGTCCTCTCGTGTGTCGTTTTGCGACGCCCAAAACCAATCACAGAGGTAGGCGATCCTCCTTGGCTCTGCAAAATGGATAATGTCATTGTTTTACTGTGCGCTATTTGGTCGCACATCGCATTCGAGGGTCGCAAACGGCTTGCATTTTCAATTGTACATTACTGTCGTGTCTTTACGGTTAATATGTCGGGCTGGCACAGCTGACTGATACTGATATATGAAATACTGCTCCTGACGGGTGTTCTGCCGTACAGGTCATTCGCTACTCCACCGAAGCCGGTGCAGGCGGTCTGTGAGTGCGTGGTGGTGATTCGCGGCATCAAGGACGTCTCCTGGAAGGGCGCCAAGGGCATGATGTCTGATCCATCTTTCCTGAGGACGCTGCAGGAGATGGACGTAGATGCCATACCGCAGTCCGCCATTAAGACCGTCAAAGGATTCCTGAAGGTCAGGATTGTCGGAAGTGCCATATTTGTGATTTGGTTGTGCGACCTGCTTGGGTAGTTGGGCGTCATACAGTGCAGCGATAGTTTGGTGTCTGCTGGTGCTAGTGGATGTGTCATCTCACCAATTGTTCAAGGAACGTCGAAAACAACGTTAATTGAAGTGTTCCTCATGAAATGCGCTTATGTCTGCTAGTGGCAAATAACGTCCTACAATTTTGCTCAACCCGAGGTGCACAATCACATTATGAAAGAAATCATGTATACACCTCATCCATCGTGTAGGCAAAGACCATCACAGACAGTATTACGCATAGTGACCAGAATGACTGAATACCTACAGGGATTTGGTATAATATGAATATGCAGCAATTTGAATAATTATTAACAATGTAAAAATGATATGATTGTATGTTGTATATTCTGCCCCATTGCATGCAACGTTCTAAACTTCTTCATGTT
Organism: Amphibalanus amphitrite; assembly: GCF_019059575.1. Lineage (NCBI taxonomy): Eukaryota > Metazoa > Arthropoda > Thecostraca > Balanomorpha > Balanidae > Amphibalanus > Amphibalanus amphitrite. The sequence continues at coordinate 226,788 of NW_024882292.1, read as the reverse complement.
TTGTTTTAAAGGAGCTGAAAATGAGCGAAGACGAGATGCGTGCTGTGTCACGAGCGGGTGCTGGCCTCCTGAAGTTCGTCAATGCTGTTATGTCCTACTGTGACGTACTCAAAGAGGTCCGACCCAAACGTGAGAAGGTGGCGCAGCTTGAGAAAGATTTCTACGCGGTGAGTAACCATACCTACTCTTATAATAATTGACACTGTCTTTTTTTCTTGCTTCACGTGACATGGTTTGTCCACATTTTAAATGAAATGTGAAGCTAAATATTCATTGAAGTCCGTTGTTTGGTCGAAGCATTTTCGTCAAAGAAGTTCAAAAGCTTCTTTTTACGATTAATCATAGCCCGTTTAGATCGCCTATATATACCAGTAAAATGCCTTTTGGGCGAAGAACGAGCGAGCGAGATAGTGAGCCCTGCACGTGCAGAAGGGCGAAAGGGTACTTCCAACGGGCTTGTGCAAAGCACCCTTCTAACCGGTCGCTAGCGGTGTACCAAATTTGAACGCAATCGGCCCAGCCGTTCCTGAGATCTGGAAGCGGCATTCTGCACGTGCGCACGTGCAAACGGGGTCCAAAATGACTTTTGCACGGCACCCTACTAACCGGTCCCCAACCGTGTACCAAATTTGAGCGCAATCGGCCCAGCCGTTCTCGAGATCTGGAAACGCCCCCTGCACGTGCGCACGTGCAGTAGCACCCTAACCGCAGCACATGGAAATGCATTGCCTGGTGGGTGCCTACCTGTATGCCAAGTTTCAGCGAAATCGCCCCAGTAATTACCGAGTTACTGAAATGGGAACAAATTTGGCACCTCTTATTGTTGTATTTTGCACGTGCAGTGGGGGTCACTCACATAGATGAAGATTATCCGACCTTTGGTAGAAGGGATGCAGCTACCCTATAAAAATGACCGCAAGACAATCGCTCAAGCCGCTGCTGAGATATGGGCCTCTAAAAATCATTACTTTTGCAAAACTGCTTGAACACCCTTGACTTTTCACGTGGCACGTGCCACGGCGGTCACTGAGATGTATCAAAAGTAGTCAATTACGGGGTAGAAGGGATGGGGCTACCCAGCAAAAAAGACCGCAGGCCATTCGGTCCAGCGGTTGCTGAGATATAAGCCTCTCAAAAGCGTTACAGGCCGGGCCGGGCCGGGCCGGGCCGCTCATACTGAGATTTTTCCGTTATATTGAAAAGACTTCGCTTCGCTCGCTGCGCTCGCTCGCTCGTAAACATTTTACGACAATCTTCCGAATGATCTTCTCGTCAGTTCTGTTTCCCGTTTTGTTGAGCTTCTCTCCTCTATATTTTTTTAAATTTATTTCCCTCCTTCGACCCCAGGCCAAAAAAGAGCTAGACGCAACAAATGCCGAGGTGGAGCGGATCGAGCAGCTGATGGCCGAATTGAACGCCAAGTTCGAGACAGCCAAGGAGGAGCGTGCCATTCTGCAGGCTGAAACGGAACTGATGATGAAGAGGTTGGACGCTGCCGACAGGCTCATCAACGGACTGGCGTCGGAGAATGAGAGGTGAAGAACAGTGTATTATACGCCTAATTTTAGTTGTTTCAATTGATAAAGTTGGAGCACCAATCGTATGAGGTGGAATTGCAAGCGAATGATATGACCTGCATTTTACATCCAAATGGATAGTTCGATCAGTATGGAATGAAACGTATGCATACGATCCTAATGCCCATGAGTCTTCTTTCAGATGTCCCCGTTCTCATTTTACCTGTGGCTTGTCTCGGCAGGTGGACTCAGACGCTGAAGGAGTTGGGCGAGCAGCGTATTCAGCTGATGGGAGACTGCCTGTTGAGCTCGGCGTTCCTGTGCTACGTGGGCGCATTCACCTGGGACTTCCGTAACCAGCTGGTGTACACCGATTGGCAGGCGGACTTGAGGGAGCGCGAGGTGCCGATGTCGCAGCCGTTCAAACTGGAGGCCGTGCTCACCGATGATGTGGAAATCTCCAAGTGAGTCATGGTACGAGGGATCGGCAGTGGTCAAGAAAGAGAAGAATGGGTAATGAGAGGTTGGTGAGACTCGTAGCTATTGATGCCTTTACTCAGAGTAGCAGTGAATATCGGCACACTGACACTGCTGTTTATGCCTGTTTCGCTACAGGTGGAACTCTGAAGGCCTGCCTCCAGATGAGCTCTCTGTCCAGAACGGCATCCTGACGACGCAGGGCTCCCGCTTCCCGCTCTGTATCGACCCGCAGCAGCAGGCATTGAACTGGATCAAAAAGAAGGAGCAGAACAATAACCTCAAGGTGATACATCTTACGGATTTACACGAGGCGTTAATTACAGCAGATCGCATGATCTAACCCGATTATTTAATTCTTGGAGGCATTGGCTTGTGTTCTGTGTATCCCAGGACATTCAGATTATATTGACACATGAGGCTGCGAGGTCATTTATGCTATTATGTTTGAGCATGCTGTGTTGCAATGTACAGCCCACCGCTAAAGTAATGTAGGGTTTTACCAATCTCAACGGTTGGCTTTGACTGGCGATTGTTTAATGCGGAGTGATCGAAAAGAAGATGTCAATAGCTAAAATTGTAGCTGCAAGGGTGACGATACATATGAGCTACATTCAAAGTTTCATTGTAGTCTGGCTAATCGTTCCTAAGCTTCAGAAGCAGAACATACCCATGACTGAAACCCCACATTACTTCTGCTGTGGACTGTACCAACGCATTTCTTTTATGTGCACGTATGCTTACTGCTGAGTTGACTGTCGTAATCCTTTTTGCAGGTGGTTACCTTCAGCGACAGCGACTTCCTACGGCAGTTGGAGGTAGCCATCAAGTACGGTTTTCCAGTTCTTGTACAAGACGTCGAGGAATACATCGACCCAGTGATCGACAACGTCCTAGAGCGCAACATCAAACGTAAATGACGAAATGTTTAATGCTCAGAAATTTTCCGTGATTCTGACAATGATTTGAGCAGCACGGAAGTGAAGACTTCTCTGCTTATCCCAATGTCGTGATAGCTCAAACAATATTGTGCAGCCTGTACAATAGTACAGGCTGTACTTTGCTCACAGTGAACACATCAGAAGCTTTATTTGGTGGGTCGTTGCTTCTTTAACACCTAGCGTGGTTTTCTTTTTTAGATGAACAGGGTCGTGTTTTCGTGATGCTCGGAGACCGTGAAGTGGACTACGACAATAACTTCCGGCTGTATCTCAACTCCAAGATGACGAACCCTATCTACTCCCCGGCCGTGTTTGGGAAGGCGATGGTCATCAACTACACTGTGACAACCAAGGTAACGCATTGTTCTGTAGGATATTAAAATGCAAGATTGGGATATTTGACATAATTCATGTCTTGTGATCCTGATACAGATACAGATATTAATTCACAAAAGGTCCACTCAAAAGTGTGGCTTTTCACTTTCGCACGTCACAAAATAAGACATGAGTAGACATTCACACGCAGCTACGTAAACAGGGTTAAAAGGTTAAAATGAACTAAAAGAAGATAAAGAGCACCAGTTACATAGGAAAATCCAAAATTCTTCAGTTACCGGACGCCGACCGCTTGGACTTCAGGTGTCTTTTCACGGCTGCCTTGTTCACAGTGCCCTGCGTTCTGCGCACGCTGTTATAGCCCTACACGGCGCTATAGCACAGTCGATTCCGCCCCGCCTCCGTATGTATGCTCGGCAGTGACAAGCTGTCGGCATCTCGAGTGTCGTGCTGATGCAGCCGGCTCGCTGGGGGACCAATAGTTTCATCAAGCGCCGCTGGCACACGGTGTGTCACAAGTCGATGTACGGACATAATCCTGTGGTACTGAATAAGCTGCTCAGCAGTGAGCCATCTGACATGACAGATGACGTCAGCAACGCGCTGGTGTTTGCGGCGCCCGCTCAGCACTCGCGCGGCAAAGTTTACCAGCTTTTGTAGCCGACGCTTCTCCGTCTGACCACATACACCGAACACCGACAGACAGTACCGCATCGCAGACATCATCAACGCGTCGATCAGATACTTGATCGTGTCGCGAGGCAGGGCATGTTTTGCATTGTTTAAGGCGAGCAGCATTCCTGTGCATTTTTGAACGATCAGGCTGACGTGAGACTGAAAAGACAAGTTTCGATCAAAAATAACGCCTAGATTTCGCACCTCTTTGGTAGCACGAATGGTCGATGCATTAAATTTCACAGACACATCAGGAGTAAGAGCAAGTAATTGTCTACTCCCAAATACCATAAACTCAGTTTTTGCAGCGTTCACTTTCATTCCATGGTGACAGAACCAGTCAAACAAACACTGCAGAGCAGTTTCGATCCGACTGACCAGGACAGGTAGGTCGCGTCTCTTTCCACTAGTCCATATCTGTGTATCATCAGCAAACTGAACTATGCGCACTGAGTCTGGAACGTGCAGGCACAGGTCATTGGCAAATATGCACCAGAGAACGCAACTCATCGATCCGCCCTGGTAAACGCCAACCGAGGTCTCCCTGATAGACGATCGAGATACGGATCCAAGAGCACTATTTGTAAGTTGTACTTGTTAGGTATGTCCTTCAAGATAATGTTTGATCCAAAAAGTGTCTATTCCGTACAGAGACAGCTTTTCTAATAGCTTATCGTGCGGTACCATATCAAAACACTTTGACATGTCTACCATAGCCCACAGAGTGATTTCACTTCTGTCCATCGCCCCGAGTATGTCGTCTGTCACCACGTGAAGAGCTGTTTCACACGTTTCACACCTGTTCTTGCAACGAGGCTGTAATCGTATCTCTCATTTGGTCAGGGTTTGGAAGACCAGCTGCTGAGTGTGGTAGTTGGCTCGGAGAGACGAGATCTAGAGGAGCAGCGTGAAAACCTGATCTCGGAGACAAGCCAGAACAAGCGTCTTCTCAAGGACCTGGAGGACGCCCTGCTCCGAGAGCTCTCCACCTGCCAGGTCGGTAGTGGCACTTGATCTGCTATACTCGGTGTCGGCGTGATCTGGTGATCTGTTTGGGAGTACTCAGTGAGTTTCTACCAATGCTGTTTCTCACTATCATGAGTCACTGGTTTTCCGTACGTTCATCTCACGGCCGGCCTGTCGATCCTGCAGGGTAACATGCTGGACAACACGGAGCTACTGCAGACCCTGGAGGACACCAAGGAGAAGGCCACCGAGGTGTTTGAGAAGCTCGAGCTGGCCGCCACCACGGCCACCGACATCGACCGGCTCCGAGACGGCTTCCGGCCGGTGGCCAAACGGGGCGCGCTGCTGTTCTTTGTGCTCTCGGACATGGCCACCGTGAACTCCATGTACCAGTACTCGCTGGCCGCCTACCTGCAGGTGAGTTCCCCGTCACACACATTAATCACAATATTGCATTACCAGTATAACGCCTTTTGGGGCGACTAACGGAGCGAGCGAGAGGGTAAGCCTTGCACGTGCGAAATTTCGAGGGGGTACCTCCAGCTGACTTGTGCAGTGTGCACGGCACCCTACTAACCGGTCTCTAGCGATGTGCCAAATTTGAGCACAATCGGCCCAGCCGTTCTCGAGATCTGGAAGCGGCACCCTGCACGTGCGCACGTGCAAAATGGGTCCCAACTGACTTTTCCACGGCACCCTACTAACCGGTCCCTAGCCGTGTACCAAATTTGAGCGCCATCGGTCCAGCCGTTCTCGAGATCTGGAATCGACCCCGGCACGTGCGCACGTGCAGCAGCACCCCAACTCTGGCACATGGATATGCATTGCCTAGTTGGTGCCTACCTGCATGCCAACTTTCAGCGCAATCGGCCAAGTAGTTACCGAGATATTGCAACAATTACAAAAGTGACACCTCTTCGTTTTGCACGTGGCACGTGCATAAGGGGTCACCCACATGCATCGGGAATAGTCCAATACTTGGTAGAAGGAATGAAGATACCCTACAAAAATTACCGCATGTAAATCGGTCAAGTGGTTGCTGAGATATAAGTGTCGTAGAATCGTGACCACGGCCGGCCGGCCGGCCGGCCGCTCATACTCAGAAATTTCCGTTATTCTACGTAAGACTCCGCTCGCTTCGCTCGCTCCGTAATAAGCCCTTTTTATATAAGTGTTCACGACATGACACAGCATGGTTGCGATACCTGGTTTTAACGAGCTTTGTCACTTGCTTTGCCTTTTGGCTTTATGGCACTTGTATCTAACGGCTATATTTTTTTCAGGTGTTCTCGTACTCACTGAAGAAGAGTATGCCGGACACAGTACTAACAAAGCGGCTCAGGAATATTATCGACACTCTCACCGAAAACGTGTATGACTACGGATGCACTGGTGAGCGATTACTACATTTTGTCATCGCCAATGGCAACCGGCGGTCGTACCCAGTCGAGGCTTCGCGCATTTGTATCAAGTCTGGTGTAATGAACAGCATAGGCGGCGGAACGGGGGAGGGGGCACCGGGGCACCGGTCCCCCCTTGATTTTGACATTTTAACATTAGCCCTATGGGCGTTGCATGGAAAGAATGGGACCAAAAGTCGGCAGTGCCCCCCCCCCCTTAATTGAAGGTGTTCCGCCGCTACTGTGTTTTAGGGCCTTGGCCGCTACTGATGAACCGCACCAACAAATCGAAACAGTCACAAGATTAAGCGTCACAGCGAATTTTGTAGCGGTTATTTTCATGTATTTGTGCTGATTTCAGGCATCTTCGAGCGGCACAAGCTGCTGTTTTCCTTGCAGATCACCGTCACCTTACAGCGCAGCGAGCTATTCGTCACTCAGCCTGAAGTGGACTTCTTCATAAAAGGTGAGAGGGTTAACCATGACATGAGCATCAAAAGGAAGTTGAAATATTGACTCATTTGTCAAGCAAGGTTTAAAAACCGAAGAAAAACAAAGATATCCTCTATTCTATAAAAATTTAAAGGGTGTGGAAAATAGCATTGCAAAACAGTTTTGAAACTCCCGACAGCTAACTATTGAAATGCTGGCTGCCTTTGGCAAAATACAAAAGATGTGGCGCATACGATGAAATAAGCCTTTTTCAGGAAACGTTTCGGTTGAAAAAACGTCGACCGCCAAACCTGCCGACTGGATACCTGACAAGGTGAGGATTTTTGACGTTTGAGATGAACTTGATGTTGAGTATTATACCGGTTGGAATTGAGGAATAAACTTCAGCGAACGAAAACATGCATTCTTGCCCACCAATAATATCGTTAATTTGCCTGTCTCGTTTTAGGGCTGGGAGGATATTTGTCGTCTCACAATGGACTTCCCCGACCTCTTTGGAACGCTCCCGAAAGACATCCAAAAGCGGGCCGAACAGTGGCATCAGGTGAGATCACACTCGGCGATCAATTGCTCATCATTGAATGTTGAGGGCATGGCGCAGTGAATGCCCGTTCCACATTTGGTGGATATTGGATCCAACTGCCTTCCAGACGCCCTATGTTGTGGTTCCGAAGATTACAAGTAGCTGTCTGAGGGTGTTGGCCGGCTGTCATATAGGCTTTCCAAGTGATACGTTTCCATTGAACATGTTTCAGTGACTGTCTGATACTCTGCCGCCAGTGGTACTCGAGCGAGCGTCCCGAGGCCGAAGAGCTGCCGGGCGTTTACGAAAAGCGCTGCACGCCGTTCCAGCGGCTGATGGTGCTGAGGTCGTTCCGCGTCGACCGCGTCTACCTGGGCGTCACCGACTACGTCAGCGAGATCATGGGAGAGAAATACGTCACGCCGCCCGTACTCAGGTCCTGACATGGCTGGTTAACCTTGCGTGTTTGTTCATATTCAACAGGAAATAATTTTGAAGAACGGGCTGGACCGATGGAAACTGAAATTATGTTTTCAGTTGTCATCGTATGTATTGTTGGCAGATTTGAGGCGATCCTGGAGCAGTCGGCTCCGACCACGCCGGTGGTGTTCATCCTCTCTCCAGGCGCCGATCCGGCCGGAGATCTGATGAAGCTGGCGGACAGAAACGGCTTCGGCTCCAGCCGCATCAAGTTCCTGTCGCTGGGACAGGGCCAGGAGGAGGTACAACTTGCTAGTGGGAGTCACGATTGTCGCTCTTTTCAAGGGCCGCTGCAGCCCAGTGTGTTTCTACCGTGCCACTCTTCAAATGGAATAGTTACGGCCGTGTGTCGTAAGCTTTAGTAACCGTAGCGAGCAAGTACTTGATAATGGTGACACAAATTAGCGTGGGAAGTAGTTCGGCCGCCCTGCGACAGACAGTTAGTGATGGTGATGGATGGAGTGTGTACGGCTGTCATCTAAAGCAGATAGTGGTTGACACGCGGGCCGTGCGCCGTCAGGTGGCGATGCGGCTGATGGAGGCGGCGGTGGCGCGCGGCCACTGGCTGATGCTGCAGAACTGTCACCTGCTGGTCAGCTTCCTCAGGCAGCTGGAGAAGGAGGTGGAGCGTCTGCACAAGCCGCATCCCGACTTCAGACTGTGGCTCACCACAGACCCCACGCCCGGCTTCCCGATCGGCATTCTGCAGCGCTCGTTCAAGGGTAGGGCCCAACCGGCCGACTGAAGGCGAGACGCCGTGTTACAATGCAGAGATTTGACATGCCGTAAGAGTTGCTCGGTATGCCGTAACCGTGCCTCGACTTGCGGTAAAAATATATCATTGGCATTCTAGCCGTTTTTGTTCTGCAGTGTTGGAAATATACCGGGAATAATTCGTTTCTTCGATTTGCAGAACAATCACAACCCGATGTGTGATCGGCTCGGGACTTCACTGGGAAGCTGATGTGTTGAATAATTGCATCTTGTTTGATGTTCTGTATTCACTTTCGTTTTCGTGCAGTGGTGACGGAGCCGCCGAACGGTCTGAAGCTCAATCTGCGCAGCACATATTTCAAGATGCCCAGCGCCGTGCTGGACACCAACTCGGAGCACCCGGCCTTCCCCACGCTGGTCTACGTGCTCAGCTTCTTCCACGCCGTTATACTGGTCAGCAGGGATAGCACAGCTATCATGTATCCGAGCTTAACTTCTATAAGTGTCATTCGTATTGTATTTACATGTAGCATTAATGATGCTTCCGAAACATAGTATCGCTTTGTGACGATAAACTGCTCACTTGAATATCGAGTTTTGCTGGGGTTTTTTCCTGGATTCTGGACTTCCCGACGTCCTTCCCGTTCTGTCTATTACAGGAGCGGCGCAAGTACGGACGTATTGGCCTGAACGTGGCCTACGACTTCAACGAGTCGGACTTCAACGTGTGCTTGGACCTGCTGACTACCTATCTGAACAAGGCGCTCGAGTCCAAGGACACACGCCTGCCCTGGGGCAGTCTCAAGTACCTAATGGGAGAGGTGCGCAGCTGCATTGTTTGATTTTCCTGGTTCTTAAGCGCATAAAACTAGCATAATCGGCATATTAAAGCAATAATCGGCGTGTCGTAAACAGTCGCGGTGCCAAGGTTGTCGTGTCCTTTACTGTGTCCCAATTCCCAGGTGATGTACGGAGGCCGTGTGATCGACGACTTTGACCGACGCGTCGTCTCCACTTACATGGACGAGTACATGGGAGACTTTCTGTTCGACACCTTCCAGCCGTTCCACTTCTACCGAGACGGTCAGGTGAGTAGCGTAGGTCAGCCAACCGCCGCCGGGAGCCGGTCAGCGCCGGATAACGGCTATAGAGGCAGTCACGCCTGACTGCCTGAGGTTTTATTGGTGATAGCCACTGTTCATAGACCGCGGTTATCTAGCGCATTGGAAGTTTGGCGTATCCTCTGAGGCGGTGTTTTGTTCGACTCTCGGAGCTGAGGTAATTATGGTGAAGATTCCCTCTATGCGAGTTGTGCGACTAATGTAGTTCGCTCTGCTCTAATCTAGTCCTCGTGTATGGCCGTCTGCTGCCAGGTGGACTACACGATCCCGGAGGTGGGTAACCGGGACAGCTACATTGCCAGCATCGAGGAGCTACCGCTGGCCAGCGGGCCGGAGGTGCTGGGACTGCACCCGAACGCCGAGATCGGCTACTACACGTTCTCGGTGCGCGACATGTGGCTGCACCTGGTAGAGCTCCAGCCGCGCACCGGTACGGCCCATACGCCTGCCACGCTGCACTGAGGATAAGCTGTGAGGAATGGTCACTACTGTTTTATCATGCAGCTAGTCATTTTTTACGAAATATTGACATTGACCCCTTCTGTTTCAGGCACGAGCGACTCTGGGGTCAGCCCGGAGGCGTTTGTCGGTAAGCTGGCGTCGGACATTCTGTCTCGGATGCCGGTCGTGACGGACCTGCGCCGGTTGCGGCGCCAGTACGCCGCCAGCATGACGCCCACCACCGTGGTGCTGCTCCAGGAGCTCGAGAGGTTCAACTACCTCATCGTCAAGATGCAACAGACGCTCTCCAATCTCGGCAAGGTGATACAGCAAGAAATTGAACCAATCGTGTACCCAGGGAACAGTATTATTTCACTTTGCATATGCCTTGAATATGATAAGACAAACGGTTTGTTTCTCGGTGCAACGGTCGGCAGACTGACTGTGGCTTTTGTCCACAGGCTCTGGCCGGTGAGATCGGCATGGACGCCGAGCTGGACAACGTGTTCCGGTGTCTGTACAACGGCCAGCTGCCGGACTCGTGGCGCAAACGGGCCCCCATCACGTGCAAGTCGCTCGGCGGCTGGATGGAACACTTCCAGCGGCGCGTCCAGCAGTATAACGACTGGGTACGATCTGAGGGTCGCGTGACGGCTCACGCATATTTTGTGTATTGACCAGTCGTGGTACTTGTCGCTTCCTTTCTGTTCGCTTTTATTTCTTGGGTCTATCGCTTTTGGTTCTTCACGCATATTGGTATGAATTTGATTATCAGCGTTGTGTACCTAAATCCTGTTCGGTGCTGCTTACTATAATGCCGCTGGATGTTACATGCACTAGCTGGAAAGGTATGTCCCGCTGTTATTTATTTCATTTTTTCAGATCAACTCTGGCGAGCCGCAAGTGATCTGGCTGTCGGGTCTGGCCATCCCCGAGTCGTTCCTGACGGCTCTGGTACAGGCCACGTGCCGCAACTCGGGCTGGCCGCTCGACAAGGCCACACTGTTCACCCAAGTGACGCAGCACTCCAACATGGAGGAGGTGCTCGAGAGACTCACCGGGGTGAGTCGGATGAGAGCAGAAGTGGATAGGTTGACGTGTGAGGGCCGTTGGGATGAAGTTTGTCTGGATACAGTTAATTGGCATAAAGGATTTTCAAAAACAGCTTTGCTGGTTGTTCGGTTGTCAAGTTCTGCGGCGTGCATTTACTTTCTTCTTAATTTGTAGACAGGCACTACAAAAATGTTAAATTAAAACAAACCATGTCCTCCAAAAGTCAGCTCAGGGTGTGACTGAGATGTGACAGTGTCTGCTGTCTGGTTGGTGCAGGGCTGCTACGTGGAGGGCCTGTACCTGGAGGGAGCTGGCTGGAACATAGAGGAGGGTCACCTGGAGCGGGCCAAGCCCGGGGAGCTGATCCAGGAGCTGCCCATTCTGAAGGTGGTGCCCATCGAGGTGCACAAGCTCAAACTGCAGGTCAGTCGGGGAAGGGGTGGCTATGTTGTCAACGCCAGCCCCGAGACTTTCGTAGAAGTTCATTTGCATGCAAGGTCTTACTTTGTTATTCAGGATAAGCTTTTCAGGGTGCTTGGGTCGTTTGTTCTAAATCCGTTCCATTGTTTATGCTAAATAGCTGATAAGGCAGTGGCCGGTCTGTTCCTGACGGCGCGGCGCCCTCTCGCTGGGTGGACAGGACACGTTCCGCGCGCCCGTGTATGTCACCTCCGACCGGCGTAACGCCGCCGGCGTCGGCCTGACGTTCGAGGCGGACCTCTACACCAAGGAGCACCTGTCGCACTGGACGCTGCAGGGCGTCTGTCTGCTGCTCAACACCGACTAGTCGCCGGGCACGGGACCGCGCCGCCTCACTGAACGGGTTAAGCTTTGCCAGGGAGATCTGGGGCAGCGCTGGGGGAAGGGGACGGTGCTCAGTGCTCTGAGGCGTCCTCCGCTGCAGACGAGTCATGCGAGCAGCGACCTGAGATGTGATCTCGAGAACGAATCGATTCTAGTCGATCTCAGTTTTGTTGTATTGTATTGTTGTGTAGCGACTGTGTGTACAAATCATGGACCAATCTACGCTGTGAAGCTATTAACTACGACATCTGATGATGCGTAGCAAAAGTTGTGTTTATATTAAAATCATGTATTCATTATTCAGCACTAATATAATGTCTTATGCAGCATCATAACGTTTTTTTATGCTAACAAGGGTCTACGATAATGGCCGTATTCTGTCATGCAAAAGCGCTTCTTTCGGCCAAATTACCTGGCAACCGGGTATAATCACATTTGAGTCATTTTCTAATAGTCAGGGCATGACATGAGACGACTATGGTATACGTGGTGAATCACCCGATCGGCTAAGGAGAAACAGTGAATGTACCTAAACAAACAATCAATATTCTACACACGGGAGGGGCGGAGAGGCAATATGCCGATACTGGACCTCGACCTGAGGCAATACATACAACGCTGGTGTACGAATAAAAAAGTACAAACAGGCCCACAATCGCCCATAAGTCGGCGGCTGGCCCACAGTCAGAATGCCGCTGAACGGTTCAACATTTTCGAACTGCTGTGGCTGCAGCAGCCGTCACTGACCACTGCGTCCCGGTTGTAACCCTGAGAAGGTTTTGGACCTGGCGGGTTCTGAGCCACTTTCCTTGCGTACACAACCCGGCGGACTCCCCGGCCGTTGAGAGTGCGGTGTCCGTTGGACTGGCTGGCTTCAGCGTGACGCCGTCCTGAGGAAGGTGAGAACCGGAGTCTGCAGATGATGCCCTTGTTGCACCGCCGATGAACCAGCTGAAGACTGAGACGTCGGCCTGTCGACATAGTGCATGGGTTAGGATGGCTGATCGCCGCAACTGATTGAAAATGTCGCGGACCTGAAACTATTCTCCCATTTCTGTAACATCGGTTTTTGCTTTTTATACTGCAATCATTGAGAGAGATTGTCGCAGTTCATCAGTTATTATGGTGCAAACTATTGGCCGAAAGACCCTGTTAAAGCTACATAAAAATTGGACAATTCAAACCGTTCCATCAATGCTCGTATGAAATAATGGCATAACTTCTATACCCATTTGCTATTCTTGGTAGTGAAAACGTTTTCAAATGTGACAAGCGCACAAAACCTGTCACAAACTTCCTCGGTAACAGTCAGTTCTTACCGTGGCGCTTACTCGAAGTCCGTCTGCGCGCCCCAGCCCTGTCGGCAGAAGACGCACTCCCTGCCCCGGTAGCGCTCTATGGCGGTATCGAGCAGCTGCAGCAGGCGGAGGGCCTCGGCGTTCACCAGATCGGCGCCACTCGTGTCCAGGCTACGCCGCTTGAAAAACCCGTTCCAGCCGTCCTGTCAGTAGAGAGCAAAACCTGACGTCAGGTGGTCACCGGTAAAATCATGCAACGCTTGGTATTTAACTTTGTGATAAAATCCATGAGCAAGAGGGATGATCTTGGTGGTAATTTTGCTGAAGACTTTATATTTGTGAACGTCATGTCGCATCTTACAGCTTTGATAAATGGACTTACGCTAGCCACGGCGTTGAGGGTGACAAGCAGAATGTAGCCGATCACCGATGCCACGGCGAAGAGGTACGTCAGGAAGCGCAGCACGCCGTCGAACGTGACGAAGCGCGGCCACTTGAACTTGGACCTCGTCCTCTTCTTCTTCTTCTTCTTGGGACGGCTTTTGTAGCCGTGGCCGTGGCCGCCACCACTCGAGTCGCGTGACCAGATCCTGCCGCAATACAGCGTGAGTCGACAGTCATTGGTGGTTGTTTGCTAAGCTCAGGATTCAGACGAGGTGGCAACAGTCGGGTCGAAAATATCGGGCTTATGAAACATGGGTCACTGAAGCGTAATGCGCACTGAAGCAAGTATCACTGGATGACCAATGACAAAATAAATCAAGTATGATACAGTCACATAAGGATCCCATCACAATTGAAAAAGCTAACTAACTGAGTCGTGTGATTTCGAGAGTATAAGCTGGCTCAGCGTGCCGCCCGGCCCGGCCCGGCCGGCCGGCCGCCTCCTGACGGTATAATGGTGGGAGCGTGCTGCGGAGGCGGGCCGGGCGGCGATTTTGGTCCGCGGTATCCGACCCAATTAGCTCCCGATCGGGCTGATAGTGCTGTCGGCACACTTCTCCAGTGAACGATGGTCTCTTGAAAACGGCCATAACCATAGCCAACTGACCACAGGAAGAGCATGAGAATGTAAACGAAGAGTGAGGGAGAAGAGGAAGATGGAACCACAGATGGTCTAGTTTTTAGGACAGGTTGTAAAGCCGCGCCCGTATCCTTGTGAACCTGCTTTGATTTTCGTTAGTCCAAATTCGTCGAAGCGGAACACACGGTCCCAGGCCCATCCGTGGCCATCCATGCGTAACCGCATAGGTTGGCTACTACAATTGCGATTAGAGCTCTGTTTTGAGCAGCGATATCTCGCACCTAATTGTATTTGAGATTTCACTGGTAACAACTCGGATGCATGAATAGAGTAAGGCTCTGCTGGAAATCCCTTTAATACGGGTACGTTTAAAGGTGAGCTAGGCTCTCCTTATTCGGACAGTGTAGAGCATCATAAATGCTCTATTAACGTTTTACCCTTGTTAGCCACGGACAAAGTCCATTGTTTGCTCAGATGAGAGGAATTTTGGTCTAACTTCATTGAAAAGTCATTCAGAATTGTTTAATTAATCGCGCTCTATCTGGGGCATGACTGTGCACCTACATGTGACGCGAGGAGATGCCTATTGCATGTTTTTCTTGCCACGAATATGACTGATCTGTCGTGGTTCCCAGTTGCTAAAAAGTCTAACAGTTTGGTGGTTATCCAATTATCAATGGAAATCACTGCATCTGGCTCAATCAGGGTCTGTTGTGTACCGAAGCATCCATGCAACGCTTGCGCTGAGAACTACATAGTGTCATGACATACAATATACCTACATTGCCTACGTCTAATAATTATCCGCACTAAAGGTCCCGAACCTTCCTCAGACGTGGTTTTGGTTTTAGATGTGTTATAAAATATATGTGGACCCGTACAAGTCACACCGTGCTGAACGCTCTTATTCCGAAGACGGCCTGTAAACCCGCGCCCCAGTGGCGGTCTCAGCCAACTTCGCCCTAGTGGGGGGGCATATGTTACCACCCACCTCTAACTCAAAAACTAAGAGGGCTAGAAAGACGCGGTAAAAAGCAGTCGATAGCTCTCAATGCGTACGTTTGAAAGTATTTCAGTCATTTTTCATCTTAGAGCAATATTGGGGTCACCAGAGGTCATCAAAGGTCAAAATTTGACAATGGTCATTACATTTTTCAGAAAACATGCCGTTATCTTAGGAACTATGGTAGCTAGAAAAACGCATGGAAAAGCAATCGATAGTTCTTGAACTCTTCTTTTGAAAAGGTCATTATCAAAATTGACCTCAGGTCACGGGTTTAGCCTCCAGAGGGCAAAAACTCCAAAAATAGCTGTTTTTACGAAAAGTGTTTTTCGACAATAACTTTCGACAACAAAAAGCCACGACATTTCTATTGCCATAATCGTGTTCCTCTCGCCGAGACGCGTCGAATGAACTATAATTTGACCTTGAATGGTCAACTTGAAAATTTGACCTCAGGTCAAGGTCATGACCTGACCGGAAAAGGTCATGTTGCATATCAGTCGATGCGTCTCGGCAAGACAAACACAATGAGACCATCCCCAGCGTTCTATCTCTTTCCAATCGCGAGTTATTGGCAAAAATCTGTTTGTAGCCTCAAATGACCTCGGATGACCTTTCTAGAGGCTATCAGCAAAAATGACACCCTGGTCATCACGGGTGGTCCAAATCATTGTGATTCTGAAATATTTGGACTGTTCCTATGCGTACACACGGATCTAGAGGCATTTTCATTTTTCTCCATTGACTTGTAATGGAAAGGTCACGCCACTGACCTGACCTTAGGTCACGGATATAAAAAATCCGAGATATACAAAGTGTAGGCGCCCATAACGTCATGCATTCCACCAAGTTAAAAACCTTTCTGACAATCACTGCAGGCTGGACATGATTGCAAACTTTTTTAGGGTTGGTCAGTTAACTTGACCTGGTGACCTGACCTGACATGACCTGGGGTCAAAAATTTCATACATTGTCCAAAATTGATGTACGAAAAGCTACCCCAAGCGGCGCGGCGCTACGCGCCGCGGTTTTTTATTTACACGCAAAAAACGCGACAGGGTGGTAACATATGCCCCCCCCCCCCCCACTGGGGCGAAGGTTAACGATTGTCTCCAGACATAAGTGCGACGAACCTTTGTGTTTCAGAGCGTGACGGCCCCGTTAGTCCGAGATACATATTTGTCGGATTCGCCCGATTCCGGAGACGTGCGCCTAATTTCTTGTCTGATCCGAGTCTGACCGATGTCAAAGGCACGCGTCAATACTGTGCATGAAACAATCATGGACATGTTGGCTTATATAGCGTTTGGGTATCTGGCTGCCTAAGTCATTGCTGGAACTTGGGAAATTGAGTCATTGAAGCTGCGCTGTATACATTGTACATTGTAATTAACCGCAGGTTGGTTTGAAATAGACAAACACTATTCGTTAGAATTGTGTTTTCTATTGAAAAACAACCGGAGCTACTTACAAGATACCAGTTTTCCCGGTATTCTTTAGACTGATACAGGATACTCATGAGCGGTTAGCGCTGACTGTGCCCTGGCAGTCCTGACCGGCTCTGACGTTCGACCTATACCCTGTTTGAACCTATCTTAGCCGTCATTTGTCCCTTCAGCTGTCAATAATATCGGTGAATGTCGGTGAACTGACCTGGGTTAATATCGGTACCGCCGGGCTGGTCACGGCCCGTCGAACGGTCGACTGTGCTTGGAGCTCACTCTCGGTGGGAAGGAATGCAACGAACACGCTCGAAACCCACGGACCATCACCCCGTGCTGCGGTCTTATCCGTTATTAATGGTGATATGGACTGTCGGTCCATGGGCCATGAAATATATCAAACCGTGGAACATTTGAGATTCGATCTATGATGCATAGTCAGATGCGGCTCGCCTCTTTCGCATGGTGTCACTTATTGTGAAATCGTCTGCTGCGAATATGGAATTCAACGTCTTATTTAAGTCTTACTTCTTATTTTACTTAATTCTTCTTATTCAACATAACGTTAGATAGGGCCAGAAACCCAGTCTTTACTTACGTGCGGGTAACTAACATCCTGATAGCTACTTCAGAGGAAAAGACTTATTCGGTCACCCGTCTGATGGAGCGCCCGTCCAACGTTGCAGGGCAGGTAGTGTGCTCAGTCACGGGATGATGGCTGGATCAGTCGCGGGCAATACTGGGACAAAATGGATGTCTACCTATTGTGTCAATAACGGCCGGGTCGGAGCCTTACCTGCGTATCATGGCCTCGGCGAAGTCGAGCACTCTGGAAGACATCGACTTGCTCGTCTTCGTTTTCTTCTTACGTCTCCGTTTGGGCCGTTTGGTGGTGTGCTCATGACTATAGTCGTAGTCATAGTAGTCGCCGTAGTCGTCCGAGTCCCTGTTGTAGGTGTTGGTCAGTCCGTGCTGGTGGCTGTCCCCTCGCGAGTAGGAGGAGTAGGTGTCCACCTCGCCGCCGTGGTGGTGGCTGTCGGCCCGCGAGTAGGACGAGTACGTGTCCGCCTCCGCGCTGCCGCGGGAGCCCGTCGCCGAACCGTAGTCGCTGTAGTCGTTCCGGGTGCGGTAGTCGTTGTTGTACAGCCGGTCGTAGCTGTCCAGCCGTCCCCGGTGGCCCGTCTGACTGTAGTCCCTCCTGGCGCTCTCACTGGCCGGACTGGTCCTGTAGTAGTCGTCGTACGCCCTGTCCAGGTTCAGGAACGACTTGTCGATGGGGATGTAGCGGTAGACGATCTGTTTGTGCGCGGCCGCGTGCGGCAGCTCCTGTTTCTGCTGGCTGGCGCCGACAGAGGACGATGCACCGACCGCCGCGGCACCGACGGCGGCCGCCAGCAGCAGCGCCGGCAGGCCGCGCCGCGCCGACATGGCGTGCTGCCGCCGCCGCATCGGAGCGTCGAGTGACGGTCGGCCGGGCGTCCTGCGTCCTCCGTCGGTCGGCCCGGCGCCTAATTGGTCGGCCCGCCGCCGCCGTCGATGTCCCGGTTCGACGCCGGCCCGTCCCACATGTCCTGCGGCCCGGCGCGCGCCGCCATCCGCCGTCCGCCCGGCGTCCTACACCGCCCGGCCGCCACATACCCACCGACCGCACGCCGTCTGTCGGCCGCCGGCTGTCAGATTCTACTCGTATTGTCGCTCACAGCTCATAAGTCACGTGGCGGGGCCACCAGTGCCGCTGTGTGGAACCGCGCTACGTTCTGGCGCATTCTGGGCCATCCCGCAGCGTCATTCCTCTGAGTGCTTTCCGGCGGTATCGTCCTTTACAATGCTGACCAAATTATTGCGAATTGCTTGTAGCGGCGTAATGTCTGATTAGTTCCGCCGCACACCGGCCGGCCATACCATAGTCCTGGACCACGCTCAGATCGGAGAAAATGTCGTGTCAGTAGACTGAAGGGCCGACTTAGTCATTTCAGATGAGTCGCTTTAGTTAGGTTTTGGCTATCTTCTGGCCATTCGGTCTTTTCCGCTTCCTCTGTTTCGTGCAGTCCTATTCACATCGGATCATAGTGAATCCTGTAGGTAGTGCCGGTTCAGGAAATATGTCCTGGCTTCGCCATGGCTGGAAAGGTAGCCCGGTGAACTAAAACTTATTTACAACATATCGGTTCTTTCGTGTGTAAAAGCCTGATTTGTAACTTTAAATCATTCGTATGAATCCTATCTCCCCCCCCCCCCCCTCTCATGTCTCAAAAACTCCCCGTTCATCTTCCCAGTGTTATTGTGGAGTGGGGCGTTGCAGTTCCTTATCGCTGTCGCCTGCGCGGTGCTTGTGTCGTGTGGGGCGTTACAGTCACTGCACTGGTGCGCGCAGTGATAGTATCTTGTGCTGAGTCGTAGTCTCCAGCCAGCTAGTCTATCGGAGATTGCACGTGTGATTCGTGTGTGGCTTATTTAAAATCATTATTTTTCAAGGCGTGTTATGAGCATTCTTTGAAACGCCGATTGGATTATCAGTGTGTCATTCGAAAATTGAAAGCACAACGTTTCAGTGAAATCTAACACACTAACATTAATAGAGAAACTAAATAAAAATCGTATCAAGCATGCAATCAGGAAACGCTCCGTAAACGTTTCCATCGCTCCTGCCGCGCTGCGTTCTATCAATCTGATAATGAGGTTTCCGAATTCCGTCCATCTATTCGACGGCGCAGTACGAGTACGGTACGGATCACCCGTCGTATCACCCGTATACCGTTTGCACGCGTCTGGCCCCGCCCGCCATGTGCTCAGTAGACTGCTCAGGAATCGGACACCGCACCTCATTACGCAGCGCCGGCATATGGCCACCGCCCGGCCGGTGCCGTTCCGAATCTGCACCGTTCGCCGGCCGATATTGTGGGCTTTGATCGATCGGACCTGTGCAGTCAGTCGAGACAATCCTTCAGGGCGGTCAGGTGTCCAATCTGGACCACTCTGGAACCAAGCGTATGGTATTGGTGATGTTTGGGCGGCTCTGAGCGTTACGAACAGCGAGCAATCAAACCATGGAGCAGCTGGCCTTACTTTGGGTGCTAGAGTGCTTTCAGTGCATCTGTACCTATGTGTGAACATAGGCGACAGTAGGCTGTTATTGCGGTATGTGTGAATGCAATGCAGTTCGTTCGTAATTGGGTTATGGGCTAATAGGTATGGATGGATGGTAATAGGTAATGGATGAATTAACAAACATATGGCTGGTGTCAGAGCACATGACATTGAAGGATAAGAGACATCGGACCATAAGTGGGCCAAAGCATCCATCGGTCCGGTAATCGCCGAGTTCATGGGTGGCCGCCCAGGACAGGCTTTCGAGTTACCTGGACCACCATTAGGGGACGGAGCTCACCGACAAGCCACTTACGTACCTGGTGATCGGGGACTCCGCGGCACGAAAAAAAACGACTGAGGATGGCACAGAATCGGAGCGACGCGACGGTAGGAGATCACTGAGAATAAGGTTATTGGTTGTGCATATGTTCGAAGGTGCCTGCAGTTTGACTGCACAGTGCGACGCATCTGTGCATGATGAGCCTGGGTGAAGGACAAAGGTCACCACTTGCACGTCTGCAAGAGTGGCATTGACCTAAATACATTATCGGTAGGTAGCCCAATACGGACTTCTCGAATGTATGTGTTGGCAAATAGAGAACGCCGATTGAAAGGAGTTCTGCAGCGGTAACGAGAAGCTCCACTCGGAAAATGATTTTACAGAGCTGTAACTGAAAGGTTAGCCAAGCCACAAGGAAGAACATGCTACGGATGCCAAACCCAGTAAACATGACGACGTCGGCCCGACGTCGGGCCGAGGCTCGGCCCGACGTCGGCCCAACGTCGGTTCAACCTCGGCCCGACATCGGCTGCACGTCGGATATGCCCGCATGTTCCGACGTCCAGCCGAAGTCCAGCCGACTTCGAGCCGACGTCGGGCCGAGATCGTTTGCCGAGGTTGACGAGATCGTTTGTCGTTGGACCGACGGGGCCGACGTCGGCATGTTTATTGGGACAACGCGCCAAAAATATCAACCGGCGGCGGGATTCGAGCCCCCCAGTCGCCGACGTCGGCATGTTTACTGGGACAACACGCCAAAAACATCAGCCGGCGATGGGATTCGAACCCAGTGCCATTCGAACGCGAGATTAGTGCGCTAACCACTACACCACGCAGCCAGCTAACGAAACTGGTTTGTTTTGTTCGCTTATGCCCTTTCGGTCTGACAAGACCATTTCAGAGCCGGAAGGATCATAGGATGGAGACATTGGTCTTCTTGGCGAGCACCCTGGGTCCAGTTCATATAGAGTCCCTGGTCCCATTGCTGTTACGTGACACTTATTGGAAAGGGCGACCCCACAATGGATTCATTTAGCCACTCTTACACACCTGCACCAACGTTTCCCAAAGTGTCCCTTTGATAAGTGGCACTTTGGCAAAGTGACACTTGCCGACTGGCCTTCCGCCTTTCTATATGAACTGGGCCCGGCCCTGGTGAGTTGCCGGGGCTGAGCCTGACCAAAGGATAGGCCGAGCAGCCCCCAAGCACTCACCGCACCCGGCTACGGGCGAGCTCGGCTTACGGGCAATCCCAAATGGGATAAAGTTTCCCGTCCAGTCCGGATCAGGGGGTTGCGGCGTGGAGGAAGATTTGAGTTTCCTGAGGATATTTTGAATACAGAAGCTCTTTATGAAACATGAAACATGTATTTTATATTATTTTAACGGTCAAAACAGCGGCCGATGTCGGTCCGACGTCGCCCCGACGTCGGCCCGACGTCGGCTGGACCTCAGCAATTGATCTCGGTCCGACGTCGGCCCGACGTCGGCTGGACCTCGGCTGGACGTCGGAACATGCGGGCATATCCGACATCCAGCCGACGTCGTGCCGAGGTTGGACCGACGTCGGGCCGACGTCGGCATGCTGATGCCGAGTTGCCGACGTCACCCCGACGTCGGCCGACGTCGGGCCGACGTCGGCATGTTTACTGGGAACACACTCGAGGATGGAGTATGACCCGATTTCCCCTCTCCCGGAGCTATCACAGGACAAGTTTCTGGAGCCCATCGCCAGTGAAGCGTAAAAACAGGACGCACACAGACAGCCGCACACACAGACACAAGCAGGAGTAAATGGACATGAGCCGCAGTCGCACAGAACATGCCAGCAGTCACGCACAATATCTCGGACACACAGTCGGACAGACGAAGGGTCATTAGCAGCGCACCTGTTCTCTGCGGACGGACAGGACCAGGGTGTCGTAATGTCCGCTGCGGTAGGACCGGGGTGTCGTGTCCTGCCCGGCCCACCCGGGCTGACCCACAAACCCCAGCAGCCAAGCCGAGCGCGGCCGGCCAGGAAATGACTCCCGGTCACAGCCGAGCGCCGCCCGAACGGCTGCCGGCCGGCTCCCCACTCTCGGCAGAGACGGCGGTAATGACCGCGGGCTCATTATGTATTTACGGCTGACAGCTCAGCCGCCATCTCCGGCCGGCCAAGTGTGCCGACCGTCGGCGGCTGGTGACGAGAACGACCGTGTTTACAATCACTGTCAAACTCACTGAACTCCGTGAGACAATCGGTGAACGTCTCCGGTTCATTAGCTGCTGTGCTAGGGTGGTAGGGGTTCCGGTGCCTGAGCTGATACAAGGCACCTCGTTAGCTGCGTCAACTAGACGAGTCACCAGCATGTAGGCTGATCTTTCCGAATTAAACTTTTTAGCGCATTCGGCGTAACAAAACCCGTGGTGGGCGCCGTGGGCTGTTTGCCCACAAATGTGTTCAACTGGTGATCCAACAACCATCCTAATGGTGTGGTGCTTGCTTGTGTTCCGTTAGTTTGCTCGCGATTTGTGAGGTGTCCCGAATCTGGGCCGGACCCGGGCTGGATCTAGGCTAAATGTGGTCTGTTTTAATCGGCATTTTGATCGCACGGAGCCGAAGTCGAGTGGACTTCTGCGGAGCCAGGTGTGTAGCAATCATTAGTTTATCGGTGTGGCAGTGCTGACGAATTGAGCGATGCGACTCATCGGACGAACTAACCCGATCAGCCCAGACCCAGCCTTGATTCAGCAGACCTGACCGGGCAGAGCTAGATCTAAACAGACCTTATTAGATATGAATGGATCTGCTCAAGTCGGACCGGACGTCCGGGTGTCACCAGATCTAAGCGGATCTGACCGAATCAGAGACATTAGCTGAGCTAGACCATCTAACCAAGAGGCCAAACTGGTGATAACCACCCGGCTTCTCACAGCGCAGGTAAGTGGACAATCGCTTAGCATAGACGAGGAAGCTGATGATGCGGATATTCAACACTGATCATTGCTCATTCCCACATCCCCAATCCCATTCATTCTCCAACACCAAACACGATAACCCGACCGTGTGAATGTATTCTAAACATGTCGTCCCGTAACACCGGACGTGTCACCGTGCACCAGTCACCGTTGGCAGCAGAGCAGCAGGCGGGGGGCGACCGAACGCGGCGGGTCGGACGGAGCCGGCCGGCCGGCCGCGCCAGCCGCCCCCCGCCGCGGTGGAGAGCGGGCGCCAGAGGGCCGGCGCACGAGCGGGGCGCCGGGGGCCTGCCGGGGGGAGGGGAGCGGAGTCAGTTATGGCACATGGCATATGGCTTGGTAGTCAGGTGACGGGTCTAATGGAATGATAACACAAGTCTAATTTTGAAGGTCATAAATTACAAGATGTTAGTGGCAACTGTTACTCCTTTCCTCCTCGCAATAGCATAGCCTCGCTCATGCGTAAAGTCGTCTATAGATAAATGACCATTATTCAACCAATTTTCAAGCTCGAGACCTGATTACCCCAGTCAGCCACTCCGTAGTGGTGGTCAGTTGCTCACCTAGCGGCGGGGGCCGCGCTGGTCGCGCGGAGGGCCGCGATTGTCCCGCCGGTTTCCCCAGGCGCCGCCGCCGCCGCCGCCGCGGCCGTACCCTCCCTGGCCGCCGCCGACGCGGTCGCCGCGCGGGAACGGCGGCCGGTCGCCGAAGCCGCGGCCGCCGCCGCCCCGGCCGTAGTACATGTCGCGGCCCTGCTTCATCTCCAGCAGGCGCTCGTTGTTTTCGACAAAGTTGGCGAGTTTGTCGGCCAGCTGGAGGGCCATGGACTGCAGTCGGCTGGGCTCGGTCCGGTGCATCACCACCGTCTGAGACGGCTCGTCCAGGGAGGCCTGTGGCGGCGGCGGGACAGGAGCGTCAGACCAGCGGAGATGGCGAGACTCCACCGCGTGCGTAAAATGGTACAAATAGTCATACCTGACCTCGCCAAACCCGAAGACACATGAGAGAAGAGCTAGTTATTCAATAAGAAAAACGTTCACAAGTTACTCATCAACCAAATTAATTTCATCAACTGCTATCATGTAACTCCATGCCAGCACATACAATAAACGCGGCTGCTTCCCACTCCCCTCGCTCGCCGGAGTTTGCTCACCATCAGCTCAGCGTTGATGATCATCTTGCTGACGATGCTGTGTACGTCTCCAACGGAGAGCTCGAACAGCTCCGACATGGTCACCATGGACACCGAGTCGTACACGTTGCTGTAGGTGAACAGGTAGGTGCGCAGCGTCTCCTCCTGGATCTTGCGCGTCAGCATGGCTCGCACCTTGTCGGCCCGAGGCTGGTCACCGTTGTAGAAACGGTCCCACACCTGGCCGGCGGACAGAGGCGTTAGACCACGAGCGACGCAGCAGCAGCATCGTAACAGTTGTAATACTTGGGAGAGATGGTGTTCTTATCATGGAAAAGAGACACGCGTTGCTCGAGACACAAGAAGCTGACGCAAAAGAAAACATTTCGCAGCTCACAATCGGTGTGCGACCTCACTAACCACCCACCTTAGCGTTCATGGTTTTGTCGATGACGAAGTCGCGGCAGGCCCGCCAGTCACCGCGTCGCATCGCCTTTGAGGCGGCCACCACGTGTTCGCGCATCAGCTCGGGGGGCCCGAGCAGGTCGTACTTGAGCGCCGAGTTGCGCAGCTGGTAGTGGAACGACTTGGAAATCAGCCGACGACGGGCGTCAAACTCGTGCGCTGAAACAGACGGGTGTGGAGGGTTAGAACGGATATAGGTACGTAAATATCACTGCAGACAATGCAGCCTTCAAAAATTTCGGAACATGTCGCAATAAAACAATGGTATAGCAAACAAGGCAATAGAGACCCACGCAGGCCTACCTTATTTTGGAAAAATAAAGTACCGGCACGGAAAATGGTCGGTAAGCAGACATTGTTTCAGGCAATGTACGTACGAGCTCCCTGCGTGTCCTTCGTTTGCGGACCCCGCCCGCCGTCGTCGATGTTATCCCTGTAAGACTCACCAGCCATGTAAGGCACCTCGATGAGCATGGCCGACACCAGGTAGACGCACTCGAGCAGCTCCAGGTTGATGTGCATGTGGTAGGGCATCTCTCGCAGCTTGTTCAGCTCCTCCTGCTCCTGGGTCAGGTCGTCGCGACGCTGGAACAGACACTCAGGGACGTTAGACGGACATCTGGCACCTACGAGGACGTGATTGTGCGACAGATTCTTTTGCACTGTTTCAAAATCGATACTTAAAAGCTTGCTGTATAAAAACTCAGACTCAGCAATAACCCCCGAGAAGATTAGGCGGAAGGTCACGCTGTTCACGCGGTCACGCGTCACGCGGGAAGGCCCTAAGTGTCACGCTGTTGAGAGGTATCTGTCGACCGACCGGCAGTTGCGAACGCTGTACACATTCCACTGTAGCGGTCAACCGTCGCGTTCAATAACGTATGTACCTGACTGCTGCCCTGGGCGAGCAGCTCCTTGACGCGCGGACTGCTCTGGATGTCGAGCAGCGCATTGTGCGCCTCGCGGATCTGGGAGTTGCGGAACGCGCACAGACCCAGCTGCACCATCATCCGGTTATAGTGAATCTGTGGACAGCCAGCGTGGCGATTATTACAGTCTTCTAACGCCACGGGGCGCGTCTCGGACAATGTCATTGCGTACAACACTAAAAGGGAGAAAAGACATTGCAAAAAAGCGATTCTCATGAAGAACGATCAGTAAAAAGGATTAAGCCGTTTTGAGTCAGCTTTTTGGCTGCCTCACCGCCTTCCCAAAAGGAATTACTATCATCCCCTGCTAAATGGTACGTTCTCGAAGCACGCTATCTCTCACCTTGGTGACGGGGTCGGCGTTCTGGATGTTGGTCTGCAGGTGCGACATGAGCATCAGGTCGCGCGCCTCGTACCAGTGGTCGTGCAGCGCGTGGTGGTAGATGTGGTAGAGGATGGCGCGCGTCCGCAGCACCGCCGTGCTGTCGTTGCTGTAGATGTACTTGCAGCGCCGGTCCACCTCCTGCTCGCTGGTCGGCTCGTCGGCCGGCACCTCGCCCTGGTGGGGAGGCGGGACACGGAAAGTGGTCAGTAGCTGGTCGAAAACCACACCACAGCCCATGACTCACCATACATCGTGAAAGCATTGCCGTCAGGCTGAGTCTTCATGTTACCGTTATGTTTTACATTTATATTTTATACTGTAACAATTCCTGGCGGACGCCTCTTTTACCGTAATTTCACCACCGTCAACACAATATCGCCAGACGCCAACCACCACCGTCGTACATCACCATCGCTGGCCAACACAACGCTCGCCATCCCTGTAACTACTCCTCACCTCTGCCTGCTGGAAGATGCGCTTGTCCACCTTGTAGTAGATGTGCTCCACCTGCTTCAGGTAGCCGCGGCACATTTCGTGCGGCGTGGTGCACAACTCCACCACGGCGTCATCGGCCTTGGGCAGGCGCGACTCGAGCAGCTGGACGGCCTTGTCGATCAGACGCACCATGCGGTGCTCGTCGCGCAGCCTGAGCCAAGGAGGAGCTCCGTTAATGGGGGAGGGGAGAGCGGGAGGGGCGACGGAGGCTTACACGCCGGCGCGGAGGGAATGACTGATGACCTTTATGAAAGATAAGCAAAAATAACAATGAAAATTCCATTGTGAACCTTCAGAAGTTAAGCTTCATTGACCCCTAAATGGAATTTTGGACATTTCACGTGGATGAAAAGGGCATTATCGTATTCGATAATGAAACTAAATCGACAAATGCAGGCTCAGTATTTCGTCCAAACACCCAGCCTCGTCGCCAGTCATCACACACATCCCACCCTTTTAAACCCCGCCACTCGTCGCGGCACGCACCTCTCAAAGTACTCGTTGCTGTGGGCGTCGCAGTTTTTCAGGATCTTGACGAACTCGTCGTCGAGCCGCTCGACGACGGAGAGGATGCAGCCGCGCACGCGGTACGGCGGCTCCTCGAGCGACTCGTTCTCCTCGAGGATGTTCTCGCCGACGATGACGTCCGGCGTGGTGAGCAGCTGGTCCAGCAGGTCCTCCACGCGCTGGTTCACCTGTGTTCACGGAACGGACCGGACGGTGTCAGCGCAGCTAAGGAATGGTGTACGATGGGATGCGAGGATAATGCACACGTATCATATCAAATCAGCAAAGTAACAGTGCGGATCCAAGATGTCGGGGCTGGGCAACATCGCCTCATTGCGCTCACTTGCAATGCAGTCGAGAATAATTGTTTCATCAACTTCCAAGCATGATTTCGCAAATGGTGTTTACCGCCCAGGACGTACCACTACCGCGAAAGGAAACCAATTTAGTGTCGTGAGCCTAAGCATGCCTAAGCTGGCGACGGTGCCGCTCCGTCCTCCCCCCCCCCCCCCTCACACACACATTTCCACACTTAACCCCTCACGTGCAGCACTCACCTTCTCCCAGAGGTCGGGCTTCATGGCGTACCGGATGGCCAGGTTGTAGTCGAAGATGGCCGCCGTCAGACCGAACTTGATCTTGACGATCATGCCGGGCGTCATATTGTGCTGCTCGGCGATGGTCAGCAGCTCGTGCAGCAGCTCGATCATCTCCCGCCGGTCGTTGCCCTTTTTGCCGCGCGCCGCGCTGATCTCGGCGTACTTTTTGTTGACGAGGTTCAGCGTCACCTCGTCGTCCTTGGCGAACATTTTGAGCTTCTCCTTGGCGGTGGGCGCGCCCTTCTTGACCTTCTCCCAGTCGCCGTCCTCATCCTCGTCGTCCTCCTCCTGCTGCCGGCGTCGCTCGCGCTCCTCGGCCCGCTGGCGCTCCCGCTCCTCCTTCTTCTGACGCTTGCGGGCCTCGTCATCCTTATCGGTCGACCTGGGGCGGGAGGATGAATACGATGAGCGGGTAGACACACGAGACACAGTGCAACTTGATACACGGTGTCGATGAAGCTAATGCAAAAATAAAGTCGCTCGATTTTCCCGACAATGCAGGGAAAGACTTCAGCACTAATGCCAAATCGCGTGTGACTCGTAGGCTACGAGAAACCACAATTAACAAATTACACATCCCGAAAGAAAAACTTGCGAAAACAATACGGAGATCAAAGAGATGTCAGGTAGTGCTCGACTCGCACGCGCCTCATGCTGGGCCCTGGTTCCTGTCATTACATCATCGCTTTTTTAAATAGCATACCCTAGTGTTCTACTGCCCTACTGGTCCGGCCAAATGGTACTCACTTTTTGAGGAAGTAGTCGCGCATGCTGGGGTACTGGTCCTGGTCGTCGTCGCTGTAGTCTGACTCGTCCGAGTCGGAGCCCCAGTCGATGTCGTCGCTGTCCGAGTCCGACTCGTCCTTGGCCTTGCTCATCTCGCGCGAGCGGGACGGCTCCTTGCTGGTGCCCGTGGAGGGCGCCACCTCGGCGTCGCTGGCGCCGTCGTCATCAGAGTCCGAGGCGTCAGAGTCTGCCGGCACGGCGGGGCGGTGGTGAGACGACGGCTGGCGGCGACACAGACGGCCGGCGGCGACACAGACGGCTGGCGGCGACACGGACCGCCGGCGGCGACACAGACGGCCGGCGGCGACACAGACGGCCGGCGGCGACACGGACCGCCGGCGGCGACACAGACGGCCGGCGGCGACACAGACGGCCGGCGGCGACACAGACGGCCGGCGGCGACACAGACGGCCGGCGGCGACACAGACGGCTGGCGGCGACACGGACCGCCGGCGGCGACACGGACGGCCGGCGGCGACACGGACGGCCGGCGGCGACACGGACCGCCGGCGGCGACACGGACGGCCGGCGGCGACACAGACGGCTGGCGGCGACACGGACCGCCGGCGGCGACACGGACGGCCGGCGGCGACACGGACGGCCGGCGGCGACACGGACCGCCGGCGGCGACACGGACGGCTGGCGGCGACACGGACCGCCGGCGGCGACACAGACGGCCGGCGGCGACACAGACGGCTGGCGGCGACACAGACGGCCGGCGGCGACACAGACGGCCGGCGGCGACACAGACGGCCGGCGGCGACACAGACGGCTGGCGGCGACACAGACGGCTGGCGGCGACACGGACGGCTGGCGGCGACACAGACGGCCGGCGGCGACACAGACGGCCGGCGGCGACACGGACCGCCGGCGGCGACACAGACGGCCGGCGGCGACACGGACCGCCGGCGGCGACACGGACCGCCGGCGGCGACACAGACGGCCGGCGGCGACACGGACCGCCGGCGGCGACACAGACGGCCGGCGGCGACACGGACCGCCGGCGGCGACACAGACGGCCGGCGGCGACACGGACCGCCGGCGGCGACACGGACGGCCGGCGGCGACACAGACGGCCGGCGGCGACACGGACCGCCGGCGGCGACACAGACGGCCGGCGGCGACACGGACCGCCGGCGGCGACACAGACGGCCGGCGGCGACACGGACCGCCGGCGGCGACACGGACGGCCGGCGGCGACACGGACCGCCGGCGGCGACACAGACGGCCGGCGGCGACACGGACCGCCGGCGGCGACACAGACGGCCGGCGGCGACACGGACCGCCGGCGGCGACACGGACGGCCGGCGGCGACACAGACGGCCGGCGGCGACACGGACGGCCGGCGGCGACACAGACGGCCGGCGGCGACACGGACGGCCGGCGGCGACACGGACCGCCGGCGCACTCGCCTGCCCCCTGCATACCGCAACGCCTAACAATTAAAATAAGACTACAGTTTGAACTACACAGTTTGAGCTTCATCGGATTTTTTTCAGTTCATGCATCGTCCGGAGATAAAAAGTTCACCCACCGTTTCCCATTAGAAGCATTCGTGACACCATGTCCAGGATGTTTTCCCAAGCCCAGGCCCCAGCCGCGCACCGCTGGCACCCCGGGGAGGGCGTCACCCACCTTCGGCGCGCTTCTCCTCCTCGTCGCTGTCCGGCAGGTCGGGGTTCTCGCGGAACTTGGCGATCTCCGCCGCCATCTTCTCCTCGCGGTTGTACTTGCGCAGCTTCTGGCGCAGCGTCGCCAGACTCTTGGACTGGACCTTGGAGAGGTTTTTCCTGGAGTGACAGCGTTTCGGTCAGCTATATACACCGTGACACCATGATGCCATTCTCTTCTAAAGGAACGAATACGAACACTAATTGATAAATAAACGCATCCATTTTGAGTATCTACACATAACCTAGCAATGACTGGTAACCTTTGAAATACAAGAAGTTCTTTCTGAAAGTTAGTAGAAAATTGCATCAGCCGTTATTGAGTATAATGATAAAAGAAAACCGAAGCCTCAAAATAATGAATGTATTCTAAAGTATGACCGAGAAAAAAGAGATAACAGTTTCGGGCATAGCCCATCATCAGATCCTAATAAGTACATTTTGAAAATTGTGACCTCGCCTCGCCGAAACTGTTATCTCTTTTTTCTCGGTCATACTTTAGAATAGGTACATTCATTATTATGAGGCTTCCGTTTTCTTTTATCATTATACTTATCATCATGAGCCTCAAACAAGCGCTTTCTCATATTATTCAGCCGATATTGTTCGGATAAAGCTCGATGTCGTGAAGCCTCTCGCAAACACCTATGGCCGCAATGCAATACGATCACTGCGGACGGTGCACGGACCTTGCGTTGCGGTCCTCCCAGACGGAGTTGATAAAGTCCTCGCCCTCGGCCATGCAGCGGACGTAGAAGCGCGGCACCTGACCGCTCTCCTCCTTCTGGATCACAGTCTGCGCCTTCGTGAACGCCTTCCATAGGTCCTCAAAGTCTGAACACACAGACAAAAATCGTTAGGGACAAAATACTTTGAACTAGCTGTACATTCGACACCGAATAATGAGGAGAAGTGCTTGAAGTCTACACATAGATATTTAAATAACACTTATTTCATATCAATTCAAATTAACAATATAAAGATGTGCTAACAGCTCAGTTACCTGAATCGCTATCATGTATGCTAGTTCGTGAGGTGATAAATGCCGAGGACAGGAATACTTACTGGTTAACAGTGAACCAATATCCCTGTTCTTCCGGAAGTTCTTGATATTTCTAACATAGGTTTTCAGTTCCTCATAGCGCTTCTCCTTAGCGGACCTGACCACGCGCTTCGTCTCCTCTTCATCATCGGAGAACTGAAGAGAGATACAAATGAAAACATTAGCTAATAATGAATCACATATACAGTCAACACTCAACAGACACTTTAAACGTTTCGATGAAAATACGTTTAGGATTCGGATGACAAACGAGCAAATAAGTACAAGCGAGACGTGAACAAGGAATGAAACAACACAATTATGATGGAACGAAAATGACAGTATGGTCGAAACGAAATCACTTGCATCAACTCGAGCGAGAGACGAAACGAAGACAAAACTCGGAAACACTCAAGAATAACAGTCAGTTGCAGGCCGGTGGCTCGAATCTATAACTGCTACAAAACAAAAGACCCTCAACAAATCAGCCAGCATGGCAGTCTGTAGCAGGCGGTGTGTTCCACCGCAGTGTTTTCGGTATCACTCACGGCGAATGCGGCGGCGGTGAGCTTGGGCTGCTGGAACCGCTCTGGCTCGTCACTCTGGGTTGATTCCGAGTCCGAGTCGGACCCGGCGTCGAAAAAACGACTCATGGTGCCAGTCTGAAGATTGGAAAAGCAATAC
Source organism: Amphibalanus amphitrite (assembly GCF_019059575.1). NCBI lineage: Eukaryota > Metazoa > Arthropoda > Thecostraca > Balanomorpha > Balanidae > Amphibalanus > Amphibalanus amphitrite. The sequence continues at coordinate 195,095 of NW_024882292.1, read as the reverse complement.
ACATCATCATTACCACGCATCACCTACTGCTGGGCTGTGAGCATGACAGCTGTATGCAGCAAACAAACGAAATCAGCCGGGGAAACAAAAGCTTTTCCAACATCTTTTTTCAGATTCCAAGCTGATAATGTTCTCACTGGACTACCTGATCAAGCACACATCCTAAGAAGTTAAGTAAGTGCATACACATTGTTACATACACAATAGCTCTGCTTTACATGTCTTATAATCTGCTCATGTTATTATGCAGCTGAATTTCGACTTTTAAACACCAAGAAAAAAAATGAACTAACAAAACCTAAGAATCCATGTTTAAAGCCATTAACATTTATTTTTCAGTAGAAGGAAGCACATAAACCTAAAACAAAACAACAAAAACTTAGATGGTATTGATGGTTCCCAGCAAGATCATCCTCAGTGCGGTTTTTAGAATATGACTGGAGGAGTGAAAAAAAAACTTTGAAAGTAAGTATGACACACTTAGTATTCTTGTACTTGATAACACAGGAAACAGCTAGCGATATGGGGTTATTGCATCCTATGGGGCTTGTAGAGGTGAGCTGAATGGTATAACAATCTCAATTTCAATAAAATTGGCACTAAGGATATTCTTGAGCTGCAACCCACAATACATAGCAGTGAAGATAACATTGAAGCAGGGCCAATGGGAATTGGTCCATATCCAATTCCATAGTGGTGCATCAGCATCCATATCCAAAGTAGGTATCCATGGTGGTGATGATATCACTGCTCAATTATAGTCTGGCAAATCTAAGAAAGAATGGAGTTAAAGCGCCTGAAGCACTTTGCACGTGGTTTGATCACTTGAAACACGGAATATACTACGATACTATAGTCTACGTCGTAGACTATACGAGTATATTCCGTGCTTGAAATGCATGGTTCGGAGAAATTTGTGTGAAAAGTTGTGAAAGAAAATATGCTCTCACAATATAAATGCACATGCATTGACGGCTGTAGCACTTTAAATCCGTTCTTTCTTGGGTTGCCAGACTATAGGTATGACACATTTGTCTGGTCAAAATATTTTAATGATCAACCTCATGTTTGGAAAAGTTAACACGCGCACCGACAACTTCTGCGCCAACTTAGTACCGACGGGGAGGGGGGCGGATGACCGCCCCCCCCCCCCCCCCTGAGATCTCGAGAACGAAGCAAGATAGCGACAAGCGGTAAACGGCATCGAATACGCACGGACAAGGTCTACAATTTTTACTAAGGTCATTTTCAGGTCAGGTCAAAGATGACGTCACAAGGATAAAAAAAGTCAAAATGGCGGCGCTAGATATAGAGTTTTTCTCGAATAACTTTCGAATTAGTCAAGATAGGAACAAACTAAGGGCATCATCGTGATCCTCTCGTCAATCCGCATCGAATGATATATATGTTGACCTCGAAAGGTCAAGGTCAAAGGTTGACCTCAGGTCACGCGACCTCGAGGTCATCATGTATATCATTCGATGCGTCTTGACGAGCTGAACACAATGATACCATCCGCGCGGCTGTATCTTGTTCCTGTACGGAGTTATTGGCAAAAAACCGCTGGTGACCTTTGATGACGTCACATGACCTTACAGCTGCCCAACAGCAAAACAGACCTCAAGGTAGTGAAAGTTGATCGTATATGAAGTCATGTATGGTATATGGGGCCATTCCGACCCGTTTTAGTGGTAAAAACAGGGAGTTGATTTTTCGCCCATTGACTTATAATGGGGAGGTCGAGAAATTGACCTGACCTTAGGTCACCGATATCAAAATTCCGAGATATACAAATTGTAGCTACTAATGACCTAATAACATCCTGCGACTTTCAAAGGCCTCCGACATCTACTGTAGCTCTGGCACGGTGACAAAGTTGCAAAAAAGTGACTTGAGGTTGGGTCATTCAAAGTGACCTGGTGACCTGACCTTAAAAGTTAGGAAGTTCAAACTTGTACACTATGTGAAAAATTAATGAGACAATAGTTGTACCAAATTTCGCGGCTACGCGCCGCGGTTTTCCCGCTATTCGCGAAAAACCTCAGGGGGGGGGGCGGATATCCGCCCCCCCCCCCCCGTCGGTGCGCGTGTTAAAGGTTTAGGTTGACATCAGGTAAGCTCAACGGCCTTGAACTTATTTCTATTGGTGAGCCATGTATTGCATGGGTATTTGTAGGTGCTGACAACAAATGCAGCATTAGGCTTCTAAGCCATGATGCTGAGAATTAGGAAAAACAAACTAATTAAAGTGACCAATAGGATTTGCTGTACAAAACTTGTGACTTCGAAATAAAGCTGCTCCGATCACTGGCCCATCCAGAAGGCAGCATTGGATGCTGCTGGGGGCATATCCTCCCAAAAAAAGTTTCTCCAAATTCCAAAAAAAAAACTGCTCAGATTTTGATTCCTTACACAGTATGACTGAAGTCAGTGTAACACAAACTTTTCCTAGTAAACCTTGTTAAGTTTCCTTTTATCATTAAAAACTGTAACTTTTATTGAATTAGGGTGCTGCAAGGGAGCATTTGTTCCAAATGCCCACCTGGATCTGCAAGTGACTTCAATGATTTTCAATCACTGCAATACTCACCACATCTTCCAGTGAATATTGCAGTTCAGCCAGATTGGAAAAACTTAGCAGAGACTACAGTAGATCCTACCACACCATACCCATAACCCAAGTTTTAATGAATTCAGTTTCTAGCACTTGCATTGAGGCTGGTTATGGTACCTAGTTACTCACAATAACTTTAAAAATAACTCATAGGTTCCAGTGAACATTGGTAAATGTAGAAAAGATTTAAATGGACTAACTCCCAACAAAGTTTGTTAACTCATTGGAACTTTCAATATGTATTAACCCTCGCCCGTATGGGGGGGGGGGGGGTCGAACGGACCGCTCCCCTCAGTTTTTCGCGAATAACTCGCGTAAAAGCGGCCGATCGCGACAAAATTTCAGTACCCTCGAGTTGATCAATTTTACACCTACTCTGAAGATTTCATGACCCTGACCCAAATGACCTTTGACCTGTGACCTACTTTTCGAGACCATGTTTGGCCGGAATCGCGATTCGGCGTACGTCGGCTCGCATTAGCCGCGCTTTTGCAGTCTTTTCGTGGTTTCAATAGCTCAAACATGTGATATGCTGTTGCCCCCATGCATAAGGGTGGGTGTCAAGGTCACCTGAAGGTCAGGTCAGGTCATTGACCTTTGATGACCTCGGTTCACTTTTCGAGTTTTACATGTTTCTAAGCCAGTTTTTGGAGCTGAATTCGAATTTAGCAACCATATGAACATTTACGAAGTTGTCTTGGTGCCTTCGTAACATGTTACGAAGCTGTCAGAGGCGGTTGACACTTACTACGAATACCCGGCAGGACCCCTCCTTGGATGACCTGGCCTGACCTGACCCGACCTGGCCTAAATGCATGTAGACATCATCTGTGATCAAAACTAACATGATATTTGTGATCAGCACCCCGGAAAACCCCATGGCAGCCACACTTTACGACGTTCTAACAGGTCCCGATTTTCCCGACTTTTAGGTCATTGACCTGACCTGGAAGGTCAAGCAATGACCTAGGACCTTAAAATTGGTTATCATCGGCTTTCTCTCGTCACGGGCAACACGCTCGTTTTTTCCGCGAAGTTCTAGCTCGATCCGGGGCGAAACGGCAAGGAGGGCGGGTCCAACGGACCCCACCCCTTATACGTTCCCGGCTGGAAAAACACCAATACGGGCGAGGGTTAACATATATTGATCTTTGCATTTTAAAAACACGCCCACTGTGTTTAACTACTGTACTGACTGAAATCAGAAAAGCCACAATGTTGGGATGATACAAATACATACAATGCTATACCAACATATCTTCATCAGCAATTGTGTCATAAAAACTTCACTGTGTATTTGATACAAGCAAATTTATTTACAAACCAACTGCTGACAAACATATGAAAATACTTAATGAATGCTCACAGGACCTAGGTAGGTAGGAAAGTACTAAACTTTGTGGAGAAAGTTCATTTGGGCTTTTCTATATTTCAAGCTCCACATTATGTATTGAAGCCAATTTGAAAATGTGCATCAATCATTCTCTTAACTGAAGGAAAAATATTTTGAGCCAAATGAGTGACTTTCAATATGGTATGATCCCTTCACATTTGCCATACTATATGCACAAAATAGGCAAAGCTGGCACACTAAAAATGGTATGATTTAGTCACAAAAATGTGAAGAAAAAGAGATTAATATTTACGTTAGTTCTGCCATTAACAAGAAAAATGTACATTCTTACATTATTTGATGTCCTGAATTCAGATATGATGTTTAAATGCATCAAAAATGTAAAACAAATTTTCCAAAACACCAGCACATCACAACCCACACTGCATGATATACAGCAAAAAAAAAACACGCTACTGCGACGAAAAGGCAGCATAAAACGTTGCCCTATTGAACTTTGAAGTGAAGAATGATGTGGATATTCATTGGATTTTCGACGTGATGAAAATGACGTCATAATACCAAAACACAATAAGTTACGTAAAAAACAGTGAATAAAAACAGGAAATATTTAGCGAAGCCAATGAGACATGAGAAAATGGTCAGACCTCACCTAACCTGACCTACTGATGTTTGCCTACCAGGGGATAAGGAAAAAGTCGCTCCCAGGAATAGATTGCAAGCAATGGTAAGTCAAATATTTTTAGGTTAAGTGGTTATGCATCAGGCAATCTCTCCCACGCATTGCCTTTGGCACTGCAATGCTTTGCTACAAGTATTTTGATGTCACTTTCCTTAGTTTAATATCATCTGTAATATCAATATACTTGTACATTTGCTCAACCTTGCTTTATCCATTCAACGCCGGGGAAAAGTTGCGCGCAGACTGCATTTTGGCGCACAGCTCCACTCGGTAAGAAGTGGGGAGTTGGAGATGACGGTAAGTAGTGTACTGGTGCTTTTTAACTGGTTTGCAGAAGAAATAAGTATCAGAAATGAAATCAGGAGGTCTTAGGAGTAGCTTGTGAATTGCTTTTATTAACCCCTCTGAATGGCGGATAGAAAACACCAAAAAATATTCACTTTAAAAGCAAACAGTAAGTCTCACACTGCATGCGAGACGCAAAAAAAAAAAACGGCGCCGGCTTTCAAGCTTGCTTTCAAGTTACAAATGACACAAACCGAGGTTCCAGCTGGAGACGGAGCCTTGCATCCGGCACACCTTAGACTGAAGCAAATAATGCTTGCTTATGGATAAGATAGCTATCAAAAGAAGCGCAATTTTTAACTCATTCGACTGAATATTAAAGCATGATAATATTCGATAAAACTCACCTTTAAGCGCTAAAAATAAAAGCGCAAACGACCCAACATCCACCAGCACGAAAAAGGCCGCAACGCGCTACAATTGTCACATGCAAGTGGATGGGATGTTTTGTTCACATTTTGTTTAAATTACGTCACAAATAATTATCTTTTTCAAAGATTCTTTTTATTTCATCATCGAATTTTCGATAGTATCCTTCATTTACAATAAATAAAATACATTGATAATTCATAGATTATTTGAAAAGATAGCTGCAAACTGAAGCATAAAAGGTCGAACGGTATACTCATGCATGCAGCGCTTCCATTGGTGTAACAATTATGATGTACTAAGTCCAAAAACAAATACGAAGAGGAACAGTTTCTCTGCTGATTCTTCTACATTACACGCGCTTCGGCTTGACACGCGCTAGCACGCGGCTGACAAATTTGCGCGCTTGTTTGGGAGGAGTCAAGGCCCTAGGAGGAGTGTGAATTATGAATATCGGTGCTGTCGCTTATAATGTAACCGCATATTGATACACAACGGAAGCGCACGGTAAGGAAGCTCTGAGCGTATGTCGGTTCATCGTTATTCATATGCTACCTGCAATGTATAAGACAATCCTAGGCGGGCGGGGCTGCGGAGTCTGAGTCCAAGTCGGGCTGGCGCAAGGCTGGAGTCGAGAGTCGACTTTCCGGAGCCGGAGTCGGAATCACCGAAAATTATTCGACTTCGCAGACCTGCCAGAGCTGCGACCTTTGAGTCGGAGTTATAGTCGGTCGGAGTCGACACTTCTGTCTGGAGTCTGAGTCGGGGTCGTTTTTTTAGAAACGACCCCGATGTTTTTTTTAGAAAGATGGACTCTGAGTCTCCGGGAATCCATCGACCCCGCAGCCCTGGACTCATAGGTACTAGGCATCTGCTCAACTGCTTGCGTTCGGGCCTTAGGAACTTTACTTGGCATCCATGAAGTCTAAGCACCTTGCCCTCCCCGCTGTCAACACCCCCTACTTTCTTCTTGGCCCGATAACTCGTGAACACGGGCGGCCGAATGACTCATGGCAGGGTTCCCAAGCTTTCGCTCCTCGCAGTACCTACTCTAGTTATCACTTATCACTTTTTCCCTATGACAAGCTGCATTCCAATGGGAGATGGTGGCTGCCTCGACCTGCCCCGTGTCAGTGTTGCCGCTGGCGCACGTCTCTGGGATAATAATCGTGCAACTTAATGCTCGTTCAAAAGAAGGCTATAGACATAGAGCTTCAAGGTCCAGGTTCAATAATTGATTGGTCCGCGACTCTCGGTGTTTTTAGGTTAGAGGGTTAGAGTTTGTGCTGACGAATGTGAATGTCTGGGGTGGGGTCCGGTGATGGATTGTTAATGTTATTTACCTCCCCATCCCCACGCGTCTTCGGTGAACCAAAGTCTCGGCGTCTACAGTACTGGACTGCAAGGCCCTAGAACTGGACTGTCGCCTGTGTAGTTGCGAGAATCTCGCCAGCGCGGCGCCGAATATTGTGAGCGGCTGCAAACAGTGTTTGTATTCACGTTACCCAGTTTATTGGCATGACAATTGACAAATGAAAACCATACGTGACAAAATGACGCCCTTGATGTACATATCCGGCACAATGAACAATCTGGCCATATTATACCTTACTGCATTATATTCATAAGTAATATAACATACTGATTCTGTACACTCAGAAAAGAATAGACGGCAACAAGAAGAGTCGGGAAAGCATGTCGACTCGTTGACTACATTAAGTACACGACAGTGAGACTCGATGGCTGGCTCACCCCGCCCACAGCCAGGACAGAATATAAACATTCGAAGCATTTGCAGACTTCCCGTGGGTCTACACGATAGTATGCACTGACAGCTCCAAACAAAGGTGGACCGGATTGTTTTAGTGCGTATTCGTTAAGCATCCTGTTACACATGCAGCATACGCTGGTATGCCACGTCCTTTGGTATACCTGACCATCTGTTTGTACTGGAGGGGAACGAGAGAAGTACTCATCTCAAGCTGGCAACTAGCAAGCACACACACACACAGTGCAGCTTGATACAAACCCGTCCGCCCATGCTCATTCTATGCGGCAAATGACCGAGACTGGACAAAGTCGTCATCACCTAACCTAGCCAGTGGCCCGTGCTGCATATACAGCAGCACTGTGGCATTTGATTCGCGTCCGGCCAGGGCCGCCACCCGGCGACAGTCTACCTCTCACAGTCGGTCCGTTTCGGACCACACCACTCACACGAGCCACACAGTGGCCCGCGAGCAATGCATATGACATACTCTTTCAAAAGCTCCCAGTGTGCGGCGCCCAGACACTCAGCTGATCTGCATCCTGAGCTGTTCTCACGGTCCTCGCCAACCGCCCCCGAACTACACGGAGTGTCAGACGGCAGAGCCGCCTGGCGGCGAGCCGCGGAACTTTTCGTCCTTGGCGCGGTCGTACTCCTCGATGAACCACTGCTGGTTCAGGTAGAAGACGCGCGACACCAGGTGGTACATGGAATACTTGGCCTTCACCTCGCAGTACATGCCGATGAAGAAGCCGGCGAAGAAGAGCACGCCGCAGACGAGCGTCACCGTCTCGTTGGGCGTCAGCTCCGCCTCGTCGTACATAAGGCGACGCTTCCCCGAGTCCTGTCGGACAGAGGTGCGGGGGCGGGGCACACGCGTCAGTCTGGTGTAAGGCATTGCACGACAGTCACAAAAGGTGGCGGGTCTATGAAACAGCTCAGTCGGGCTCATAGAACCGAGGACTGCTGCGGGGCACCCTGCTGTTACACTCGCTGACACGGTGCTTTGGCACGAGCAAAGGCTGCACGTGCCGACCAGCTAAATTGTAATTGGCGAACCTAAGCAGAGACATTGCCGACTCAGTAAATAATGTTTGTGTTCAGTTCAGCAGGGGTGTCGTTTTCCAAAAATGATTGGTAGGGCCCGAAAACGGCGGACGGCCATTTATGACGCGCTTACAAAGGTAGGGTACCCCTAAATTTGTCTTTCTCATCGAATTTCGGCAGTTATTTTTCCGCTTTGGTGATTGAATTTGACAATCAAAATTAAAACCTTCAAAAATCTTATTGGAAATCTAGGCACTACCAAACCCAATGCAAAAAAACGTGTATTTATGTAGGCATGAGTGTCAGAGGACACGCTCGTTTTTTTCTGCGAAGCTCTTGCTCGATCAGGGACCGAACGGTTCATAATTGCCCTTTTCATCAAGTGATATCTGACAAAAGATGGTGGGGCTCACGGAACATTGGTAGGGCCCATATAAACATTGGCAGGGCTCGGGCCCTACAAGGCCTATACAAAACGACGCCCCTGTTCAGTTGTTATTTAGCTTTCCCGCATGAGTGTGACTTCCTGTTGATTGTAGGTGTGATGATGTTCCCTACGATTTCGTTGGACAGACATTGTATTGTTTAAAATAATGACTTATTGTCGAGGCACTTCGTGGTATTAACAACACAGTATAGGGGTGGGGTGCCAGGGAGGGTGGCCTGATAATATTACAGCTTTAATAATTTCCTGCAAACAAAGGTAGTGTCAATTGACTTGTTTGGTTAATTAGAGCTACAAGCATTGTTACAGATACAATGCGCCGGCGTGAATTGCACTGTCTGCAACATAGTTACAATCGGAAGTTCCCGTTACTTTAATCCATGTCGGACCGTCTTAAATCGGTAAAGGCCCGTGGAATGATCGATCGGCTCCTGTTCAACACTCAATAATTGATGGATTAATTAATCTTGAGCACTGAGCACATGATGTGGCTAGTCATTCGAGCAGAGCGCCCACCTGTTTGAAGCAGAAGATGGTGATAACGGCGCAGGTGATCATAACGATGGCGGTGAGGATGAAGACGGAGTGGAGCACCTTGTCGCGCGTGGAGACGGCCGGCACGATCCAGCGGCCGACGCGGAACCGCTTGTGCCGCTGGTACTGGTACTGGCAGAGCTCACAGCAGGGCGGCCGCTTGGAGCGTCGGCTCGACACCTCGATCCAGTGCTGCCAACGGGAGAGGGGCGCCGCGGGACGGTCAGACGCCGGAGGACGGTCAGACGCCGGAGGACGGTCAGATGTGGGGGACGGTCAGACGCCGGAGGACGGTCAGACGCCGGGGGACGGTCAGACGCCGGAGGACGGTCAGACGCCGGAGGACGGTCAGATGTGGGGGACGGTCAGACGCCGGAGGACGGTCAGACGCCGGGGGACGGTCAGACGCCGGGGGACGGTCAGACGCCGGGGGACGGTCAGACACCGGAGGACGGTCGGACGCCGGAGGACGGTCTGACGCTGGGGACGGTCAGACGCCGGGGAACGGTCAGACGGGCACGGTCAGACGCCGGGGGACGGTCAGACGCCGGAGGACGGTCAGATGTGGGGGACGGTCTGACGCTGGGGACGGTCAGACGCCGGGGAACGGTCAGACGGGCACGGTCTGACGACGGGGGACGGTCAGACGCCGGAGGACGGTCAGACGCCGGGGGACGGTCAGACGGACACGGTGCAGTCAGACGGGGGGGCGTGGGCGTGGCGATACACATCTGCTCATTGTACATTGTGCACCCTTGTGTGCAAAAGAGTTTCAAGTAGTGCAATGTGGATCGAGTGAGGGAGCGACAAAAGCGACTGGAAGACAAAGACGACAAGAGAATTGAGAAGTTGTTGCGGGAAAAAAGAACCTTGCACCTTTTCACTGTTGCAAAAAATACAGGCGATAAAGACGGCAAGGTAAACGCCATTAACACGTTTATGTTGTCGTTTGGACTCCTTGCACCCGCGCCAAAACTGCTGTTTTGCATCTGAGGGGCGTATGCTCTGGAAGGGTCGCGCCGACAGTTTACTGACAGTTATACCGATGCCAAGGCCAGTCTCTGTGTCGGTCCTGGTGTGGTATTCTGCCTCTCCGCCTAAAAACAGCGCGGCGTCATCTCCGCATCTGATCGGCCTGCGCCGCGGGCCAAACACCGGCTCGGGGCATCCGAGGTCAGCCTCCTCCCCCCATCTGTCAGGCACCCTGCCAAAACGACGCCCTAACACTTGCATTGACGTAATCCATGGCGTACTGCAATATCGAACATATTTCCACCAGTAATCAACGTCAAGTGTGATGCAAGCGCACTTCTCGAAAGGAGGGTGTTTAATTATTCGACGGGACTAGATTCGTGCTGTCTAAAGGCTGAATTCATTGAGCGAGGACGTGGTTATTTATTGAGGCTTCGGCCTTTGTTTCGCCAGTGTTCTGTGCTTGCTCAAAGACAGGTTGCGTAATGCCTTGCTTCTCAGAGGCAGTATTGTTCGTCGTGGTTATATAACAACTGGAAATGAAACAGACTATTTAAAATCGGCATTCAGCACCGTGTGATTAGATATAGTGATGAATGCCTGTCCGGGGCGGTAATAAGAAATGACACGGAGCCGTCCGCTCTTTATAAGTGTGGGCTGAGGAATCAAGTAGCGAAGATCCGGCAGATCTCGTTTGATCAGCACAATTTGTCCTGTGAGTCGTGAACATTAGATCGCTGGTTCGGACAAAGGTCGGCGCCACGCATCACGAAATGAGGCACGAGGGCGGCATACCACGTGACTACGTTGACCTCCGTGCCAGTCGCCTTGTTAAGCGGGTTGCTATTGCACGTCTCTCAATCTCGGTCAAGTTCAGCGGGTCGACACTGCACGTCTCTCTGTCTCGGTCAGGTCTGGCGGCATGCCCCACTGAGGGGCCGTGAGAAGGTCGCAGCCGTGTCTCACCATCAGGCAGGCGGTGTGGATGTACTGCATCGTGCCCGCACAGCGGCACGGAGAGATGAGCTCGGCGCGCTCCTCCGACGGCATGTGGCAGATCCGGCAGATGGGCATCGACGCTGTCGACGCAGACGTCGTGAGCGACGGCTCTGAGTACGAGTGGCGCAGCGGCGCCGGCAGCAGGTCCGCCTCGGCGGTCTCGGGCGCGCCGACCGCCGGCTCGGCCGCCGCCTCGGCGGCTCCCCGCGCCTCCAGGCTCCAGCTCCGCACTCTGCCGGGACCAGAATAGACTCAGCGCGGCGGCCAGCACAGCACAACACGGTACACAACGCGCGGGACACCGGGTGAACGCCCGGCCGCCGCACATACACCGGTCGGGAGACGCGGTGTTGTCGCCGAATCACGGCGGTCACGTGCGGTCAGCGATCATCACGGGGCCGTGACGCAGGGGCCATTTGGCCACGGGCCGCCGGCCGATCACGCCCCCGACTTCCTGTTACCAGAGCAGACCCGCCCCAGGGTCGGCCGATTTGCATCAGCGGCGGCCACCGGCCAGGTGACGTGCATTGAGCACTCTGCAGGATGGGACGGGAGGCTTCCGGATCGGTCAGCTGCGTAAATTGGAAGCTAACGGGTGTTTGATCTCGAGGCATGCGCAAGATAAGCTCCTTTCGACTAATGGCCAGCTATTGAAATGGTCCTTTAGGATTTGCCAGGGTCCAGTGTGTAGTCCAATTTCGGCAACCGTTTCTTGGACTTATTATGCGTCCGGCGTCCTGAGTCAGATCCGTTTTAAAATAGCCTTCCCAGCAATTCTCGAAGTATCATCTATAGAATTTGCCGTAAAATGTCTAGGGAATGGGACTATTTTTAGGTCTTTCGCCCTAATGAGGTCCTTGCACCCCTAGACTTCCAACCATACACCACGGCACTGTCTACGGACACCGCCAGTCGGGTATAAACCAACGGAGCTGTTGCCACAGAGACGGCAGCTCGCCAGTGGGATGACGCCAGCGGGACAACGGACACTGTGGGACTTCACAGAAGGGACCGTCCCGGCGCCGCGCCAACGACCGGTCCCTACCCAACTGTCTCATCCGACTCCGTCCTGAGCACAACGCTCTTATGTAATTAGCCTCTGGGTCGGTATCAGATTCATGAACCTAAACGTTTGATAATGCGGTTCAATGCAAAGAAGAGTCATCCTAAGCTATTGAGCGATTCTCGTAACTTTCCTAGCCCGAGCTCTTCTCCAGTATCGTGTGCAGATCGGGCCGGGAGCGATCACTTCGTGTAAATGCACGACCAACTCTGGAACAAGGCTACAGAACTCCGTGAAGCGGGTACTCGCCTTTGCGCCTGACTTTGGCTAGCTACGGTCTGGTTCGACCTATTAGTAAAGTAATCTTGGGTTCGACCGGGAGTTTTGAGGATGGGGAACAAGTCCTAATTCGCGATCATAGCTGTCCGCGCATTGCGTAATTTAATGAGAAAAAAAACTTGGGTAAATGGATGAGCAAAATGCGCCATTGCTTGCTCCACTGGGTTTATCGCAGTCCACAGCCGTCGCCGGCATTGATATCTAAACATGTTATTGATGGAAAGCGAGCTGTAGACTGTATATTGAAAGTGGGATTTTATTTACTGCCCTTTCACATTTAAATTACCAATCTTTAGGCTTGATCCGTACGACGAATGAGTCATTTTAGGTTCATACGTAGATCGACGTCGTTAGGACTAGCGTGCACTGCGCAATGATTAGAAAAAGGGACAGTGTAGCCGTGGACTCGCGTCGTTCGTTATAGCATATGCGCTGGTGCGCATTGACATAGTTGCCCCTTCGCAGTCAGCAGTCAGCATATCACCGCAGCCATCTCTCGGTTTGGCCGTGAGACCGCCCAGCTGGCCTGCTGCTGACTCAACGGTAACAGGGCGGACGGTGGCCGCCACCTGCGCCCTCCCCTGCACGTGCAGATGGGACGGGATATAGGGCTAGGGGGAACACCTGGCAGTGGTGGATACCTATAGGATGACGGGACGGGCTCCCACCCGACAAGAACGGACATAAACCGACAAAATGCTAAACAGAACCGGTATGGCGGGGTAGACGGTTATGGGAAAAGGAGACTGGGTTAGACTGAATATAAAGTAATTCAGGGCTGCGGAGTCGGAGTCGGAGTCGGAGTCGGAGTCGGTCGGAGTCGACAGTTGTGACCGGAGTCGGAGTCGGGTCGGAGTCGATTTTAGAAACCCGAGCCGGAGTCGGAGTCGGAGTCACCGAAAATCTGTCGACTCCGCAGCCCTGCTAGGTCTGCGGAGTCGGAGTCGGGAGTTGGAGTCGGTCGGAGTCGACAATTCTGCCCGGAGTCGGAGTCGGAGTCGGAGCTGGTTTTTGAAAGCCGGAGTCGGAGTCGGAGTCGGAGTCGCCGAAAATCCATCGACTCCGCAGCCCTGTAAAGTATAGCGACAAATCACTACATAGATATAGAACTGATACAGCAGGGCAGACTGCGACTATAATGGCGGCGGGAGACTAATGGATGTTCTATCATGCTGCCTGGCTTATCCCGGAAAGTCACGCCAGTATGCCGAGGCATGACGACGTTCAGTAATGGCGACTTAAGATGAATGCTCCGCATGTGATATGATGGATGTGACTGTGGGCAACCCCTCGAGAACATATCGACACCTTTTTTTTAACCCCACATCTGCTCTCCCGTGAATTTCCGGGAGGCACGAAAGATCTCCTTTTAAAAGTGTCAAATCGTCCGATCCTGATCAAATATGTGTGTTCGTAGGCCTGTTCTGGTATTGCTTTATCTGCCAAGACAGACAAACTTGAGAAAAATCGAGTGATTGTACCTTTTTTGAAGGTCTCTAACCAGCTTGTCTGAAATTCACCGGAGAACAAATGTGGGGTTTAAAAAAAAGGTGTCGATATGACGGTGTCATTGTTTGTGCTGTATGCTTGGAACGGAAGGAGAAGTGAGCTGGAATCAGAAACGGACAAATGAGGGATCGCCTCGCCATATAGTATAACCCGACAGTGCAGTGGTGCCACGAGCCGTCTGTTCTGACAGCCTCCCGAACCGTCGGTCGACGTGGGTCGGTCTGTCGCCGGGCCAGCGGCTCTGGCGACGCCAGCGGTGACGGCTCTGGCCCCAGGCAGAGAGCTGCCACGTCACCGAGAAGCCTGGCGGCGCTCCAGCGTCGGCCGATCCGCCGCAAACCGGACCGATCCGGACCGCCGTGCCCACTCCGTGTTCACTCCCAACAACAGCTCACGGAGTGCAGGTGCGTGGCAGCACGGGAGCGGGCCGATCAGACCCCTCCTGCCGGTCAGCCCTCGCCGCCCGGCCCCGCTCGTCCGGGCAGTTTCCGGCTTCCTCTGATCAACTGCCAGCTGTCGTTCCGTGTCGGTCATGAGCTGTCCATGATCCTCTCAGATCCACGTCGTCGTCTCACCGTGCTCGCTGAGTTCCCAGACAATGTGTGTTTACATAGCCGTGACGCTGTATTCCGGCTCGCTGACGATGGTGCTCCATAGCGCGGCGTGTGATCACCGCCCAGCTACTACAGACAGTCGTCAGTCGCCTTGTATCAGAACAGCCCATGCCGCTGCCGCCCGGCGGGAGAGGCTTCTCTGAACCGACTGTTTGGCGCTGACTCACGCCGGCCGATGTTACCAGGAATGACCCGGGAGTATGGTTCAAGTCGTGCTCTTTTAGATGAATCCAGGATCACCGACATGTCTGTATTTTTTCTTTTACATTTCTATAAGTGAATTAATTTTGATAACAGCGCATGTTGCTGTAAAGAACACTTAAGAAGTACTTTCAAAATCGGGAGCCCCAGAATCATGCAAAGCCTACCACAGGGCTGGATGCTAATCGGCGGTCACCTTGGCGTGTCATCCACTTCATGGTGTTCTCGTACAATAAACGGTCGTGACAAATGACGCCAGTTAGTATTTGTTGGCCCGGTGCCTAGCGAAGATAATTTTAGATGTAAGCATGCAAAATAAGGAACCGCTCACCCAAACTTCCTTGCCACCTAAATAACCACATTGGCTTGCTAGTTGCTTCGTTCCCGGGTGGGGGAAGTGGGCGTTTTTATTCATCAAAGGCTCACTTATGTTGTGAGAAATCTTTGGCGATGCCCAGCGGGCAGCGGCCCCTTTGTTTTTACCTCTCAACTCCTAACGCTCTTTGTACGCCCGATTCTAAGTACAAATTTTGGCCCCTGGCAGACCTGATTAGTCAATAGGCTGGGTGTGACGTCTTCATGAAGGTAGGTCGTCGCACTCTAACGATTTAACTGCAGGTCATGTTATCTAATTTAGGTATTGCCTGCCTTTATGGGAAATTTTCTGGGCTGTGTCCAGCGTCCCATATCTCCATTCTGGATGCGACAGTGCCAGCGCTGTGTCAGTGTTGTGACCTCTCATTTACGGTCATGCCCAATGGAAACTGTGCGTTTACTTTAGAAGCGTTCATGCTTTGCAATTGCTGTCGATATCAGCGGTTTGTACAACAGTTCTTCGACACATTTTAAGGTACATTATCTCAGGCATGGAATCCATTGCCTCTGGCATGCGAATTTAGTTGGGACAATGAAATGACAGTGATTGTCCCGACTAATCAAGATCCGGACCGTAACCGTTCTGTCCCCCGCCATCATTTCAACAGCACAAGGGCCCGCGCCCATGACTGGTACTTTCGGACGTGACTTGGTCTGTCCTAAGCTCGGATATCGAGGTATTGGTCTCCCTACCGGCTGCTCCGTGGTTCGCTGGTCGCTCGCCCAGTCCCCGTCTGTCCTGCCTGCCAGCAGCTCGGTGGGTCTGGCGCCCTATCCCCTGGTCTGTCCGTCTGCTCGGGTCACCACCGGGCTCGGTCTGGCGCCTCGGCCGGCCGGAGCCGATCCAGAGAGGACCGGCGCCCCTCCAGACGCCCGACGCGGGGTGCCAGGTGGACCCTGGGAGGTCACCAGGGCCCGTCTGACATCACCGGCCAGCGGCGACCAGCCGCGCCCGGTTATATCTGGCTGTATTTCCAGCCGAGCCCGTGTTTTGGCCGCGGAGTGGGCCGTGACTGATTCAGCATTCCAGAACCCTACCGCCGGCCGGGGTACATACGGGTCTCATGTCTAATCGAGGGCCTACGGGGGGCGCGCATGGCTTTCTAGTGTCGAATTGAGAGCCTCCCGGCTCGGTGCGCACCTGGTCAGGCACTCATGGACCCGAGCCAGAGCAAACTGTTCCCAGCGAAATTCGGGACTGTCTCCAAAAACATGAGATAACATAACACTTTTTATATCTATAGGTGGCCTTGGATCCCAATCTGGCCTCGAAGTTGCGCTAAATGTTTTCCCGACAGTTGTTTATGATCCACACAAATGTCGGATCTACATGCACCAATTAGCTAATTATTTTAACTCCGAATGGCTTATTCAATTTCAAAAAGACTCAATTAGCTCCCTTTGCAAGTTCAAGACGATGTAACCTATTTAGATATTCCAACGTAAACACTTGACGACTGCGTCCTTAGGTCGTCATAGTTCAGAGGCCCTGAGTTATGATCTCGGCGCATTTCCCAGCAGACGGACAAGGGGCAGGGTCAGAGGTGGTAAACACCGGGCGCACCTGATTGGCTCTGCCTGCGGCGTCTGCAGCGGGCTGTGCACGGGGCGATAAACAGCCCCCCGTCGTCCCACCCAGCCGCGGCTCCGTCCGTGCGCACATGGCCGTCCATCCTCCGCCCGCACACGGCGGCGTACCGCGGCCCGACACTGCAGCGGAGCGGAGGACTGACCGGTGACGGACAGTGGCGCTCTCCATACCAGTCACCAGACAGGCCCACAGACGCTAGGTCGGGATAACAAACACTCCAGCCGGCCGCCGACGCTGCCGTTGACCGATTACAGAGCGCGCTCAGCATGGAACGGCCGAGTGTGCAGTTGGGAGTCTGGCATATGACGCGACAACGTTTGGAGTGTATGACATGAGTGAAGGAATGCAGACACGGAATAGTAGGTCAGCTCTGCAGCAAATCGCGGCGCCACTCACCTTCGCTCGTCCGCTGGCTCTGCCGGCGGCGGTGGCGGGGCGACCGCCTCGGCCGGCGCCGCGCCGGGCCGCTCCTGCTGCGACTCCTCGCAGTCTGCCCCCTCGGCGGGCAGCGGGTCCAGCTGGAGGCGCACCAGGTCCGAGGTGCACGAGGTGACCGTGCTGTACACGCTGTCGGACGCGCCGCCCTCGGACTCGCAGCCCGAGTCGGTGCTCAGCATGCTGCTGTAGGCTGGCGGCTTGGCCAGCTGGTGCGGCGGCGGCGGCGGCTCCGGCGTCTCCAGCGCCTCCAGGCAGCTCCAGCGCACGGCCAGCTGCCGGCTGACCGCCTGGGCCGGGGCCTCGGCCGGCGAGCCGGGCGACTCCAGCAGCGGCCGGCCCTCGCCGCTCGACTCCAGAGCCATGCCGGCCGCGCCCGGTGTACTGGAACGACAAACAGGGAGGGGTCAGCGGGGAGGGCCGCCGCGCCGCCGGCCATGAGGTGCGTCCGCACGGCCGTCAGACGTGATCGGCCCAGGCCGCCCTCTGAAATACTGATGACCCTTCATCGGTCCGGCCCCCGAATGAGGCGGTTAGTGAACCCAGTCACGTTTTAAGCTGATGAAACATGAAAACATCATTGAACGAGTTCCCTTCAAATTGATGAGCTGAGTTTCGATTTAACACTGTTAATTTTAAATATTTTATAAAGTAGGTTAACTTTACATGCGTCATATTAGACGGTCTATGTTACTGCCATGTATATTTCAAGCTTCTCATTCGATTCCGCTGCCAGTGCCTACCTATGTAAATCTAATAGGATAAAGGTATACAGGACACTCACTAAAGTAAAAGGTTACGATTGGAAGGAACGTTAACCCGCGAGTTGCTGGGGGGCGTTAAACGCCCCCACTTTTTTCGCCGGGCCATAGCATAAAAAGGCGCGCACATGTGTCACAGGCTGCGAATATCAGTTTTGATTTTCGGGGATATGTGCCTACCCGGTTGACCTGACCTTGACCCTGACCTATGCTTGATTGACCCCTACATGGAGCTGACACTCTTGTAGGCCTTATATGATGGATTGTGCACCATTTTGACAGAGTTTATGACGAGAGGCGCCAATTGCGAAGTCCTGAAATCCATGCTACTGAAAGCCCGATTTCAGGTGTTTGACCTGACCTTGACCCGACCTGTGACCTCAAAACCCAACTTTAAAGGACTCATCTGAAGCGTCTCGTCGCGTTCTTTCGTTTGCCGCCTCGTGCGTTTCGCTACGCCTATTGGTTCTCGAGTTATCGGCTGGGGGCGTTTACCTCCCCCCCCCCCAGCAAACGGTGGGCGGCGAAATACCCCAGCAACTGCCGGGTTAAGGTACTTTCCTCAGTCGTTGCCCGTCGGTCATACATCGTAGCTCTAATCAGTGGCAAACACAATGCTACACGATTGCTTTATTCTGCCGTTTGGCTCGATGTGAACGTTCCATCCAGGTACAACCTCTCGCAGCGTTCTCTGACCGTGCCCCATCGCTCCCTGCTCTCGACGTTTCCACCCGCTCTCCGGCCTCCGCTCGGTATTTCGCGCTCGTTCCCCATCGCTCCCAGTTTCTCAAACAGCGCGGCAGACACGCCGCACTTGCACCACGGCAGAAACGGAAGAGGCCCTATCGTCTCGACTTCCGTTCGCCGTGCACGCACCAGCCGCCCACCAGCGTGGCATTTAAGGAAGCAATGACCACAGTGACTGATACCGTGCGCGGTGAGACACTTGCTGATTCTCCGTAACATATGGCGTGCCGACTGTTCTGAGCTCAGATTTCGCACAAGTCCCGTGTCGCGTTTCCGAGTAGATCCTCGGCGGTGTAGTGATTGCCCTCCACAGCCCCCCCCCCGCCCCCCCCCCCCTCTCCTTGTTATAGGGAGCTGTATCCAACCGTGCACGGTACGGCGTAGGTGTGTGAGAGTTCGTGCAGGTCATCGTATCGCCTGGTTACCACGTGACGACCATCGGCACCGTCGGACAAAGCCACATTACCTCCTGTGTATGTCTGCAGGGAAGGGGGGTGCGATCCGTGCGGTGGCGCAGCGCGGCGTGGGGTGTGCAGGGTCTCGGACCAGGGACCTGTGTGCTGTCGCTGCTGAGCTGGGCAGCTCTGGGAGTCCGGGGCGCACGGCTGCCGTCTGGGGTGGCTGTGTTGCGTCTATCAGCCCGTTGCATCCCGGTCTGTCCGCCGGGGACACGTACCGGCTGTGTCTGCCGGTCCTCTGTCCAGAGGGGACACGGAAGACGGCCATGGGAGCCGTACGGTGACGTGCCGCGACCTTCAGAATCGTACAACTGCGAGACATCCACCACTGTTGTGTGCGTTCGGTATAAACACACCCTTCTCAGAGGCGCACTCGACTGCTGCTCGGTTATCCGAGTGCCGTCAGCCACGCCGGCTTACTCGGAATTCTCGCGTGCCCGGCTCGTCCCACGCGCTCGCCGCGGCTCTATCCGCTCTCCGCGGCTCTGGCCGCTCGCCGGGTCAGACCGCAGCAGCGGAGCAGCCCGCCCGCCGCGGCCGGCTGTTTATCCGCTGTGGCGAGCTGCGGGAGGCGACCACCTCCGTGACCCGAGCCGACCGTCCAACCGCAGTGCCGTCCGTACCGACTGTCCCCGCCGCTGTACCGACCGCTCCGCCGCAGTAGGTACATGGATGTGCAGTCTGTGTCACCGACCGTCCCCGCCGCGGTATACCGTCAGTACCGACCATCCACCCACAGTATACCGTCAGTACCGACCATCCACCCACAGTATACCGTCAGTACCGACCGTCCCCGCCGCGGTATACCGTCAGTACTAGAGATGTCAATCGGATACCAACTTTTTGGTATACCGATACCAAACCGATACCAACTTGGTATTTGGTATTTCAAGGCCAATGTTTTTGGTATTTTGTCGGTATTGTGAATCGTCGCTAATGTTAAAGAGGCTATGAATTTGGTAAAAAGTTGGTATTTCCCTCATTTTCCCAAGCCGGTTCGGTTTTGGTATTTTCTCGTGGTTATTGTTGGTATTTGGTTTGGTATCGGTATTACAATTTTCCGTAATTGACATGACTAGTCAGTACCGACCATCCACCCACAGGATACAGTCAGTACCGACCGTCCCCGCCGCAGTACCGCCGTCCCCACCGCAATACCGACAGCCTCCCGCCGCAGTACCGACCGTCCCCGTGCAGTACAGTCTGTACCGACGGTCCCAGCCGCAGTATACCGTCAGTACCGACCGTCCCCGCCGCAGTACCGAGTACCGACCGTCCCCGTGCAGTACAGTCTGTACCCACCGTCCCAGCCGCAGTACACCGTTTGTACCGACCGCTCCACTGTCTCAGACAAACCACACATGTCGTCGTCTGCAGTGGGGCTCCCGCAGCGCAGCTAGTGTCGACCGCTCACGTGGCCATGGGGTGCCCAGCTGACCACAAATGGTCACAGCTGACCCGCGTCCGGTGGTGGTCAGATAGACAGTGCAACGTCTGGCCGGCCTAAAACCACACAGCACTGGCACAGCCATGTGTGAGTGATGCAGAAGGATCCATGCCAAGCATTGGCCAGTTGGATATGGATGATTATTATGATTTGAGCAAAAGTGACATTATCGAATGTCGACTTGACTTACGCTATGGAACGGCGACAGTAAATTTTATAAGAATGTTAACGAAGGACTCCTGCCTTCAAGAAGACACCGACGCCTTCGGCCTTGCCGAAGATTCCACGCTTTGTTCCGATTCTACGTCAACACCTTGCAGCTGGGCTCGGCGCCGGGCACCTGGCGGAGTTTTTGCGGCGCACAGCGGACTGCGAGCAGCGCGGCGGCGTCCCCACTGCAGTATGCAGGCGTGCGACCCTCGTGTCACCGCAGCTGGGGTCCGCGTCGACTCACAGCTGCCAGGGGCGGGCCGTTCCTTTGTTCGGTGCGCCGCGCGTCGGTCGGGGGAGGGGTATCAGCTGATGCCCTCCACCGACGCTGCGATCATTACAGAAACGGTGTGCCGCCGCCGACGGTGGCGCCCCTGGCGGCGGCATCGATCGGCAGCTCCGCCGGACCCGCCCCACGAGCCCGACAGCCGGAGCTCGGCCTATTTTCCGGGCGGCAAGAACAGAGATTTTGGAAAAGGCTTATCAATCCACCCTCGTAGGTCGAGACACGGGGTCAACTTCCGAAATCTGTCGGTAAAGTTCTAACGGACAACGGTCAATTTTATTATCCCAAGGCCATTACTTCCATGCACGCCATCTGGCTAATATCAAAATATAGGAATTATTGGTAGGCTCGGACAGTAGCGGCGGAACACCTTCAATTAAGGGGGGCACTGCCGACTTTTGGCCCCATTCTTTCCATGCAACGCTCATAGGGCTAATGCCAAATGCCAAAATCAAAGGGGGCACGGTGCCCCGGTGCCCTCCCCGTTCCGCCGCCTATGGGCTCGGATCCAATCCAGCCAGGCTTAAACGACACCAAGCCACTCAGGGGTCAAGAACCCAAGATTGTCACGCAGGAATTCTATCCAGGCCGTAGCCTTCCAACCAGTGCACAGTGCACAGTGCACACCGAGGGTTTCACATTCAAATGGTTTTTAATTTTTATTCAACTCGTTACTTCAACAGCTTCTGTACGGCCAACATCACACGCTTTAGCTAAATGCAACAAATTCACAAAACGTAGCCCAGCGAAGGGCAGAGTCTATCACTCTACACTAGTGATGTCAATTACAGAAAATCGGAATACCGATAACAAACCAAATACCAACCAAAACGGTGAGGAAATACCGAAACCGAACCAACCTAGGAACATGAGGCAATACCAAATTTATACCAATTTATCAGCCTCTTGTATATTAGTGAGGGTTCATAATACCAACAAAATACCAAATATAGGAGGATTGAAATACCAAATACCAAGTTGGTATCGGTTTGGTATCGGTATACCAAAATGTTGGTATCCGATTGACATCTCTACTCTACACCGAAATGCAAGTCATAGATAACATGAATCATATTTTGATGTTATCTATGTGCAAGTCAATAACAATTAGGGGAGAGTGGCCATATTGCGCCACGTTAAAGGTAGGGTGCCACCTTCCAATGATTTCCCATTTTATTTTTCCTAGGATAAGAAGCTTCTGTTTTTACCTAATATCGCAAAAAAAGTCAAAAATGGGCCTAAAATAGTGCTTTTTTTGCCTAAAAGTTAATCGGTTTTTCGATATGTATAACAACTGTAGTGGGCTGACCTGCAAACAGGCGTCGGCAACAATCGCGAATGCGGCGCACATGTGACAATAAGCAAAGGTCATTATAGAGTTACGACGTACGGGAATGAGTTATCAGCTGTCTAATCGTAGACAACACAATGTCGAATTTAAACTGTAAGCCTGTATTGGTATTGTTTCTTTAATTTGGCCGTCGAACATTAATTTATGGTTTGAAATATTATTTTATGTAAAATAATTGATATGAAACAGCCGTCTCTAAAGTTATGACCCCATCTCACCTCATGAAAGTGGCAGAAATGACAATGATCAGCTGACGCATTTTTCTTGGCCGAAGTCAGAGCGCGCGGCCCGACGCACCACCACCGCACCACAAAGTATGAGCAGAAGCCACCTGCGGTAGACCGCGCCCAAAGCCAGGGCCCCGGTGACGTGAGGTAGCCGAGTCGGGGCAGCGTGCGCTGACCCAAGCCGGGGACGCGGCTTTGGGCGCGGTCTACCGCATCCCCGGGCAGCCCCGGGCTATCACATGACACCGGGAGGACGCGCGGCCCCGGCTTGGGTCAGCGCACGCTGCCCCGACTCGGCTACCTCACGTTACCGGGGCCCTGGCTTTGGGCGCGGTCTACCGAACCACCTAACAGGCGTGTTCGAAACCGCAGGAGATGATGATGAACGGGTTTATCGAAACTTGATTGGATGAGCCTATCGGTAATAGCGATTTCAGTGTGTGCATTTATTGTTCATAGTGGTGTGAAATGTGGTTGGGGTACGACCGACAACCCGTCGGGGCGAATTTCGCACTGGGGTACTCAAAATTTGAAGAATTTAAGACGTTTCCATGAGTTTTGAAGGTATGGATAAGTTCTAAAAATCCGGTTCTCCTTATCTGGGCCATTAACTCCATACGGTCCAGGAAAGCTGGCACACTACCTTTAAGCGAAACTGGCTTCAGCTTGGAATACAAAGACAGCACAGGTTAGTTGTTTTCACATTATATTTAGAAACCTTTTTCCTACCTTTTTTAGACACTAATTTATCGCATACTTCAACTCATTAGCCAGACACGGTCTTTTTAGAAAGTGTTGCAAAGGGCGCAATTGTCGAATACCTTCGATAAATGCGCCCACACCATGGCGCAATTGAATTCAAATGCGCCCACCGCAAATACATGCATTAGCTATGGGCTGTAAAGATAAGAGTGATAAGTAGGTAATGCGTTGTATGATGTGTCATTATTTCATTAATTTACCACCTGTTTTTTAGAAATTTTATTAGAAGTGCACAGTGACCTCAAATTGCTTGTGGTTTTGTCATCTGCTAAGCCTTTCGAATATTAGCCATCATTATTAATGTTTTCCATTTCATTAACATTAGCCCGGGTGTGGCGCATTTTCCCCGGTCGCATTTGAAAAAGCGTAGTGGTGTGACAGAACATGGCGTCCCTATTCACCGCAGCCACAATCTCTTGCATGGAGGTGCTCAAATCATTCGAAATTAACCATCTGTCCGAAAAATTAGCAGTACATGTGTCCAAACATTCACTAAACCTTATTCTACAGCTTTGAAGAATGCTTTTTTCGCTAAGAAACCCCAACATTTAAACAAAATCGTTACTTAACCCGCGCCCTGATGGGGGGGGGCATTTTGGCCCCCTGTGGTTTTTCTTAAATAGCTAGAAAACGGCCGCGCAGCGCCGCCAAATTTTGGGTACCTTACCGGGCATCAATTTGACACCTTCACACAAAATTTCAAGTCACAGGTCACCTCAGGTCAGGAGTAATTGAGGTCAAACTGAGGTCATGTTCGAGTAAAAATGAGCAAAAAACATGACATCTTGAAACGCTCACCAATTCTACAGTTAACAAGCAATTTTAAAGTTCTTCAGGTGGTTGTGTAGAGAAAAGACGGCGCTACAAAACCGCTATCTCGGATTTTCGAAATTTTGGGATTTTGACCCCCAAAAATAAAAAAATGATTTTTTAGAGAAACACAAAAAAAAATCCCAATTTTTTTTTTCGAATTTCGGAAAAACCGGAATATATGTGATAGTCTCTGCGCTCTTCGATATACATACCAAATTTTAGATCGATACCTCTTTTTTGGCCAAGTTATAGCGAAAAAACTGTTAAAAATTGATGACCTCAAATTTTTGAACTCAATTCTTAGCAATCCTAGACCTCGTAGCGCAAAACAAAGACCACCATCGAACTCCCCGTGACGAGCTGCATCGAATCGATACCCATTTTATGCAAAAATATCAACTTTGAAATTGGATCTTATTTGACCTGACCTTGACCTGACCTTGACCTGACCTTCACCAAAACATAATCTCAACTGACCCCAAGGGCTGCCTGTCCCACATAATCGCATTTGGCATATAAAATGGACCATAAAACATGCATCACATATTTTTAATTTGTGACCCTCAGTGACCTGACCTCTGTGACCTGACCTGGTATCACTGACCTCAAATAGCAAAATATGTGTTTGACGAACATTTCCCCATCGATGATTTTCAATGAAATGCATTTTACTCGATTTTACAACGCATTTCTTGAAATGCCTGTAAACGGTGAAAATTCGACCTTTGACCTGACCTGTGACGTCATCGGTTTGACCGAGGTCAATGAAATTGTGTCACAAGGTAGTTCCCCGTTGGGGCTATCCAACGCCGTTTGCCGCTTGTCGCTAAGTTGCGTGGTTCTCGAGATCTTAGGGGAGGGGGGACCAAATGCCCCCCCCCCCATCAGACCGCGTTGCTCAGCAGACCCCATCAGGGCGCGGGTTAAGCTCATGCTGCCTTACATCTGCCAAGGTTCCACCGGAAAAGGAAGTATGATCGATGTGGGTAACTTTTGCAACCACCACTAGGTAGGTACTTATGGTGTGCCAATTTTTCTGGAGCTTGGGAGGGCGCATTTATCTCGCGGGCGCAATTAGGGTACTCTCCCCTAACAAAAAAGGCATTTTGGTGGAGACTTGGAAATGGTGTGGCGCATTACGGTACAGCACGGCGGTACAGCCCAGGTACAGCCAACCTTACGGCTATGGTGTACGGCGGTACAGCCTGCTTACGGCTATGGTGTAGGTACTGCGGACTGCGGTACGGTCGGTGTACCTACCTCACGGCTCTAATCGACGGCACAGCCTATCTTACAGCGCTAGTGCACGGCGGTACAGTCTACCTTACGGCGTTAATAGACGGAACAGCCTATTAACGCCAGGCTGTTCCTAATAGACGGAATAGCCTGGCGCTAGTGGTGGTGCACGGCGGTACAGTTCACCATACGGCGTTAGTGTATTGCGGCACAGTCTACCTTACGGCACTGGTGTATTGCGGTACAGTCTACCTTACGGCGCTCGAACTCGGCGGGAGTCTACCTCACGGCGCTGGTGGTCGGCGGTGCAGCCTACGTTACGGCGCTGATGCACGGCGGTACAGCATACCTTACGGCGCTAGCGTACTGCGGTAAAGCCTACCTTACGGCGCTGAGGTACAGCTGGTCTCGCGGGTTTTAGCGGTAGGTTTTGCACCTAGGAAATTTAGTTTACTTCATGCTATATCTTCGTCGTCTTAAGCCTTTAAGTGTTGAAGATGCGATCGACTTGTTGGTTCACAAGCCGGCCATGATCGTGTAAAATGGCTTCATCGTAGATCGATTAGTTTCTGAGATATAACCGGAAATGTAAAAGTGCAAAACCTACCGCTTAAGTTCGCGAAAGCTGTACTGCAGTACGTTATGCAATGCTAACTCATGGCGGTATAGCCTACCTTATGGGCATGGCGCTAATACACGGCGGTAATACAGCCTACCTTACGGCGCTGATGCATTGCGGTACAGCCTACCTTACGGCGCTGGTGTATTGCGGAACAGTCTACCTTACGGCGCTTATGCACGGTGGTGCAGCCTATTGTCATTAATTATCTTGGTACGGCTGCTAATTCACGGCGCTAGAAAAACGGCGGTATCGCATAGTTCGAGGAGCGAGTGCATGCCGATCCAGCACAATGCGTTACGATATGTTGACGACTAATAATAATAGCTCGATACGAATACATACCAAGAATTCAAAAAAGGTGGTCAATTTCAGAATTTGTCTAAACTTTTCGGATAGGTGCCTAGCCTACCGACTACTCTTCATTTAATTCAATCTTGTTTCCATGTCAATGGCTTGTTCTTTAAAGCTTTAATATGCTGATGACGGCTCATGCATGCTTATCAAGACACAACACGCTAACGCAAATGGCCCGCAATGCGTCTCATCTTTTCCTGGTGAATTCCCAAGCAGTCAGAATTACCCCTGACGATGTCCTTTATGTGTTGAGGTCCGCCAGTTTTGACGATAGGTACTGTCCTATGCACGCCGGAGACCCCGGCACCACGAGCGCCTCGCTGCCGGCCCGTCTCGGTCGTCGGTTGGCACCATTCCGGACCGTTCGCCGGCCACTGACCGACCTGTCAAGGTCGCAGGTCTGGCTAGCGCCACAGTCGCGTCACAGTGCCGGCCTGCCGACAGTAAGCCGACAGGGCGCCCGCCGGGCTGGGACCGAGACTGTTGACTGGTGTCAGCAGATCAACGAGTCCGAGTGCACAACACAACCGCATCAGCCCATCATGCCTCATGTGCGACCGCCTGAACGCATAATGCCAGAAAGTGTCAAATGTCTGGTATGGTAATTGGCATTCATAACTTATTATGCCGTAATCTGCATCTCCTTGCCTCTGAATTCATGCCGTATTATGTAACGGTCATTAACATACTTAGATGGGATCTTATTCTCGGGGTTTCGCACGCGAATTTATGGGTCCAGTCTATGCCAAGCTGAGTCCGAGGCGCAGTTTCCGATAAACCAGTCGAGTCGATCAGTTTCTTCGGCGGCTTTCAGAACTTAGACGGAAACTTCTCCTCTCCACTTAACCCGGCACCGCCTGGGCTATTTCCGTACCCACGACAGCCTGGGGGGGGGGGGTCGGATCCGACCCCCCCCCCTGTTATCTCGAGAACCAATGGTCGTATCGAGCCCCGCGAGGCGGCGTTCGAAAGGTCTCTACGAGACCTTCCCAAAGCACTCTTAAGATTTTAAGATTGAGGTCAACTTTCGGGTCAAGGTCAGGTCAAAGGTCAAATTCAGGGGTTTTGCATGATTAGGCTTACGGACAGCGGAATCGATAGCTGCTGCTCGAAACTCACCACAAATGACCTCAAAGACCTAGTGAAGGTACCATGTGCGTATAGGGGTCATACTAAGTACGGGTCAAGGTCAGGTCAGGTCACGAAAGGTCACGGTTTTCACTTTCTGCTACATGGGCGTGCGACACATGTTTTATGGCTTATTTTTTACGCCAAATCCGATGGTTATGGTTATATGTGACCCCAAGTCACTGTGCTGGTGATAAGTGTGCATTGAAAGCATAAAAAATCGTTTATACCATACATAACTAAACGAGGGCTAAGAAAAAAAGTCAATTTTTCAACTTTTTATTTTTGACATAAAAATGCACTTTTCTAGACGAGCTTTGTCCCAGGAATCTAGTGGTGCCATTTGTTTTTACATGCGATGTTCAGAAGTGCCTCTATAATTCGCGAAAATGCTTATGACGTCACCATGCCCTATGCATGTTGGAGCTATTTTTTATAATTTGGGGGTCAAAAATCAAGATAGAAAGTTGAAATTTGGGACATCTAATGTTCTAATAGAGCTCTATAACATATATTCCGGTTTTTTTGGAAATTCTCAAAATTTTGGATTTTATTAGCTGTTTTCCAAAAAATATAGTTTTTTGAATTTTTAGGGGTAAAAAACGCATTTTATTGAAAATCCGAGATAGCCATTTTGAAGAACTCGTTGAGCTGCGTCTTTTCATGTCCTTAATTTGCAATTTGCTTAGAACCTCGATTTTTGGCGATTTTTTAAACATTTACCATTTTTTGACTGAAAACGCCATGTAGTTACATCACTAAAATCGATATATCTCAAAATTTTTTGAAAATTTTTTCTTTAAAATTGCACAGGAGACGTCAAATTGATGGGGCAGAAGGTATGCCAAGTTTCAAGTTGATAGCGCAAGCGGTTCATGAGTTATTCAAGAAAAACGGAGGGGGGGGGGTCGGATCCGACCCCCCCCCCCAGGCGGTCGCGGGTTAATTGACCCTTTCCATCTAATGCCGATAACGAACAATCTCGGCCATGAACAGTCCAGTTTATGCTCCCCGGATCTTCAAAGGACGAGCAGTGTTTTTCTTCAAACAATGACACAACTATAAGACAACTATGAAGGGCCGTTTATATTTGCACGCCGGTCGACAGAACAAATTTGCACACCAACGCACGTGGACATTAATCGTCGTGCCCGTTCCCCGACCCCCGCTAACCAACCGACGATGCGTCGATGGTTCAGAGCGCTTCAAATAACGAACGATGTATATTCCAAATAACAACTGTGTACCTGTACCATTGGTCATCGCACTGAGTGCCACGCCCATCGCAGTGGTCACCGGGCCAGAACTGTTCGTCGCACTCGCGCATGTTTCGTCAGCGGCGGACGGCCGACCCTGCGCCCGACCCTCACCGACTCCAGCGGGAAGCGGTAAGCGGGGTCGCGCCGGCAGTGTTAACCCCGCCAACTGCAGCGGTCTGTTGCATGCCGTCCACCGCTGGATCAGAGTATCGACCGCACTCCGGCGTGACCCCAATGTGACCCTGGGGCCTGGTCTGGAACCCGCCCCGGCTCCGGCTGGTCATGGAGAGCTGGTCACATTCACACACAAAAGGCGGGCCCATGATCGGCAATGCTGACTTGAACTCATTAAACAGGAAGCCACAGAGGTCGCGAATTACTTCATAAATATGACTTACGTATGCGTATCAACAATATCTATTCATTCAAGCTGGCATGGTGGGATAAAGATATCGCAGACATGCCATCATATTCAAGGTTCTCTCCTCTTGTGAAAGATTCGGCAATATTTCGCATTAATTCGTACAATTTACAAGAATCTGAAATACGAAGTGAATGATGCATTCATACGTCGCCGCCTATAAAGGCCGCCCCACACTGGACCTCGCATGCGGGTTGCGGGTTTTTGGGTTTTCGATTTTCTTCAAAATTAGATAATAAAATCTATGCTGAATGACCCACACTACCATCTAACAAGCGAGTCTGGATGTTTTTAGCTTGCGAGCTACCTTGCATCGCATTCCAAAAGCTGATTTTGAGTCAACTTTCGATTTTCCTCGCTGCGAGGTCTGCGAGTTCTGCGAGGTCTGCGGGTTTTTCGTTGGAGTCGAATTTTGGTTCGTTGCGCTGGTATTGCGACTATATGTAAGTTCCCGAAGGTGTACCGGCTTCACTGCATTCATGAAGTTACCATAAGGGAACGGTCTAATCACTCTATGAATTAGTATTATGCCTGCAAACTCAAAACCCGCAAACTCGCAACCCGCATGCGAGTTCCAGTGTGGGGCGGCCTTAAAGCCAGGTATTGGCATCTGCCATCAATTGCACAACAGTTACGTATATACTATAACTACATTGTATTTGCGACGTTAGAACGGCCCGCTCCCTGCTACAATGAGCGGCATTGGAAGGACCACGATATCCCTGATACAACCCCTCTCTCATGCACGTCAGTATGCATGCAACATGGTTCGCTAGACAGTGATGGCCATGGCATGCAGTTTGATAGAATGATGCCGGGAGGTATGTACATTGAAACTCTCGTCGGCCTCGGTTCACGCTAGCTTTACAAAACAATGGTCAGCCCGTCAGCCGTTCCTCGCTCCGGCTATTTAGCTGGTAGAGTAAATATGAAAATGTCACATAACTCTATTATACCTTAAAAATGTGCATACATTTGATAAGCAGCACGGTATGGCTTTTAACATTTTAGCTCAAATGCGTCAAAGTAGTTTTATCAAACCCAAGATGAAACGGCCGAGTTATCCCAAGGCATACAAAGCTCAGCTGCAAGCCTAATAACAACGAAGTCTTGCGATGCAGGGAGATTGCAAATGAAATTAGATTCGATATCTCAATGGCGCACATGTAGGTAGGTATATTCCAAAGCAAGGACCACTAGTAGTGACTACCGTCTAGTTTTAGTGTGCGCACAAATTCATCCACACTGAGTACTTAATTAAAAGGTACCTACATAACAGGCCCTTTTTTTAAATGTAGGTACCTAATACCTATCATTCATCGTTAGTGCATGCTGCATATGTCTTATGAATGCATAATTGACTACCTAATATAGGTATGCAACGTCTGTACTTTCCAGTACCTAAATTGCATTCTTTGATTTACGAAACAAGAAAGGGGTACCTAGTTATGCATACACCATTTAACCCGCGCCCCACTGGGGTCTGCGTATAACACGCCCTACTGGGGGGGGGCTATTCATAGCCCCCCCTCCTAACTCCGAAACTACTGGGCCGATCGTCAAAATTCAAACGGCGTCTGATAGCCCCGGAAAAACTGTCGAGCGAAACCTAATTTCATTGACCTCGAGGTCACCGATGACGTCACAGGTCAGGTCAAAGTAAAAATTATTAGCATTTTGGTTTGTTCACGTTTTGGGCTCTGGCCGCCGTCCTACAAGTCAGATCAGGCTCATTTTTGGTTCACACACCCGTGAACAGATTCTCTAGATACCCTGAGGGTACCAAACTTGTACTTTGATTTTCAGGTCAAGGTCAGGTCATCACAGGTCACGAAAATATTATATCATGCGTCGGTCACGTGACACATGTTTTATGGTCCATTTAGGCCAAAGATTTCGAATTTGATGTCGTCTGTGTCATTCGAGGTCATTTTGAGTCAAATTTAGCTTAGGTCAGGTCACTTTCAGGTCAAAAAAGGTCAAATTTTGAAGTTATAATTTTTCAACAGAAAAGGTGTCTATTGGATGCAGTTTGAGCTCAGGAACACGATGGTGCTATTTATATTGGCGTACGATGTCAAATACGTGGTGAAAAATTGATTTGAAAAATTAATAATTGTGAATTTTTTGCAATAATGCGACTAACTTGGCCATTTTTGAAGATATTTAGCTGAAACTTGCTAGAGTTAGTCATAATACCGCGTTCTATCACATATATTCC
Source organism: Amphibalanus amphitrite (assembly GCF_019059575.1). Taxonomy (NCBI): domain Eukaryota; kingdom Metazoa; phylum Arthropoda; class Thecostraca; order Balanomorpha; family Balanidae; genus Amphibalanus; species Amphibalanus amphitrite. The sequence continues at coordinate 163,596 of NW_024882292.1, read as the reverse complement.
GGTTTTTTTCGAAAAATCAAAAACTTTTTGAAAAAAAAATGTAAAAATGTAAATTTTGAACTTTATTATATAAAATTTTCGAAATTTTCAAAATTTCGAAAATCCGAGATAGCAGTTTGATAGCACAGTCAATTCTGAGTCCTCTCATGCAAAGAAATTGGATCTAGCTTAAAAACTGAGCCCTTGGGAGCGATTGCCGTGGTTCGATGTTTTGCGTCGAAATCGGCCGAACATGACGTCACTCTGACGTCATTTCCGGCCGACCTATGGTAGCTACGAAGTTCAAATTTTGACACAAGGTGTCAAATTGATGCAGCCGAAGATACTGAAAGTTTGGCGTCGATACGTCAAGCGGTTTGGAAGTTATTGCAGAAAAACGGGAGGGGGGGCTATAAATAGCCCCCCCCCCAGTGGGGCGCGGGTTAAGTAGAGCCCAATTCCTCAATTCGACACATTGTTTAGGCCACTGGTTAAGAGGCAGATTGACAAAAATCACGCAAAAATCACGTTTTTGGTATGGGTCAAATCATTTATGCATTTATCAAAGGCCGGGTCGCTAACTTGGCCAGCACAAATCTTGACCGATTTGTTCACGTTTCGCAAAGTTTCTTGACTGAGATCGTCCCGCTTTTCAAGACCTCGCTGAACAGCATGCATTAGCATTATCTTCTGCGACGTATACCTACCTAGGTACTTAGCAGTTTCCATTCCAGTCAAACTTCAGAATCTGTTGAAAAGAAAACAACTATGGTTGTTTATATGGTTCGGACCGATGGCCTCGAGCCGCTCCCCGGCATCTGACAGTTCCCAAGCAAACCGTCCAAATGAATCCATATGCATGAGATTGATTAATCTGGATTAGTGCAGCCCCGACCAGTGTCTAGCCCCTAACTAGGTAGGTTCCATTTTATCTTTGGAACCTCAGAATCTGGGTAAAGGAGATGACTCTGTCTGAAAAAATAGCATATGAAGTCTGAGAAGAGAAAATAGCTCCCCTTGGAGCCTTTTTGCCCGGTGGGGCATTCCACGATAGATCGACCAAAGCCGTACACCCTCATATTTTATTTTTTTCTTAAGATTGGTCTAATGGGTTGTTATGGGCGGGGAAGCCAGCTGTGCCAAGGATTTTTTTCTTCGAACAACGGTTTCCGAGATATAGCCTCAGGCAATTCCTGGAGGTCACGCTGCAACCCTATGTTTGGCGGCTTATAACTCAGAAACTATTGGTTTTCTATGGTAAAAACTTTATATGGTTCAACTCGCAATCAACCAGCAAACGTTTTGGCTATCTCGGATTTTCGATTTTTGAAAATTTTGATCACGTGACATCTTGATCTTTTTTTCGAAGAGTGACCTTGATATTTTCCCAACTGAAAGTCGCAATTTTGTCTGATGACGATTAAAGCCTTATCAATTGTCATTCATATGCGACAATAAAAAAAGTGGCTTTCGGCCTGCATTGACCTGAGATCAGGTCATTTTTTGACCCGTCCATTATAAGTCAATGGCAGAAATATCGGCTACCACCGAAACGCATCTGACCGGTTCAAATACTTTTGAATCATGTTGAGTTAGGCTATTATTGATGGCACTGGTGCAGCTTTGTAGGTATCAGTGACCCGCTGAAAGGTCATCCGAGGTCACGCGTTGAACACACAATAATTTTCCGTTTTTGGCTGTACCTTTTGATCTAATAAAGAAAGAGACATAGAATAGGCACCAATCCGTTTGCTTTCGCCTAGCGCCAGTTCGTTTTGAATTTCGATACCGATGACCTGAGGTCAGGTCAATTTCTTGACCACCCCATTATAAGTCAATTGGGGAAAAATCAGCTCCCTTATTTTTACACTAAAACGCGTCGGAATTGCCTAATATACCATGAGTGACTCCATATGCGACTAACTTTGACTACCTTGAGACCTTTTTTGCTCTTGGTCAACTGTGACGTTGCTCTTGGGTCATGTGACGTCATTTAAAGTCACCAAATGTTTTTTGCTAATAACTCCTTACAGGTTTGAGATACAGCCGCGCGGATAGGCTCATTGTGTTCAGCTCGTCAAGGCCCATCGAATGTTATATATGATGACCTTAAGGTCACGTGACCTAAGGTCAACTTTTGACATTGACCTTTCGAGGTCAACATACACATGTTTCGATGCGGATCGACGAGAGGATCACGATGGTGCTATTAGTTTGTTCCTAGCTGGGATACTTCGAAAGTTATTCGAGAAAAACTTCATATATATGTAGTGCCGCCATTTAGACTTTCTTTTTACCCCTGTGACGTCATCTTTGACCTGACCTGAAAATGACCTGGGTAAAAATTGTAGACCTTATCCATGTGTACCCTGTGCCGTTTACCGCTTGTCGCTATCTTGCTTTGTTCTCGAGATCTCGCTGTCGCTCCCGCTCGTAACAATGGGAAGGTCATAAAAATGACCTGACCTGAGGTCAACGCAGGCCGAAAGCCACTTTTTTATTATCGCATATGAATGACAATTGATAAGGCTTTAATCGTCATCAGACAAAATTGCGACTTTCAGTTGGGAAAATATCAAGGTCACTCTTCGAAAAAAAGATCAAGATGTCACGTGATCAAAATTTTCGAAAATCGAAAATCTGAGATAGCCAAAACGTTTGTTGGTTGATTGCGAGTTGAACCATATCAATTGTTTACCATAGAAAACCAATAGTTTCTGAGTTATAAGCCGCCAAACATAGGGTTGCAGCGTGACCTCCAGGAACTGCCCGAGGCTATATCTCGGAAACCGTTGTTCGAAGAAAAAAATCCTTGCCACAGCTGGGTTCCCCGCCCATCACAACCCATTAGACCAATTTTAAGCAAAAAATAAAATATGCGGGTGTAAATTTTAAGTTTTTTTGGTCGATCTATCGTGGAATGCCCCCGGTAGTAGCCCTATCTTCCCGTATCTACTCAAGCGGACATAAGACACGGTTCGCGTCGCTCGGTAATAAATCGAAATGTTCAGCAATGAATAGCAAATTAGGTGTCAGAAAAATTTACCTTAAGGTGTTTTAATGACAAAAAGTCTGGCGTCTAAGCATCGGGTGCACTTATACCTACCAACTAATATAGTCAGGGACAAAAGGGCCGGCTTTTAAAAATTAAAATAGCGTACGTAAAGCTGCTAGACCTTTACGCCCCATTGTCTGATCATGAGTTAAATCTTACGCCCATCCCATGCTTATTGCTTACGAATCGTGCACGTATATCTACTGTATAGCACCGCGAAGGCCGCACCAAAGGACACGTAGTGTCGTGTCGTTTCAAGGCATCTACTTGCAAGACATTTCACATTTTCCCCATGCCTGCATACTACGACCCGAGTTAAATGGACTGCAAGAAAGACTTTGGGTCCTCAGGAACATATTATCGTAGTTTCCTGAAACCAGCGGGGCGAACGGGTGAAATTTTATACAGATGCCCGTACGTCGCACTCACTGCGGGGGGGGGGGGGGGGGCAGGGGCCGTCTGCCTGCGGTTACACGGCGCGGCGCAGTTTACCTGTGTTGGACGGCTGAGGAAGTACGTTCGTCTCACTCCAGTCTCCTCCGGCTGACAACAGAGGCCGGCCCGCTGCACATCCGCCGGCTCCGGGTGACCGCCCTGGCCAGCTCAGCTGCCCCGCCGACCACTCCCAGTCAGGTGCACCGGCGCCGACCACGGCCTGCCTCGCCCGGCGCGGGCCAAGGACGCCTGCGAGCGCCGCAGCACAACACAGCCGACTGGCTGGCGGCGGCGGCGGCGGCCCGACCGGCTGGCCGGCGCCGCTCCGCCCCGCTGGGCAGGGGGAGGGGGAGGGCGGCCCGGCGCGGTGCCGGCACCGACACTGCCCGACGGTCCCCTGCTGGCCGGCTGCCCGCGCCGTGTGCCCCAGGGCAGGAGGTACGGCGGCCAGGCACACACCGTGTGATGGCCTGGCCTCTGACCACACCCACTTCGCGACGTCACTCGATGCGGCCGGGGATAGCGTGGCCGGCGTAAAAGGGTCCAACATCCAACAAATTTGCCTGCATAATTTTTAAACGAATAGTGTTTTAAATACTATAATGTTAAATACACCAAGCGACTTCTAAATTGTTTGAATTTCTTTATATTTTTCGTAGGTCATCTCATCTCAGGTCGGGTAAAACGGCCATGTTAGTAGTGAAGTGACCTCACCTAAAGAGAAGTAGGTAAATGTGTTCGCCAAAACTATTCAACCGAATAAGGTAATTTCAGCTATTGTTATAAGGATGTATGATAGGTAACCTATATCTATCTTTAGCACAATTGTTGAACGCAGGCATGCTCATTTCGATAATCGGCGCTTGCCGCTAATCGGCTAGTGCGACCGTTGGTTCCAAACAACCGAACCGTTATGCCCCTCCCGCGCCGCCGGTGGACGAGGGAAGTTGGTCCAACGCCCCCGGCCGGGCCAACATCGGACCCGCGTCGGACAGAGTCAGTGACCTGACCCCAGGCTGACCGAAGTCTTGACCCGGCGAAGGATGGCGCGACTGGAGGAGTTCAGCAGCCAACAGGGCCGGGCTGACAGAGGATTGCTGACCATGCGGAAGCCGCAGAATCGATAAAAACGTTAGCTGGGAGTTGGGAGTAGCACTGGGCGGCCGCTAGTCGACCTTGAGCTAGCTGCACTTTGTTTTTGGACACTCGGTGTCGGCCACCGAGCCGTAAACATAGAACTCGCCCGCCGACCCACTAAACCTCTGTCTGAGTGGACACAAACAGTCGCAAGGCTGCTCTGTCTCCACTGCAGCTGTCACTTAGCGTTTCTGAGACAAAAGGGCGAATGCCTTTTAAAAGCTGCTCACGATCGTTACAAGAACGACGCTACTCAGAATGACGGGAACTACCGTCGGATTTAGACGCTCATGCTGCCAAATGAAGGTCCCAAGGGTTGCTACACGACCGACAGCGCAGTTTATTTTTCCCCGGACCAGACCGAGCTGAGAACCACCAGCTCTACCTTTTTCGAGGGAGCACAAAAAAATAACATTCAAAAACTTCATCGCTTGTCACCAACACGACACAGCTAAAACTCAAGCATACGCAGCGTCGCAGCGAAATGGTTTGAAACAAACACAGATGACAAATCCGAAAATACATGTATGCATCTGCGGATAGCATTGCCAGGGCAGGTCGATTTCTTAGCAAATGCTCGAGGGGAATGAACCTATCAGTGCCCATCATGTGCTACCACTCCCTGTTCTCGGGGGCGAGGTGGCTGGAGAACTGCACCATCTACCTTGCCTCAGATCTCTAGAACGGGCTGAGAGCAACAGGCCAGCCCGGGCGGCGGGCGCTGGCAGCCCCGGCCTAGCAACCTGGCGGCGGGCCGGGCCGGCTCCGGAAGCCAGCCTACCACAGACAGCCTGCCGCCCGGCGGCCGGCGAACAAAGCCGGGCCAGCTCGCTCCCAGAAGGACCCCGTGACGCCGGGCTCCGGGGACGGCAGACCAGTTCAGACCGGCCAGGGGTACCGGAGACGCCGGCTGTGAGGTGCGCATAGCAGACCGGACGGCCTGTGACGGCGACAGTGGCCTCAGGACCAGAAATAGTTACAGGGATAGCCACTGAGTGGAATGGATCCCAGAAACAGGTCAACGGGTCTGAGGGTTTTATCAATCTTCTCCAATTGAACGAGATTGGACCTCGGGCGCCTGGTCCTCAGATGCTGAGCTTGGGCCCTTCCAACTTAGGTTAACCCGCGCACCGACGGGGGTCTGCGCCAACTTCGCACCGACGGGGGGGGGGGGGCGGATGACCGCCCCCCCTGAGATCTCGAGAACAAAGCAAGATAGCGACAAGCGGTAAGCGGCATCGGATACGCACGGTCAAGATCTACAATTTTTACTAAGGTCATTTTCAGGTCAGGTCAAAGATGACGTCACAGGGGTCGAAAAATTCAAAATGGCGGCGCTAGATATGGAGAGTTTTTCTCGAATAACTTTCGAATTAGTCAAGATAGGAGCAAACTAAGGGCATCATCGTGATCCTCTCGTCAATCCGCATCGAATGATATATATGTTGACCTCGAAAGGTCAAGGTCAAAGGTTGACCTCAGGTCACGTGACCTCGAGGTCATCATGTATATCATTCGATGCGTCTTGACGAGCTGAACACAATGAGACCATCCACGCGGCTGTATCTTGTTCCTGTACGGAGTTATTGGCCAAAAACCTTTGGTGACCTTTGATGACGTCACATGACCTCACAGCTGCCCAACAGCAAAACAGACCTCAAGGTAGTGAAGGTTGATCGTATATGAAGTCATGTATGGTATATGGGGCCATTCCGACCCGTTTTAGTGGTAAAAATAGGGAGTTGATTTTTCCCCCATTGACTTATAATGGGGAGGTCGCGAAATTGACCTGACCTTAGGTCACCGATATCAAAATTCCGAGATATACAAATTGTAGCTACTAATGACCTTATAACATCCTGTGACTTTCAAAGGCCTCCGACATCTACTGTAGCTCTGGCACGGTGACAAAGTTGCAAAAAAGTGACTTGAGGTTGGGTCATTCAAAGTGACCTGGTGACCTGACCTTAAAAGGTAGGAGGTTCAAACTTGCACACCATGTGTAAAATTGATGAGGGAATAGTCGTACCAAATTTCGTGGCGCGTAGCGCCGCGGTTTTCCCGCTATTCGCGAAAAACCTCAAGGGGCGGATATCCGCCCCCCCCCCGTCGGTGCGCGGGTTAAGTGCTCTTATGCGACTTTGCGATCATATCAATAGATTGCGCATTGTGCAAATGATTCACTAATTGTTCGTGCGGCGACTTTCAATAACTGAAGTCGATTAACAGATTTCATTTCTCTTTTACGCGATAGCAGCTGGGTTGTACACCACTGTCTAAAAATGATGCTGAGTTCCCTAATGTATTCCTCGTTTTAGCACATGACCACCAAATGACAATACCAACAATCGCGCATTAGCTGAACAGCACATCGCACAGCAGGTCACGTCCCATAGGTAGGACCAGAATCTGTCATAGCGCTTCAGCTTGAGATGCTTCATTATTACGAAAATATGGTACCACATTCCAGTCAGCACATAGCCGAACTTCATATCTAATAACACGTCAACACATAAGTACAAGAGACAAGACAGATGACGTCCAATCAGATTCTCACCGAAATTCGTCATCAAAGCCTTCAAACTTTAGGGTTTTGAGGGGATTTTCCGCCTGTTTCGCCCGTCCGCTGCGCGGCTTTTTCGCTGAGGACGACTGACTCGCGGCCGCTGCGGCCTTTCGCTGTTTCAGTCTCTCCTTCTCTATGATACCCGCACGTTTTCGCAACGACTTGGGCACGATATACTCCGGCACATGCTTCATGTGCTTCTGCACCTTCACCGTATGCAGTGCTTTGTCGTGCCGCAGCACCTGCAGGTCCCTTGGGTTCTCCTCAAAGTACGACTGGAGCCGCTTGGAGTTGAGTAGCTCCTGCTTTATCTCTTTGAGCCGCGCCTCTCGGATGGCGCGTTTGGTGACGGCACGCATGGCGTCCTGGGCCCGGTAGCGGAACCCCTCGATCTCCTCCATGCGGAACTGGTACGGCTTGAACAGGTGCGCCTCGCCCGGGAACATGGTGTGCAGCTTCTCCGTCACCTCGTCCAGCATCGGCTGCTCCTTGATGCTGACGAAGGACAGCGCAGAACCCTTGCTGTTACCGCGTGCCGTCCGACCGACGCGGTGAATGTAAGAGTCGACGTCCTGCGGGAAGTCAAAGTTGATGACATTCGAGACAAACTGGAAGTCGATGCCCCGCACCACTCCAGACTCCTTGTCCTGCTTGCGTTTTTTCTTGCTCGGCTCGCCAGCCTCGCCGCCCTTCTTGGTTCTCTTCTTCTGTTTGGTGTCTTCCTGCTCCTCGGCCGGCGGCTCCGGCTCGTCCAGGAACCTCTCGTCGGACGCGATGATGATATCGTACGCGCCGTCGTTGAACTGCGACAGGATGTGGCTCCGCGAATTCGCCGGCAGCTCCGAGCTCAGGGCGCACGTCGGGATGCCAAACTGCTCCAGATACAGCTTCAGCTTATAGCAGCGATCCACGGTGGCCACGAAGATGATCGTCTTTCCACGTACCAGTTTCAGTTTAAACAGGGTGTAGATGAGCACAAACTTGTCCTTTTCCTCGACCTTGAGGTGGTACTGCGACAGCTGGTTGGAGGCGGGCAGCTGCGGCTCCTCCAGTTTGAGCACCACCGGGTTATGCAGCAGCAGCTGGCGCAGCTCGCGCACCTCCTCCGACAGGGTGGCGCTCATCAGGATGGCCTGGCAGACGGCGGGCAGGTGGCGCGCCACCTGCTGCAGGTCGCCGCTGTGGCCGAACGTCAGCATCAGGTCCGCCTCGTCCACCACCAGAGTGCGCAGCGAACGCGACACGTCCAGGCTGCCCGACTGCAGGTGCGCCAGCACGCGCGACGGCGTGCCCACCACCACGTCCGGCCGGTGCTGCAGGATCGCCTTCTGCGCCGCCAGGTCCGCCTGAGTGCCGATGTTGGCGCAGCGCACCTCGCGCGAGCACGAGCTGGTCAGCGCCTCAAAGTGAGAACAGAGCTGCTGGCAGAGCTCCCGGGTGGGCGCCAGCACCAGAGCCTGCACCTCCTGGTGCGCGCACGACTTCTTGTTCTGCAGGATCATCTGAATCACGGGGATGGCAAAGGCGGCTGACTTGCCGGAGCCGGTCCGCGCCCGCGCCAGGATGTCCTTGCCCTCCAGGGCCAGGGGGATGGCTTTCTCCTGGATGAGGGTCGGTGTGTGCCATTTCTGGCGAGATATGGCCAGCAGAAGCCGGTCATCGAGCCCCATTTCGTGAAACTGAACAACTGGAGGATCTTCCTCCTCCATGGCTGTGATTCTTGTTATGATGTTATCCAGATGTTATGCAGCGCAGAGGTAACTGTAAATATGAGATAAAACAACTGATTTAATACCTAAAGCAGATTCACAAATATCAATCTGCTGCTGGAAATCACACATCGTTGTTTTACAATATGCTGCTAGTTATTTGGATGTTGGAAATGTAAGTCCACCCTGCACCCACACCAAGCCTAGACAGTCCTGCTCATAATTAGCCCATATTTGATATTGAACTAAATGGGCAAAAGACATGTAAACACATTGTTTCCTCTCGCCTTTGAATGAAGAAAATATTCGTTTTTTACATCACTTATCTGAACGTGCACTGAACTTGAGCTGAAAAAGGCTCAACTGAGCCTGGGCTTAGTTTAGGACAACTTTATCTTACATCAGAGGTTTAACAAATAGGTACCAACATGCTGCCAGGTTGACAAACATGCTGCAGAAAGGGGCAAATCAGAGGGGTAGGTAGAGAACTTGTTGATGCATTGTTCACTTCTTGAATTGCACTGCTAAAGATTGGAGCTGAAAGCTGGTCATTTATACCCTCCAAAACCCCCTAAATATTGACCAAAGCAACCAAATTTGCACAGGGGCGAGAACTCCAGGGGGCCCACCTAACTACCAAATTTGGTGTTTCTAGGTGCCATATGAGCCAATCGCGAGGGGGGTTGCATCAACCCCCCCCCCTGCCAGGCCGTGTTATGAAAAATGCCCTGCCAGGGCGAGGGTTAACACGCGCAGTGGAAGATGGGGGGGGGGGGGGCGGATTTCGCCCACCCGTCCTGTTTTCCGCCAATAACTCGCGCCGCAAACATAATATTAATGTGAAATTTTGGCTACCTGTCCAGAATTGAACTGTGGAACTTCTCGTGCAAGAAATAAGAAAATCGGGTCACAATATTTCTAGTAATAGCAGTGTAAAGTCAAACATCCTGCCGCCGCGGCCGGCGCTAGACGTTACGCGCCGCCTGAATTGTATGTAGACTGTGCCGGGGCGGGACGGTTCCGTCTTTACATGGCGCTCCTTACCACTGATTATATTCGATTCGCGTCAAATTTCGCGAGAAGACTAAGAAATGTACAGGCAATCTTATGGTCAAAGAATTTTGAAAATCGGCCGGTAACAACTTGAGTTATGAGTGTGTTAACACAAAATTGTGATTGCCGCGTTTCCCGCGTCGGCCGATCCCGCTTCAGCCGGCGACGTCTTACCCTTAGCAGGCTTCTATCTGCCATATTTATTGTTGGATTAACAAAAAATTCACCATACATACTCACAAATGTACATTCTTTCTTAGAGTGAAAGAAAAAAGAAAATCGGCCGGTAACTTTTTGAGTTATCGGCGTGTAAACGCAAAAAAGTCGCTCATATGGCAGATTTGACCACATTTGACCTCATTTGACCTTGAAGATATTGACCTAGGGTCATGAAATTCACACACAACAGAGTTCTCCTGGGCCTTCACCTACCCTCCAAATTTCGTCTTTCTAGCTCCAGTGGGAGCTGAGATCTTAGGGGGGGGGGGCGACATCCGCCCCCCCCCCCCTTCCACTGGGCGTAGTACTCGCAACCCTTCCACTGCGCGTGCTTTATCTAACTTCTATATGATTAAAGCTTCAAAAGGATTAATAAATTTGCACACTGATAATGGATGCATTTCATCTGATGCTCCAATGTTGCAATGACACAAAATTTCAGGAACATATACCAGAGACTCTGTATGGGAGCTTTATTGCCTATTTTGGGCAGATTTGATGCTAGATACGCCCAGGACTGATGCATACCATTTGGTGGAGTCCTAAGCACTGGTTGTCTTTTTTATCAGCATACTTTTTTTTAGCATACTGTGAGTGGTGGATGGAGCCTGACAAGGTGAGTTGATACCTCTACCAGCTGGCTTTTAATAACTTCTTGATTAAAGTCATGTGGTAACTGGTAATGCTGGGCAAATCCAGAATATCTGTTTGAGATGCTGTGAGTACGAATAGGTAGGCACTCTACTCTTCCCCCCCCCCCAAAAAAAAAAACAACAACAAAACTTCATTTAACTCTTCACTTGAAAGTTGTGCAATTTGAAACAGCTTCCCATAATGAAAATTACCTAATTGTCTGTCTATACCAGAAAAAAAAACGGCCAAATCTTGTTACTCTCGAGTCTCGGGCACTGTGAAAGGGGAAAACGGCCCAAATTTAAGTGCTATATGGGTCTGGACTTCTGGAGTGTGTCATCATTTCATAGCCAATAATTGTGAAGTGTCAGCTTCCATATTGACAAACAGATGTGGTGGCAGCATGCTAATAACATCAACACCAAACACCAATCTCAACCTATCACTGAAGATATCGGTAAATCTCCCATCATATGCCATGATGGTGCAAGACAAAATTAGGCAGAGGCCAGCTTTACCAACGGAAAAATAGCTTGAGCTGCCAACCGGATTTTTTGCCTTGAGACTGCTTCACATAAGGAGCGTAAATGTGATGGGCATTGTAAGTGGATGGGGCTTTACCATTTCAGTTTATGCTCTATGTGTTTAGCCGTCAGTATTTGGCAAGATAAGGTTAGATCTACAATTATGGCGCTGTTCATACAAATACGCAACAGCAAAAATTTAAGGTTGTAGGCTACGTTAGGTTGTAGGTTTGTAGGTTGTACGTTGGTTGATTTGTAGGTTGTTAGGTTGCAGGCCAACTGGTAAGTTGATAAGGTTAGGTCAGGTTTGATTGTTTTTTCCTTGTATTTGCGAGACATTTAAGTCTCAATTGGGAGTCCAAACTGAAAGCAAAAAAATCCGGTATTCTTATAGCAGGCGTCTCACATGCCGCCACCGGTTAGGGAAAAGTCGCTAGATTCGTCAGGTCTAGAGATATTTCTACCAATTCGCTTTATAGGGTAATTACATAGCGGTGATTTCAAAAACGGAGTCAGTTTTTTTTTTCTGAGGGGGGCAGGGGGGTACAACAGATAACTTGTTTCCCGGGAACGCCTGATCGGAGTCAGGTTTGCAAGGCTGTGTTGGAAGGCGTTCGAGTAGACAAGCCTAATGGCTAATTAGTAATGCGAATTATCATCGGATACTGGGGGGAGGGGGGCGTAGGGGGATTGCCCCTTGACCGATAGCTGGGGAACGGCTGATCGGAGCCAGGCTTGCAAGGCGACGTTGGAAAGCGGTCGAGTAGACAAGCCTAATTAGTAATGCAGACTATATCATCGGGATGCTGGCAGGGGGGGGGGAGTGCGTGGGGGGATTGCCCCTTGACCGATAGCTCGGGAACGGCTGATCGGAGCCAGGCTTGCAATGCGGTGTTGGAAAGCGTTCGAGTAGACAATCCTAATTAGTAATGCAAATTATCATCGGGATGCTGGCAGGGGGGGGGGAGTGCGTGGGGGGATTGCCCCTTGACCGATAGCCCGGGAACGGCTGATCGGAGCCAGGCATGCAAGGCGGCATTGGAAAGCGTTCGAGTAGACAAGCCTGATTAGTAATGCAAACTATCATCGGGATACTAGGGGGAGGGGTGCGTGGGGGGGTAGGTACTAATTTGGATTGTCTACTCGAACGCTTTTCAACGCCGCATTGCAAGCCTTGCTCCGATCAGCCGTCCCCGAGCTATCGGTCAGGGGGGCAATCCCCCACGCACCCCCCATATCCCGATGATAATTTGCATTACTAATTAGGATTGTCTACTCGACCGCTTTCCAACGCCGCATTGCAAGCCTGGCTCCGATCAGCCGTTCCCGAGCTATCGGTTAGGGGGGCAACCCCCCACGCACCCCCACCCCCCTCCCCCAGTATCCGATGATAATTCGCATTACTAATTAGCATTTAGGCTTGTCTACTCTAACGCTTTCCAACGCGGCCTTGCAAGCCCAACTCCGATCAGACGTTCCCAGGAAACAAGTTATCTGTTGTACCCCCTTGCCCCCCCTCAGAAAAAAACTGACTCCGTTTTTGAAATCACCGCTATGTAATTACCCTATATAGCAAATTGGTAGAAATATCTCTAGACCTGACGAATCTAGCGACTTTTCCCAAACCGGTGGCAGCATGTGAGACGCCTGCTATAAGAATACCAAAAATCCAGCAGATAGCTATTTTTCTGTTGGCAAAACTGGCCTCAGGACAAGTGTAAATCAATGCAATGTCATCAATCTAAGCATCTTCCGGTACCTCAAACTGGTCTAAATCATTTGAAAATAATTGACACTTCACCTTGCACTACCAGACTAGGTACATTACCTCGCAATGAAATTGTTTACGGCACGCGTAGCGACCACGTACAAGAAAGTTACGTCTCAGAAATACAATAAATGATTAAACTGCTCCTAATGCCCGCCATAACAATAAAAGCGACAGCGCAAGGGGAAATAACGTGTAAAACCACGGCGCACACGCGTAGTAGGGCGCAGCCATCTTTAAATTTAGACAAACTAATATTTTTCCAATAAGCTTCGTTATTGTTGTAAATTGCTATGCATCAAATTTAAAAAAATATACTGTATTCTTTTGCATTCATGAATAAAAAGTGAATAAGTTTTAATCTAGGTATTAGGTAATTAAATAACTCTTGAATCAATTTGGCTCCAAGAGATCTAAACTGCGCCACATTTGGCGACGGTTGTATTGTTTACGGCCAAAGAGTTGTGTTTGCTGGGTATTGTAAGGGACGCCGGTGAAAACAGGGCGCCGGAGGGCATATTTGTCACGTGACATTTTGAACTTCTCCCGCTTCATGGGCCTTCTCTATGCCAAACGTCACGTGTAAATTTCACGAACCTTGATCAAATCGCCCCAGGCGCCCTGTTTTCACCGTCGTCCATTGTAAGGTGGAAAGTGCGATTTTTTTGCTTCATTGAGCATAATCGAGAGGGTTTCATGATAATATAATAATCCAGTGTATTGAAGCACTACTCAAGCCGTTATTATGTGAAGGTTAAGTGGTAACCTCATCGCCTTCATGCCCTAACAAGGAACATACCTAGTTTACGTCAACGACGATTCCTGAAAGGATCTTTCTTCCAAATCTGTTAAACCTAGAAGTGCATCGCAATGCCTTCCAAGCTGAAGTACATTGAAGTGGAAAATTTCAAGTCGTACAAGGGTTTCAAGCAGATTGGTCCTTTGCTACCATTTACAGCCATCATTGGTCCCAATGGCTCAGGGAAGTCAAACTACATGGACGCCATCAGCTTTGTCATGGGGGAGAAAACAGGTCTCCTTCGTGTGAAGAGGCTCAGTGATCTCATTCATGGAGCCTCCATTGGACAGCCTGTATCAAGAACTGCTGGAGTGACTGCAGTTTTTGAGCTGGAAGATGGAACTGAGCGCAGGTTTGCCAGATACGTACAAGGCTCGTCATCTGATCATCGCATAGACAACAATGTTGTCAGCGTTGCTCAGTACATGAGTGAGTTGGAGAAGCTTGGAGTGAATGTGAAAGCCAAGAACTTCTTGGTTTTCCAAGGAGCTGTGGAATCCATAGCCATGAAAAATCCCAAAGAAAGAACTGCCCTGTTTGAAGAGATCAGTGGCTCAGGAGCAATGAAGGAAGAGTATGACAGACTGAAAGCAGAGATGGTGAAAGCTGAAGAAGACACTCAGCACACCTACCAGAAGAAGAAGGGCATAGCAGCTGAGAGGAAGGAGGCAAAAATGGAGAAGGATGAGGCAGAGAAGTATCAGAGATTCAAAGAGGAGCTGAATGACAAGCAGGCTGAGCTGCAGCTGTTCAGACTGTACCACAATGAAAGGGAGATAGAAGCAGCAGAGCTAGAAATAGCCAAAAAGAGGGCTGAGATTGCCAAGATTGAAAAGAAGAAGGAAAAGGCTGAAGATCACCTAAAAGAAAAGAAGAAAGAACATGGAAAGCTTCAAAGAGACACAGCTAAACTTGACCAGGAGGTGAAAGAGAAAGAGGTGGAGATCAACAAAAGAAGGCCCACATTCATCAAGGCCAAAGAACGAGTGACTCACATGCAGAAAAAAGTGGATGCAGCCACCAAGTCTTTGAATCAGGCCCGCAAAGCTCATGAGGCACACATGCAAGATATTCATGAGCTTGAGGAAGAAATGAGAGCGATTGACAAAAAACGAGCTGAGTATGAAGAAACTGTGTCAGGTGATTCTCAGAGCCAAGGGAAGTCTGTAAGCCTTGAGGAAGCTCAAGTTGCGGAGTATCATAGGCTGAAGGAGGATGCTGCAAAACGATCTGCAAGATATCTGCAGGATCTGGACTCGGTGAATCGGGAACAAAAGTCAGATCAAGATCGTCTCGACAATGAACTGAGAAAAAAGCAAGAGGTGGAAAATCGTCTGAAAACAAAAGGCCATGAACTGGAAGATGCCCAAAAGCGAATTGAGAAACTTGTGGAACACATCCGCTCCTCAGAAGCGTCTTTGGAGGAGCAGCGCCGTCTGCGGGAAGAACTGCAGTCTGAAGTTGGAACCAGCAAAGACCAGATCACTGACCTGCAGAGCAAACTTGAGTCGGTCACAGAACAACTGGGAGACGCCAGAGTGGACAAACATGAAGAGGCAAGACGGAAGAAAAAGCAGGAGATTGTGGAGAACTTCAAGCGACTGTTTCCTGGTGTATTTGATCGCATGATCAACATGTGCCAGCCCATCCACAAGAGGTACAATGTGGGCATTACCAAAGTTCTTGGCAAGTACATGGAGGCAATCGTTGTGGACACAGAGAAAACAGCACGACAATGCATCCAGTACCTGAAGGAGCAAATGCTTGATCCAGAAACGTTCCTACCACTGGACTACATCCAAGCCAAACCGCTGAAGGAACGTTTGCGCAACATCAGTGACCCAAAAAACGTGAAGCTGGTGTACGACGTGCTTCAGTACAATCCCCCTGATATCAAACGTGCCGTGGTGTTTGTCACAAACAACGCGCTGATCTCGGAAACTCCCGAAGATGCCATGAAGGTCGCTTACGAGATGGAGGACGGCCAGAGGTATGACGCCGTGGCTCTGGACGGCACGTTCTACCAAAAGTCTGGCATCATCTCTGGAGGCAGTCTGGACTTGGCTCGTAAAGCCAAACGTTGGGATGAGAAGCACATGAGCAATCTGAAGAACGAGAAAGAGCGCCTGCAAGAAGCACTGCGGGATGCGATGAAGAAATCTCGCAAAGAGTCTGAGCTGAACACCGTTGAGTCTCAGATCCGTGGTCTGGAGACTCGTCTGAGGTACGCTCGCACTGACAAAGAGAACACTGAAGGCAAGCAGATTCGGCAGCTCCAGCATGAACTGGAACAGCTGCGGAATCAACTAGAGACGTTTGCACCTCGCATCCACGAGATCGAGCGAACGATGCGAAAGAGAGACGTGGACATTCAGGAGATCAAGGAGAACATGAACTCGGTCGAGGATGTGGTGTTCTCCGGCTTCTGTCAGGCGATCGGTGTGCAGAATATTCGCCAGTACGAAGAGCGGGAGCTGCGTTCACAGACCGAGAAAGCCAAGCGACGGCTGGAGTTCGAGGATCAGAAGAACAGAATCACCAACCAGCTCGAGTTCGAACGGTCTCGCGACACGGAGAACAACGTGCGGCGCTGGGAGAAGTCCGTCGCCGACGACGAGGAAGAGTTGGAGCGCTGCAAGTTGGCCGAACAGAAACAAATGGCTGCCATCGACAAAGACATGCGCGAGCTAGACAAGCTGAAATCTGAGAAGCTCGGCATGAGGCAAGAGGCCGAAGAGAAAGAGGAAGAAATCAACAAGGCTCGACGCGAAGTGGGCACGATCGCCAAAGAGATGCAGGGAGTTCAAAAGCAGATAAACGCTCTGGATGCCAAGGCTGAGCAGAAACGCAGTGAGAGACATTCCATCTTGAAACAATGTAAGATGGAGAACATCATCATCCCGACGTCAAGAGGCTCGTTGGATGACCTGGAAGGTCCCGACGAAGGAGACTCGGAAACGCCTGGAGGAGGACCTTCTCAGGCCACGACATCAATCACCGAGCGAGCTGCAAGAATTGTGGTGGATTACTCGAGGCTAGACGAATCCTTCTTCGACCTTGATGACGACGAAGTTCGAAAGGCTGAAAACAAGCTGGGCAAGCAGATCAACGAGCTGAGCTCGATGCTGCAGAAGATCCAAATGCCCAATATGCGCGCCATGCAGAAACTGGACATGGCCAGGGAGAAGCTGCAGGAGACGAACGAAGAGTTCGACTCTGCTAGACGCCGTGCCAAAAAGTCCAAGCAGGCGTTTGAGCGGGTCAAGAAGGAGCGGCACGACCGGTTCATGAGCTGCTTCGAGCACGTGGCTAACGAGATCGACGGCATCTACAAGGCGCTGGCGCAGAACCAGTCTGCGCAGGCGTTCCTCGGCCCGGAGAATCCCGAGGAGCCCTACCTGGACGGCATCAACTACAACTGCGTGGCGCCCGGGAAGCGGTTCCAGCCCATGTCGAACCTCTCGGGAGGAGAGAAGACTGTGGCGGCGCTGGCGCTGCTGTTCGCCATCCACAGCTTCCAGCCGGCGCCGTTCTTCGTGCTTGACGAGATCGACGCGGCGCTGGACAACACCAACATCGGCAAGGTGGCCGGCTACATCCGCAGCCAGACTGCCACCAGGCTCCAGGTCAGTCGCAGCGCGCTGCTACACCAATTGACAAAACGCTCAATAGTTTCAATAGCTGACGTACTTTTAACCGTTTTCTATTGTTCCGGTGGTCTTACAAGTAAAAATTTGGTTTGATTTTGTGATTTTGTGCGATATTAATTTACCTGTAGTTTTGAACCTTAGGATGGTGTGACAATGCTCTATCTTGCCCTTTGTTAGTTGTTTTAATCCTAAAATGTATTGCCACCATTCCACTTTTTGGTCTTGATTAGTAGATGATTCTTATTTTAAGATATTTATAACAGCATTGATACAGGCTATCACTGGTTGTGCTCTCTCAGATACCTTGTACTATTGGAGTAACTGCATGTGTAACTACACTTTAGGCTCTTACAAATTTCCATTGCTTCACCGGACAGCGGTGTGACACTCGTCTCGCACTGTTTCTGCAGGTTCTGGTGATCTCGCTGAAGGAGGAGTTCTACAGCCACGCGGACGCGCTGATCGGCATCTGTCCCGACGACGGCGAGTGTCTGGAGAGTCGGGTGCTGACGCTGCGCCTCACCGACTACTCCGACCACCTGGAGTCGGAGCCGGCGCAGGGCGCGCCGCGCCGCTGACGGACGCTGCTGCGCCGCCGCCAGCCGCTGGTGTGCGCTCCCGCCCGCACAGCCGAGCGGTCTCTGTCCGGTGGACGGCCGTCGAGTCGCCGTCGTCCGCGCAGTGCCGGTGAGGTGACGCTGACGCAGTACAGACTGCCACCAGGCCGGGACGCGGCCTCCCGACTGCGAGACACTACCGGGCCGGCTACACACCGCACCCGGGGTCTGTACGTGTCGGGATGGGTGCCGCGGCGCGCTGCGGAGGCGGCACCGACCGTTTTTAGTTTTTAGAGCAGTGTTCACGTTCATGAGTGTTTCGAGTACGGAAGTGGGGAGCTCGCGATCATAACCTTGTTTTGTTGGGTGCAGATGTCCACGTTTTAACGGTCTGTCATTCGCATTGGCACTTAGCGAGTATGGTACAATTCATTTCGGCGTTAGGCCCGCTATAGCAATTTCTCAGTGGTAGAAATGATTGTACATGACGTATATTGCTACAGTTCGTCATTCGTGAAGTTTCACCGGGCTAATTGTCTTTTTGTAAATACATTCAAAAATATTACTTTTAAGTTTGTGTATCTACTGAACACGATTCCAATTGCGACTCAGCCTACGCCCTACGCCTTTTCTGAAGGAGTAACTTGGAAGGCACTCTGGATTATGTCTGGCCGCTTTAAACATTTTTCTTAGGTTTGCTGACGGTTGCGACCTCTTCATATGAAAAATTATGCCACGTGAAGCAAAGTAGTGCCTTTGCATGCTTTTCCACGAGTCAGATGCTAGATCCATCAACTAGTACTTTATCTGCAAACATAACCCTTTTCGACTGAACTGGATTCAGAGTTTGGTAACGTTGAATCATAACGAGCCACGTGAAATACACAGCAACCATTCAATGCTACCTTGGCGCTGCCTTGCTTTGCTGCTACCACCTAACAGCCCTGCCACCTACGGCACTACAATGAGCGTCTGACGGTAGAGGCGGCACCGTCCGCCCCTCAGAGGTCGCCTCGGTGACGCTCGGGCCCGTACGGTCGCCTGCCATCGGGTGGGGTGCTCGGCGCTCGCACGGCGCAGAGAGGGCTAGAGTGTTATACCGAGTGTCATTTGATGCGTTATTGCACGAATTCACCCGACATGTCGCTGCAGGACAGCATTGAAGCGCTTCCCGAATTCTTACTAGGTAAAACAAAGTACTCAGTACTGGGCAGACGGTTCCGACTGACTGCACACCTCCCTTTACCTGTGTTCACCGCTATCGTCCTGTGCATTTTCGTGCAGTGAACACTGAATAGTAAATAGTGCTCGAGATGAGAAAAACGACTCGTGTTTTTCTTTTTAACTTTCACTGAGTTTGAAAAAAAAAATATGACTTCCATCAAACACTTACCTTTGTTTTTAAATCCTTCTTATCGAAGCTTGCATTGTTTTAGATGCAGAACGAAAACCTCATGTTGATTAATTATGTTCCCTCAAAGGTCGTATCGGATTTTATTTATGCGAATCTGTGGAGCCTGTCGCATGGTTTAACGTGCGTGCCCGTTTCTTTCCACGCTCCGCTGTAATCAAACACACTCTCTATGATTACTCAGGAAGTATCCAGAATCCAGCTCTCGCTCGATGACGAACTCGTCGCCTGTGCGAAATGCATGCGTCACCAGTGACATGTGACTGCCACTGATCGCGTGCTCCGGACTCCCGAACATCCGTCCATCCGCACTGATGTCTCTCTTGCCTGCTTGCCTGCCCGTCTGTCTGATTTGCCTGTCCGTCCCCAGCTGTCTGAGTGTCTGTCGGTCTACATATACTACCCGTTGCTTCTCCTTCCACTGTTTGCCCGTCGCTCTTTCGTCTGTCCGTCCGTCCGTCCGTCCGTCCCACGGTCACGGTCCGGTCCGGTCGCGGTACGGTCTCGGTCCGGTCCGGTCTCGGTCCGGTCCCCCCACCCGTCCGGACCGGACCCGGTTCCCGGTACTAACATCTCCAGCGGGCGCGTCCAAAGTACAGCCGGGCCGGCCGGTTCGCGGAGCAGTGTGACGAACTTCAGCTCTCTCTCTCCGAGCCGATGAGTCAGCCCGGCACCCGGCGCGAGCGGCTACTTAGCGGCGGGAGCGCGCGGGCGGCGCTTCAGTCGCGAACGGGACGCTGACGAGAGAGGCTGTGACGGTGCTGAGTATATCAAGGTGAGTGTGCCCGTGGCCCGTGGGTGGGACGAGGGGCGATGGTACTGGTCTGTGAAATAGCGTAGAGTTTTGGGGTGGAAATAGCATGTAGCTTTGTTTTTTCCTGATTTCTTTTTTTATCGAAATGTTTTTTCAGCTAGGTCAAGGTAGTGCCCGGGTATTTCCAAACTGAGGCTTTTGTCCACACATAAGGTGCATTTAGAGAGATTTATGTAGCTGCTGGAGCTGGTCAAGCCCCACCCACGATAACCATACCTTGCCCGTTATCACCCGTTTGACCTCAGTGCAGCCGCCCTCTCCCGCAGCCGTTACTCCGTGACCCGAATGTCCACTGTCTGCTGGTTCTCCCGGACCTCAATGAGTTTTGAGTAGGGATGAGTAGCGATCAAACCGTGCTGATGACACTTGGCAGTACTCTGTGGTCCTCGCCCGTTTGTGACGACTTTGCTATTGACTGTTTCAACGGTAATACGGTAATACATGCTAGGATATTGCTTATTTGGAATCAGAATGTAAAGAAACAAAAATGTTTCATGATTCAGTGTGTGCGCTTCATGTCATGAATTTAAGCACGTCCCATTCGTTTCCAACTGTGAGCTCTGGTTCAATAATACACCTTTTTGCGTTAGCTTTTGACCATTGGGCAAAACATTTGTACACATTCGCCATATAGGTGGCGGTACAAATGGGCGGTTGGTCACAAAGAATCGCCATTGGGCAAAACTATTCGGCGATCTTCCTCTACAACTCGACATTGAACGAATGGTTCAACATTGGGCAAAACAAATCGTTAATGGTCGAAAGTATTCGTCATATGCCGAGCTTGCTCCCTCTATGCCGAAGTCTGGCGAACTGTTAAACTGTTTTGCAGATCGCTCATTTCAGTGTTCAATCTGTTTTGCTGAATGGCTGAAATGAAGCACACCACGCCGGAATAGTTGTGCTCAATGCCGATTGTCGAAATGGCTCCTCAAACAGTTATGGCGAATGGTTGATTTCAAATGCAAAAAGGTGTAATGGTCCAATTTATTGGTCGGATACAATCAAAGGCTGAGCCAAAGAATGAAGGCGTGAATCAAACGAGGACGTCTCCCGTGGCGTCGATCATTTTTAACTGCCGTGTTTACCTGACGCCGCATCACGGGGCGCGCCGCATCGTCTCCGATTCACTCGGTACACGAGCACCGTATGTTGTCCACTGAGCATAGAGCTGGAGTATAGAGCTGAGCGGCGGGCATAATTTGCCGCGCCTCCGGTGCAGAGCAGATCCTGTCGAGCCCATCGGGAACGACCGGGCGTTCTGGACTTCGTGCCCGGGAGCGCACCGTCAGCTGTGCCCAGAGCACGGTCTGAATACGGTCTGAGCACGTTTGGAACACACCCAGAGCAGAACTGGAGCACGGCTGGGGTACGCCACCCCCCCCCCCCTCCCCGGGTTTAAAGTCACTGAGGTCACTGACCGACCTGGTCTGCCCCGGCGGCGGCCTGTTGAACTGGTCTCCGGGCTTCCGGACTAGTCACTGCTCGACAGAAAGCACCGGTTCACTGCGGAACCAGAGTGGTCAGCAGCCCGGCAGACCTGCCCGGTGACAGCCGGAGGGACCAGTTCGTCGGGTCATCTGTCACTCTCCCGTTCTGGAGGAGTGCTCACACCACCGACAAAGCTTGTGGCGCAGACGAGCGAGCGTGGCGACCGGCGCCGTCGGTTCCTGGGTCTCTTCCGTATGCGGTGAGCCCCGTCAGCGGATCTGACCGGCCGGAAACGTGACCGGTCGGCGCGCAGCCGTCCGGTTCGCCCGTCCGGTCCGTTTGCACGGCGTCAGCGCGACTCGACGAGCCGGGTCGGACCGGGTCGAAGCTCGTTAACGTTCCGGGGTTTGGGCGAAAGCAGCCGATGGTAGCTGTGCAAGTCAGCGCAGTCAGTGCTGACTGCTGGTATCCCAGTAAACATGCCGACGTCGGCCCGACGTCGGCTGGATGTCGGATATGCCCGCATGTACCGACGTCCAGCCGAGGTCCAGCCGACGTCGGGCCGACGTCGGATCGAGATCAATTGCTGAGGTCCAGCCGACGTCGGGCCGACGTCGGGGCGACGTCGGACCGACATCGGCCGCTGTTTTGACCGTTAAAATAATATAAAATACATGTTTCATGTTTCATAAAGAGCTTCTGTATTCAAAATATCCTCAGGAAACTCAAATCTTCCTCCACGCCGCAACCCCCTGATCCGGACTGGACGGGAAACTTTATCCCATTTGGGATTGCCCGTCTAGCCGAGCTCGCCCGTAGCCGGGTGCGGTGAGTGCTTGGGGGCTGCTCGGCCTATCATTTGGTCAGGCTCAGCCCCGGCAACTCACCAGGGCCGGGCCCAGTTCATATAGAAAGGCCAGTCGGCAAGTGTCACTTTGCCAAAGTACCACTTATCAAAGGGACACTTTGGGAAACGTTGGTGCAGGTGTGTAAGAGTGGCTATAGGAATCCATTGTGGGGTCGCCCTTTCCAATAAGTGTCACGTAACAGCAATGGGACCAGGTACTCTATATGAACTGGACCCAGGGTGCTCGCCAAGAAGACCAATGTCTCCATCCTATCATCCTTCCGGCTCTGAAATGGTCTTGTCAGGCCGAAAGGGCATAACCCAACAAAACAAACTTAATTCGATAGCTGGCTGCGTGGTGTAGTGGTTAGCGCACTAATCTCGCGTTCAAATGACACGGGATTCGGATCCCATCGCCGGCGGATGCTTTTGGCGTGTTGTCCCAGTAAACATGCCGACGTCGGCCCCGTCGGTCCAACAACAAACGATCTCGTCAACCTCGGCAAACGACCTCGGCCCGACGTCGGCTCGACGTCGGCTGGACTTCGGCTGGACGTCGGAACATGCGGGCATATCCGACGTCCAGCCGATGTCGGGCCGAGGTTGAACCGACGTTGGGCCGACGTCGGCATGTTTACTGGGATACAGATACTGCGGTCATGACTCGGGGAGTTGTGCGCACGGGTCAGACTGGGTGGGCTACCGGAGGCCGAGCGGTACTGGATTGGTCAGAATCCGCAGTAGCGTTATTTGATGAGCGGTGGAAAGCAGGCGAAGGTTGCCGCCTTTATTTCCTAGTGAATACGGCTGTTACCTTGCTTAACTTCTGTGTTCTTCGGTAAATGAGCCTGATCCTGATCCTGCATCTGATCGGTTACCTTCTGAAACCGCTACCTATGTTCTCCGGTAAACAAACTTGTAAATAAACTTGATTACCATGTATAACCGCCGCGTTCCCGTTCGGCAGATGAAGCTGTCTGGTTGTCTGCTGCTGGCCGTGGCCGCTGCCTGCGTGGTCACGGTTCATCCGCTGCCCACCGAGCCTCAGGAACAGCCGGCCGCTGCCAGCCCTTCCACGGACGAAAACGTGCTGCCTTCGTGAGTATATCTACAACTTTACAACTGTAGACAGAAACGTCCCAGTGGACAATACATACATATATCGGTTTTATCCAGTACGCGGGTAATGCGTGCCGGCCAAATATTTTGCGAACATTTCGAAGTACAGCTTATGGGGCATCGTACACACATGGTCGGCGAAAGATAAGGTTTTATCTATTCTGTTGTTAGTTTGACATGTCGGTCACCGATCACAGTACGATTGGGTCAATCACGCACTCTCGTTTTGTTTGCTCTCTGGCCCAGTGTCGTTTTGATGAGCTAATCTGTCTCATTGTTGATCCACAGAAGTCTTCACTACACCTTTGTATCTATGGTCTGATGCCCTATATTGCGAAGCTTCGTGTCTAAAAAGAGACCCCTGACCTATGGCCCACCCGACATGTATTCTCGGACAATGCACTGTAGGTATGCCGCGACAACGATCGGTTCATGTAGCGTTGCGACGGCCGACGACTGATAAAAGGCCACCCTTACTGATAAAAGACCGTCCTTGCTATGCGGCATGCTTCGTCTACTTTATTTGTTATATTCATCTGTTTGTTATTGAATAAATGGTCTCTCTCTCTCTCTCTCTCTCTCTCTCTCTCTCTCTCTCTCTCTCTCTCTCTCTCTCTCTCTCTCTCTCTCTCTCTCGTCCGTTCTTTAATTACGGGCAACAGAGCCAACGCCTTGTCACAGCAGATATAACTCTAATGCATGAAACAGACTCCCGTCATTTGACTCCAACTCCATCTCCCAAGCCTTTTCAAGAAATGCAGCGCCCAACTTCGAGATGCACACTTATGCGTGTTTTCTCCCGCCCTTCCGACACACCCTCCCGCCTTGTTTCCCGGCCAATCAGCGCCTCTGACTACCCCGTCCCCCCGTCTCCGCTGTCTGCAGCAGCTCCGGCTGGGGTCTCGCCTCACTGGACGCCCTGGCGCAGCGGATCAACTCGTGGATGGCGCCCGTGGTCCGGGCCATTGACGACATCGTGAGGAACAAGACCGTCACCGAGGTGTACCTCGACGCGCGGAACGCCACTGTCGAGGTGGCCACCCGCGTCAGCGAGTCGGAGGCCGTTCAGGGAGCCAAGGTGAGCTCTTTTGGGGAGAGAACAGGATGAGGGGGGGGGGGGGGGGATGCCGAATGCCGATAGTGCTGGAACTCTCGGCTATTCATATTATACACTGTGCTCTCGGCATATTGTTTCGCTCTTCGAAAGGTGACGACGATACGATCGACGATAAACTGTGCTCTCGTCGATTGTATGTTCGTAACAAACTAGGCAGTACGTGAGAACGAAGGGTGTTATTCAAAGCCACCATTACGCTGTTTTCCTCGTACCATTCCTGCACGGGCCGGCTTTATCGGGCTCTGCTATTTTCCTCCCTGCTCGATTCAGACCGGTACACACGTCTGATGGACGGAATGGGGTCGGAAGGGGAAGTGGAATAAGAGGAGATTTGTGGTAATTTGGCTACCCCTCGCCTCAGAGGCGAGATCGGACCCCAGATTTCCGCGAAAACACGGTAATCTGCGCAGAGGTGCTGAACTGAAAGCCTTCAGACGGATGCCGCGCGGTAACCGCTGTCGGTCGGACAGGGACACTGTCGCCGGCCGCCGCTTCACCGGCATCCGACTTGAGGGATGTATCGGAGCTCGGGCTACACTCTGAATTCGGCCTGACTGCAGCCGTTCGATTCTCCAGAGCCGACACTGTCCACCGGACAGTTAGGTCGTACTGCGGCGGCATTTTTTATCGCTCCGATCTGAACTTGCGATCCTGAATGGCAGGTCACATCCATTGTTACTGTGTATGCTCCTTCCTGCATATTGTTATTGTTTCACTCAGTGTAAATGATTCTTTTCACGCGACGCCTTTGCCCTTCCTGTACAGTTACACACAGAACGCTAATTCAATCATCTGACGATGCCATGAGCTCATGATTTGATCGGAAGAGTCAGATAAGTATGTAGATGAATGTTGTTCAGAGAAATTGGCAAAAATACTGGCCCATTTCCGGCTTTTTTCCTGTCTGCCTCTCCCCCGTCCGTGTCCTCTCTCCGGCGTAATCGGTCCAGGGGAAGTGCGCACGTGCCCCCCTCCCCCTCCCCCCGGGTGGTGCGGGCAGGACCACCGTGACCCAAGGTCACCCACCAGCGGTTCGTATCGCCCGTCCAGAACTGATCACCGCAGAGCCACCAATGGTGGACCACGGGCGGAAGGCAGGTGTTGTGTGACGGCCATTTACCGAAGGTCACCTAATCAAGGTCATGTCCGTGGTGGGCGTACAGAACCGGTGGCGAACCCAGTGGCGACCGTTTGCCGGTAAAATAGCCGATTCAGCAGCACGGTGTCCCCAGCGCACAGTAGGCGATTTCGCTATCCTAGCACTTCATGAGCTATATCTTAACCCTCGCCCGCACATGGGGGGGGGGGGGGGGGTGGTTGCCACCCCCCCCCCCCCAGGTAGTCTTTCTGCTCTGCACTCAACATTTTTAGAGCTAGAAGGCTGATTTTTCGTATAGCTGCTCCTCTATCCTTTGTTGATGTCCACTGAAAATTTCAAGTTTCTGTGGTTTTTGGTTTCGGAGATATGACCTTGTTTTTCAGGTCATGTCATGACCCAAATGGCCAATTCTCAACATCTTGCGTTGGCTATGGGCCTTGTGAGCTTTTAACACCTTGATTTCGGCCTTTTATGCCAATCCTACCTCCCACCTATCATGAAACATGTTGTTCGACGATGTACAGAGGTCAAGGTCAGGGTCAAGGTCAACCTAGGTCACCTAAGATAATTGCGTTTTAGGCAAGCTGAATTTACTTTTTTTGAAATTTTTTGACTACATTTTTGGTAAAAGCTTCTCAGATCATGATTTCATGTAATATGGACACATAAACAATCGGTGCACACATCAGTATACACACAGACACACACAGACATACAAACACATATTATTGACCTTGACCTAACTTGACCTGAGATGACCTCAGCAGCAAAAACCTGGTCGGGTAGTGTGACAAAGAGGTTCTAGCTGGCTTGGCACCAGAAAACGGCATCGTCATCGGTATATGACAAGCAGCGCGCTTGATATCCAACGGTGACCTAAAACAGCAACATTTTTTAGTTTGACCTGACCTGGAAGGTCAATGACTGACCTGAGAAGGTAAAACTGGGTATCATTCGATTCGTCTCTTCCCAAAGAATCTTTTTGGTCTTTACCGCTAAGCTCTATCTCCAACAGGAACGAAATGGCGCGGGGGGGGGGGTGGCAACCACCCCCCATGTGCGTTCTAGGATGGGAAAATGGCATGTGCGGGCGAGGGTTAAGTTAGACTCAAAACCAGTCATCCTTAAACCCCTTATTTTGTGCCTAGTTTCATTGCGCTTCAACTGATATAAGTGTTTGCATCAGAAGTAATCAGGTTTTCTTTGCAACGTGCAAGAGAGCGAGCAATGCATTTTCCCCATAGGCTTAACACAGGACAGAAGAGGCTTAACAAAAACATATACAGTGTTGTCTGTGTTATGACTTACTTCTCAACTAGCGTCAGTTACGGATGAACCACTTGATCGCAAACCACGGGTGCTGGTTTTGCAAAGAAAACATTGTTGCAAACATAGAGATCTCTGTGGTTGCAAAGGCGCTTTCAGACTGGTCTGTTTGGGGGAAAATAGTACCAACAGACTACCACATTTCAGGAGATCGCAAGTTATCGTGTTTTAGGAAGAAGGTAATTATCGGTGAAATGAAAATGGTTTAGCGCTGAAATTGCATGTAAGCAAAGCTAAGATGCAATTGCAAAGCAAAAAAGAGGAGACCATGACTTGCGAAAAATTGTGGTTGTTTGAACGTTCCGATCACATGTTCTACAAATAAATAGCTTTAGCTAGTGCCTAGTATCGTGTCTACCTACAACGTAAGTGTAACGCTTATGTTTGGTGGTTGGGATTCAAAGTTGCGAAATGAATGTACGCTAACGGAGTTAAAGGAAGGAGTAGGAATTTCGTTTTCCGTTTGGCCTCTAAATGAGTTAGAACTTCGGTGCCACGTGGGCATGCTGCTCTCCCCGAACGGAAGCCATTTCTACCTATTCGATTGTAAGTTTTTTAGGTCAGAGTTCCCAGGTCACGAAAATGGTCGAAGGAGGTCAAATTGCATACCATTTGATTCGGCAGATCTTCCTGAGTTCATTAGTGGCTTGCCTGAATCGCTAGCTCAATTTGTTGGGGAGTTATGGACCAAAAACTATAATGACCAGATCATAGTGACGTCATAAATGACGTCACGCAAGTTCAACAATGCAAAAGTGAAGCATCGGACCTTGCAACAGTAAAGCTTGAACTAGTTTGATATCGTTCCCGGCGCCAAAATAGCAGCGTTCATTTTACAACATTGACTCACAATGGTGAGGTCATGTGATCGACCTGACCTCATGTGACCTTTAGGGAAAATCCGAGACATACAAACTGTGAATCCTCTGGAGGATACTAGGTTCTGTAAGTTTCATCTCCATGTGAAAGCTGCTCTGGCATTGAGGGCTTTGCGAAATTGCGACATCTGAGGATCGTGCAGAGGTTCACTTATGACGTCATTGGTCCGTGAACTGACCTGACCTAAAAATGTAGTTGGTGTCACAAGATTCGACTTGAATCAAAGGTCAGGTATGCCAAGTTTCAGCTTTCTATCGCTGGTGAGTTCGGAGCTGTCGCGAACAGAATCTTCGGTTGGGCGGCGGTACTTCGCTCTCCCCTCGGCCCTGCCCCCACCTTATACGGTAAGGGTTGAGCAAAACGCCCATAACTCCGTGAATCGCAAAAAGTCGCAGACAATTTTAACAGGGTATTGAGAACAAACATTAGGCTACTAAGTAATGGTGTTTTTGTGGCCGGATCTCGCGGACAGTAAAACATGCGCATTGCCAAACGTTGTACACAGTCTTGAACTGATGCAGTCAAAAAGGTGTAATGCAAAATATTATAGAAAATATAGAGAAGCTTCAAAAGTTGAAAGTATGGCATGCATATTACTTCGCAAGGAATGAGGTTTCAATCAAAATTAGAGTTTTCAATATATTCAACTTTTGTCTTGATTTACAGCTCTAAATATAACTAGGATCAAATCACGACCAGGCACCAGAGCTCAGCCTCTCCAAAAAAGGTCGTGTTTGGACGTGTGTGGTTTGAAAGTGTTTGGCTTGATGTTACAAATAGTGTCACATTTCGGGTGCTGGGATATTTAGCTACAAAATACGCCAGTATTTATTCATATTTGCCATCATTTTTTTCGGGCCCCTGAAGCGCTAGAATGCATGGATCGCCTACAGTGCAGCGGCCATTTCCCAAGTTTTAGCGTTGAAGGCCCAGCATTGGTCCGCATTTTAAACATATTCCGTGTCAGAACATAGTCCAGACCAAAGTTTCATGCTATGAGCAAACAGTACAAGCTTAACTGCCGCAGACATGGCTCTCAATGTAAACAATCCTGCAGCTGTTTTTGCTCTGCTCACACGCGCAGACCTCAGATCAGACTAACCGGAGCACCGGCGTCCGGTTCAACCGCCCCACCCGCGCGGCAGGACTCTGGACGTTCTTTGTCGCTCACACCGTGCATTGAAACGATGACAGCTAAATCAGCTAAATGGCCAATTTCTGTCCTGCGTGTCCTCCGATGGCGTCACAGTGCGTCAGTAACGTCACGAACCGGACTTTTTTTGCGTCGGGACGGACGGACAAAGGTCACACTCCGGGAGCGTGCTACGTGTGACTTGTGACGGAATGGATCGGAGCTTGAAAATGACTCTTGGTCCACAGTGACATTTCGTAATAGGTCAGGACGTCCTCAAAGTACGATGTTAACGTGCGGGCGGTGTCTCCTGCACTTGCGCAGTTTCTAGAAATGTCTTGTTTGACCTGTAATCTAAATATCTTGAAATCTGCGAATTACCACCCAGTAAGAAACAACATAGTGCATATATCCTAATGATAAATGTCTAATGTCTAATTCTAATGGCTACGCACAAATTCACTCTGTTTCAACCATATTACAGCGCCGTCAAAACCCCGACCCTTGCCCTCTGACCGCCCCCTCCGCTGCGTTCCCCCAGGAGGCCATCTCGCCGCTGACCCAGCTGTTCGACCAGGTGCACGACCAGGTCAAGGACAAGACTCTGCACCAGCTGGCCGGCGATGTGCAGCGTCAGATCCAGCAGCTCGACCAGAGCGTAGCCCAGTTCATCCGCGGCCTGGGCGACGACCGCGACGACCAGCAGATTGTCGACCAGATCGCCGTCGAGGTGTCGCAGGCGACGGACGACGTGGACCCGGAGCAGGCGGTGGTGGCGGCGGCGACGGCGATCGAGCAGGCCTCGGTCGAGGAGAATGAGCTGGAGCCCTGAGCGGGGTGGGGGCACGGCACCGGCGGCCGAGGCAGGATGAGAGGCTGATGGCTGTTTTAGATGTGGGTGTTAGCGGGTAGGGGCGGGAGGGATTGGTCTCTAAGAGAGTTTGGGAAAAGTGTTCGGACCAGCTGATGTGTTTTGATTGCTGGACTGTCCGGTTGGTAAGACACAACCTCCCTTCAAGATGTGTGAACGAGCGCGATGTTTGTCTTTGAACATCGTACCGAGGTGCGGACAGAACAGATACATGGAGTCGCGGGCCCACCGGAGAATCGCACGGCGAGACTACCTGAAAAACATTAAAAAGCAATCCAGCCAGTGTTTTACAAATCTGACCGCTCATTGAAATGTGCCTTGTAGGCCACAGTGGCCGATGATCTGAAGTTCATTAACTTATGCGTGATCAATGAAGCATTCACTTGTCGTATTAGGTATTGTAGAATATGTAGTAGACCCATTTTGTAGAATGAATTGGCTTGTGAGGAGTTTCTGTAGAGAATTGAGCATATCACAGTAGATGTTACGTGACGTCCTGGTTTTAGACCAATACAAATAAAACCTATACACACGATTTCTTTACCTCTCCAGTCCAGTACGTCTGAAGTTCGACTTACCGTCGGTGTCAATACGAAGCACGTTTGTAATGTCACCTAAAACGTGCATGAGCAATCACTTAAATTATTGATGAGCATTCGCCACATTTTCACCGCCCCAGAAACAATCGTGGTTTACAATAATTACCAATACACCTTGTATTGAGTGTCATTTTCACGATGAGAGCAATGAACAGAGTACACGACACTTCACAGAGACGACACCCTGCCGGGGCGGTAGGGCGCGTCAAGTCACACTT
The DNA here is from genome assembly GCF_019059575.1 of Amphibalanus amphitrite. Taxonomy (NCBI): domain Eukaryota; kingdom Metazoa; phylum Arthropoda; class Thecostraca; order Balanomorpha; family Balanidae; genus Amphibalanus; species Amphibalanus amphitrite. The sequence continues at coordinate 132,649 of NW_024882292.1, read as the reverse complement.
TCGGACAAGACAATGCACTATCATTGTGCACTGCGGACTGTGCACCAGACAGCGCTCAGTGCACTTCACAGAGCACAGTAAGACACGCTCCCCGGCTGGGGGCGCGCCCTCACAGCATTTTCCCCGCCTCTCGGCCTTTATCCCCACCCTGGTCCTGGTCCAACCCTTGCCTACGCCGACCGCCGCCGGGGCCGACACGAACACCACACTGCAGTCCGGGGCCGACGGGCTGACCGCCAATGGACCTCTCGGTCAGTCGCAGCGTGGAACAAACCCACGGTCGACCGTCATGGTGGCGGCGCCTGGTCGTCACGCGCCGTTACTCCGCCGACCACCGCGTCACGCCGGACCGGTGGAGCGCATCTCCCGGTGCGCCGCGCTCGCCGCAGTCGCGCCACACCCGTCCCCAGTGCACCATGTCACGCACCGGCCGCAGCCACTCTTCCGAACGATACACCCTCCGGTCACTCTCCAGCCCGCTTCAGAACACAGCTCGCTGCTAGCATTCAGTTCACCACCGACCGGAAATGAACGAGGGGGAACGGGTAGAGCGACGGAACAGCGAGAGTGACGGACAAAGCGGGCGCGGCCAGTGGTACCGCCTTACGGTCTGGTGCCGTTGCTCAGGTGTGAGACTATGGTAGACTGGCGGCACTTAGGTGGTGGGGTCTGCTAACGGGAGGCCAGTTACCGACGGGAGTTGTATACAATTGCTAGGGTTCAGCTGACGAGATGCTGAACTCGGATGAGATAGACCGAGTGTGATGACAGGCCGACGGTCTGATGATTGACAGAGTTTTTCTTATGACAGACTGACTGTCTAATGACGGGCGAGCTCAGTCGACGACGGGAACAGTACCTCAGTTGTTGAGCACCATCATGCGCGGTGCGATGTTCATCGACATAAGCTCCTGGAAGAGCAGTTTACAGGCGTACGGCATCCGAACTTGAGATATCTGCGAAAGAACGGGAAAGACTCAGTCAGAAACGGAACGCTACCGCACATACAGAGACATTTTAAAATTGAGGTGGCTGAATTTGATTTGAGCTACGAAAAATAAGCAATGAAATGACAGGAAAACACTTAGACAATGCACTCTTATGGCGTTGGATGAAAGTACGATCCAATGGGAAATCCTAGTGGGTCAATGGCGATCTGGAAAACATGAGATACACTTGTCAAAAGATCTATTGACGTCCGAGAGTCAAGTCTGGGGACTTCCAAATAAAACATAAATCCTCTCTGAGACGCCACGACTAACAATGCGAACATGAACTACTTAACGACTCAGCCCGCACCTCACTGTCATTGGACTACACGAGATGACGCGCCACACAGTGAGCACAGGCAGTTATGCGGCTTAAATTGGAGAGGAAGTGGCTCGTTGGTGACGCAGTTGAACCACTCGTGACTGACTGGGCCGACCAAGATCCGAAGCTGAGTCATCGTTCTAAACTGACACTTGACAATTGATTCTCCAGGCTCCATGCGCGACAACTCGACCCGATACCAAAACACCCAGCCCCATCATCACAAGCCCGCGCCCACACCGTACCTGAGTCTTGTTCTTGCAGCCCTTGCACTCGAAGGTGTTGTTGCGGAGGTTGGCGATACAGATGAGGCCGCAGAAGTTGCAGACATGCACTCGGTACGGGTCGCTGACCTCGAACAGTCGCTCTCGCAGGAACTGAGCGGCTCCGTGGGCGATCTGACAGTCGCGCTCCATCTCACCGAAACGCAGGCCACCGTCCCTGTGAGAGTAGATATCAGGTTAGAACAGAAGGGCCACAGACCGCCGTCCCTGTGCGGGCAGATACAGCAGGTCAGATCAGAACGGTCAGACCGTCGTTCCTGAGTGGGCGGACACAGACACATGTTATATAGGAACGGCCAGACTGCCGTCCCTCTCTGGGCAGACGCAAAGACGGACAGGTCAGAGACAGTCACAGACAGTCACAGACCGTCGGATGGTCTGGTCAGACACGGATCGGTGATAAAGATAATTAAACGGTCACTTCAAAAGTGTCGGCATAGACTACCTGTGTATATATAACCCTGTTTTGTAATCCAGATAAACACGAAAAACATTCCGAATTATACCAAAATTAGCTATGATCGACAACAATCGACCAGGTCCCCTTTCCGCCGCGCCCCACCGCCCACCGCTGGCCATCCCACCGATCGCGCCACTGACCTGGCTCGACCCTCCATGGGCTGCCGGACCAGGATCTGAACGGGTCCGCGCGCCCGCGAGTGGATCTTGTCGTCGACCATGTGCTTCAGACGCTGGTAGTAAGTGGGCCCCAGGAAAATCTGGGCCTGCATCTTACGGCCCGTGTGCCCGCAGTACATAATCTGACGGAGGAGGGTGCGCGGTCAGCGGGGGAACCCGATCAGGGGTGAAGGACTGAAGGGGAGGGACAAGGACTGAAATATAGGACAAACTTAACAATGTTCGCACACAGCGAACACAACTGAATTATCCACGATACGATGCGCCAATCGTTTACTCTTCAAGCTTACGCTTTCTCAATAATCGTCAAACTTTTTAACAGCCAAGTAAATCCCTCGTGCACTCGTTTAAACTCTAACTCAAGCACCACTCCCATCAGACTCTGAACTGAATAGCGCAGTGTGAACAGTGCCCACCTCGTTGCCTCTCAGGTGGTAGCCGTAGTCCTTGAGCAGCTCCGAGACCTTCTGCACGTTCACGGCGTCGTTAAACGGCGTGGCGTCACCGATCTCGCCCTTGTTGGAAGACACCTGAAACACGCAACGCAAACACGGAGTTCAGCCCACAAACCACATAAATGAGTGGGTAAGGAAGCACGGAAAAAATATGGAGCTACAAAATTATTTTACAATTATATATTACGTAACCCAGTCAAATTACCAACAAATCACACCCACATAACATCAATCCAAATATGTGATGCTCTACTAACCTACACGCGACTAGTGAATGTCTCCTCCCCGTCTTTCTCCTTTTGTCCCTTCTCTATCTCCCCTCCATCCTACCCATCCCCCGTCTGCCTCTCACCTTTCCCTGTAGACACTCGATCAAGTGACCGATGGTCATACGCGAGGGGATGGCGTGCGGGTTGATGATGATGTCCGGGGTGATACCCTCGGCTGTGAACGGCATGTCCTCCTGGCGGAACTGGATACCGCAAGTACCTGTGACGCGGGCGGGATACAAATGGTCAACAACGGGCAAAACAAAAAAGAGACAGTAACGAGATAATGGGAGAAGACACGAGGGCATGCTGCACTTGATAGTGCTTTTTATGGATTCGGTCGTTGTTTTGCTAGTTTACAATCATCGTACCAAATTGTTTCACCTAATAGAACTGGAGTCCAACGCCAACAGAAAATTATCACTGCAAACCAGTATACTATACTATGGTTAATCACGCGAACAACCGATAAAACAACGCCACTGCAGAATCTGCACCAAACTGTTCAGCCAGGTCGCCGAACCGCTCACCCTTCTGTCCGTGCCGGGAGGCGAACTTGTCGCCGATCTGTGGGATGCGGATGGAGCGCACCCGGATCTTGGTGAACTTGTAGCCGTCGTTGTTGAGCGTCAGCATCACCTGGTCGACGATACCCGTTTCCGAGTTGCGGAGGAACGTCGAGGCGTCCCGCTTGGTGAACCGTTTGGCCGAGCCCTCCAGCTGGACAGGTCGCACGGGGGAAAGGAGTGTTACGGTGCGGATATAACTCGGCATTCCGGCAGCAGCAGGGGCCCGTCGCCAATAATTACAACTACGCAGGACATACTAGCAACAACGTCAAACAGTTCGATGGCTATAAAAAGGAAACTGGCACACGCTGCAAAAGCGCAATGAATTGGAGTATACACATCCAACTATAAATCCTCTTATACCGCCAGATCATCACCAGCCTCCACTTTAATTACCCTGCCCACCTCAGTTAGCTGGGAAAGGGTTACTGAGCCTCAGTAACCCTTTCCCAGCTCGACATCCCCCTCTCGACTCCCTGACCTCGTCGTCGTTCTCGGGCAGCACGATGGTCTTGCCGATGATGACGTCGTCACCGGAGACGCGCACACCCGGCGCCACGATGCCGTCGTCGTCGAGCTTCTCGTAGATGGCGTTACGCATGCCCTGGCACGTGTCGCGCGACGGACGCTCGAACGTCTCCTCCTGGTCGCCGATCTTCTTCGTTTCGGCGTCCTGTCAGGAGGGGAGGGTGTTGATCACTATTCAGCAGCGTAAGAAAATACGGCATCGGGCCCACATCCTTCAGTATTTTCGTATTGAGCAGCACGGCATGCCAAGTTGTAGAATATCTATTGTTTTTATGTGCTTCGGTCACCGCCCACCCCAGTCCTACGCTCAGCACCGTCGTACCTTGTAGCTACGGTAGAAGCAGGACCGGAAGAAGCCCCTCTCCACGGCGGAGGCGTTCATGACCACCGAGTCCTCCTGGTTGTAGCCCGTGTAGCAGGCGATCGCCACGATCGAGTTGATGCCGGCCGGCAGCTCGCGGAACCGCAGGTACTCCATGCTGCGCGTGGTGACCAGCGGCTTTTGCGGGTAGAACAGCACGTGCGCCAGCGTGTCCATACGCACGTGGTAGTTGGTGATGTACACGCCCATGGCCTGCTTACCCATAGCGCTCTGCGAACGGGAGAAAGAGGTTAGACGATACCCAGAGGGATATTTGAAAAAAGATGGTGTTGAAATATAATCAGTCAATAATGATTAAATAACGGAACCTTAACTGCGCCGGCCACTTGGCATTTTCTTGTTTACACTCTGCAGTCTGCACAAGTGTTCTAAGTGTTCCTAGAACCCTGGCTGCACCCACCTGGTAGGTGTTCCTGGGGCTCTGGTTGTGATCCGGGAAGGGGATGATGGACGCGCACACGCCCAGGATCATGGCCGGGTGGATCTCGCAGTGCGTGTACGTGGTGCAGTAGACGTTGTCCTTCTCGCCGTTCAGGTCGTCGGGCGTCATGGCGATCATGGTGGTCTCCTCCTCCAGGCAGTCGATGTACTCGACCACGCCAGAGGCCACCAGGTCGTGCCAGCTGTCAGAGGCAAAAGGAACGTCTGTTACGCGCTACTCTGCACGATATGAAGCGCAAACGATCTAGGAATGACATGAGACACATACCATGAATGAGGACTGATATGTCAGCAGGGTTCGGCCAGGAGATCCGACCACCGCGCCGCCACCTCAGACCAGCCGTATCATGAGCGTACTGCAGTCACCTGTAGTTGTTGTACTCGCGGCCCTTCAGCATGTCGATGTGCCGCTTCTTGAGCAGCAGCTGGCCCTTCTCGACGATCAGCAGCGGCCGGCAGATCCGACCGGCGTCCGTGTAGATCCGGATCTCGCGGTCGCGGATATCGCGCACCATACACACCTACCGGGCAGACAGGTGGAAGTGGTTGTGAATCAGGTAAATAGGCAGTGAGCGGAGTGTGAGTCAGGCCACAGTCTGTAAGTACATTAAATACACTCTCCAGTTGACACAAATAGTCCACCGGGGTCTATAAGTCTCACCTCCGAGACGATGATGTCCATCTGCCGGCGCAGCTTCCTCAGAGTGGTCATCAGCTGCTCAGGGTCGCGGTGGATGCCCACCCAGCAGCCGTTCACAAAGATCTTGGTCGCGCTGAGGAAACACAACACCACCATACATTAGACAAAGTGATGGATCCATCAAGAAGCAGACGAGCTAAAAATGCAGGGCCGATGCTAAAATCTAAGAGCGATAAAAAGTACCAACTTATATTTTTTCATAAACTGATAGACAGCCGTGGAAGACGCTCTTTTAACATTGGCTGCTTATGATAACATTCAAAGTAAGCGTAATGGAATTACAGCCAGCCGACGCCGGACACTGGTACAGCGCAGAGCAAGGTTACACGCCGCGGGCGAGCGTGGTACTGACTCGATGATGGCGCTGGGCGCGATCTCCTCCAGATTCTCCATGCTCCACTCTTCCAGGAACTCGAGGATGGGCGACGGCTGAGAGCCCACAGAAATGTACGCCATCAGGGCCAGGTTCTTTACCAGACCTGCGAGCAGACGACACACAATGGTCACAAGACATGCACCACAGCATGGGTGGAGAGATTTTATCAGGAAACGGCAATACCTACGTGGGAGAGAGGGCTCACGTGGTAACCAAACCACCGAGAACGAGAATAACGCTACCAAAAAGTTACAAGCAAACGGTCCGCTGCAGCGTTTGAATCAATCTGCAAACATCACTCTTAAATCTGACGGGCGGTTCGCATCACAATCACTCCTCATCTGTTCTGAATTACGTAGCGGAACACTCATAGGGTCTGCACATTCTGAGCGGATCACTGACCGACGGCGGCTCCCTCGGGCGTCTCGGCCGGGCAGATCATCCCCCACAGGGTGTTGTGCAGCTGACGCGGCTTGGCCAGCTTTCCGTCTCGACCGATCGGCGAGTTGACTCTCCGCAGATGCGACAGGGTCGAGGCGAACGTCAGTCGGTTCAACACCTGAGCGCAGGGGGAGAACGGTCAGAGCAGGGTGCGAACACACCGAGAGAGATCCGGTCACAGCACGGTGCGAATACACGGGGGGAACGGTCAAAGCACGGTGCGAAGACATTTGCTGACAGAGCATCACAAACACCATAGGTTGTATGTTAGATAACAGTTCAAACCCCCAGGAATCCCCGCCCACCTACCTGGGAGACGCCGGCGCGGGCCTGATGCGCCTTCTTCTGGTCTCCCCAGTTGCCCGTGGCCAGCGAGTACTTCAGGCCATCCGTGATGGTAGACGTCTTCACGGCCAGGTGCAGGCCAAAGTCCTTCCCGTTGTCAATAAACTTCTGCGCGTACATGCGCACCTCCTTCAGCAGATTCTTGAACAGGCTGGAGAAAACAAGCAGCAACTTCCTATTATTCCTATTATCCTTTCGGCTCTGAAATGGTCTAATTGGACCGAAAGGGCCTAACCCAACAAAACAAACAAACAAGCAGCAACAGTTTTACGATAAACGTAGGTACGGCTGGGATAGAAAAAGTGGCGAACGACAGTAGAGCTAGAATAAACGTCCAGACAAACATGGACTAACCAAATGCCCATTGCTTTGAACGTAAGCAAGTGACCATTTCATTCATTCATTCATTCATTCATTCATTCATTCATTCACTCATTCATCCATCCATCCATTTATCCATTCATCCACCCATTCACTCATTCATTCAATCAGCAAATAAACAGATGGATAGCTTCATTAACCCGCGACCGCCTTGGGGGGGGGGGGGTCGGATCCGACCCCCCCCCCTCCGCTTTTCTTGAATAACTCAAGAACCGCTTACGCTATCAACTTGAAACTTGGCATACCTTCTCCCCCATCAATTTGACGTCTTCTGTGTAATTTTTAAGAAAAAATTTCCAAAAAATTTTGAGATATATCGATTTTAGTGATGTAACTACATGGCGTTTTTAGTCAAAAAGTGGTAAATGTTTAACATTTTTTGGAAAACAGCTAATAAAATCCAAAATTTTGAGACTTTCCAAAAAACCGGAATATATGTTATAGAGCTCTATTAGAACATTAGATGTCCCAAATTTCAACTTTCTATCTTGATTTTTGACCCCAAATTGTAAAAAATAGCTCCAACATGCATAGGGCATGGTGACGTCATAAGCATTTTCGTGAATTAGAGGCATTTCTGAACATCGCATGTGAAAACAAATGGCACCACTAGATTTCTGGAACAAAGCTCGTCTAGAAAAGTGCATTTTTATGTCAAAAATAAAAAGTTGAAAAATTGACCTTTTTCTCAGCCCTCGTTTAGTTATGTATGGTATAAACGATTTTTTATGCTTTCAATGCACACTTATCACCAGCACAGTGACTTGGGGTCACATATAACCATTACCATCGGATTCGGCGTGAAAAATAAGCCATAAAACATGTGTCGCACGCCCATGTAGCAGAAAGTGAAAACCGTGACCTTTCGTGACCTGACCTGACCTTGACCCGTACTTAGTATGACCCCTATACGCACACGGTACCTTCACTAGGCCTTTGAGGTCATTTTTGGTGAGTTTCGAGCAGCAGCTATCGATTCCGCTGTCCGTAAGCCTAATCATGCAAAACCCCAGAATTTGACCTTTGACCTGACCTTGACCAGAAAGTTGAACTCAATCTTAAAATCTTAAGAGTGCTTTGGGAAGGTCTCGTAGAGACCTTTCGAACGCCGCCTCGCGGGGCTCGATGCGACCATTGGTTCTCGAGATAACAGGGGGGGTCGGATCCGACCCCCCCCCCCCCCCAGGCTGTCGTGGGTACGGAAATAGCCCAGGCGGTGCCGGGTTAAGTCAGACAAGCGGAGTACAAGGGCGAGATAACGCATCAGAGTCTCACCCTCTGAAGAGGAAGGCCAGCAGCGGTCCGGCCAGGTCGAGCCGCTTGTTTCCGTAGTGATCTCGGTCGTCGAGCTCCCGACGGCCCAGAGAAGCCATCAGCAGGCGGTGCACCATGTAACTGGGGAGAGGCACGCGTTTTGTGGTTAGGGGAACATAGAGATGCCGAGCTACGAAATTAACGAACAACATGCGTCAAAATTGGGATACAAAGATTGACACAGCATACTCTGCAGCTGACAGTAAGCCAGACTCTGCCCAGCCAGATGCCCGACGTAACTGTCCAATTTTGAGCACAGTCCAACCACCAGAAGTCTTCATCAAGGGCTATTGACACAGCCTCCACGTCTCACCCGAGGAAGTAGGCTTTCTTGGTCTCGCAGAAGTCTGAGACGCCGACGTGGGGCAGCATCTCCTTCTGCAGGATCTCGCGGGCGTACTTGATACGCTTCTCCTTAGTGACTCCCGGCTTGGCGCCGCGAGCTCCGATAAAGTTGAGCGCCACGTTCTGCTCCTGGATCACGAACGCCTCGTCCAGCGACGGCTTCACCTGAGGGACGGACCACGAAATCACGGGAGTTAGTACAAGAGACAGGCGACGGAATGGTCGAGCGAATAGGTTGTGAATAGAAAACGTGAGCAAAATACGACACAGCAGAACACAACAAAAACCTGCATATTTTTTCAGTTGTTTGTTTCGAAAAATGTTTAAAAATACTTTTTCAGAAAAAAAATGTGCTTGCGATAATTGTAGTCAGCCGACAAGTAATATTTCCAGTTTTCCCGTCATCCGCAGCACCGTTCTGCGCTTTCCGCCCCGGCTACTGACCATTTCCATCATCTCTGGGTCGTCGAAGTCGTAGATAATGTGCTCCAGGATATCACGGTCGGCGACAAAACCCAGCGCGCGGAACACGATCATGATTGGGATCTCCTGCTTGATGTATGGCAAGATCGCGATGATCCGCTGGCCGATCGCAGACTTCTTGACGTTCTGAGAGCGAGGAAAGACGTCATTAGCAAAATCCAAGCAGTGAATGGGATGAACTCGTGAACATATATCAAAGAAAACCTTAACAAAAATAGCATATGGCTAAGCGAGATTCTTCATACACAAGCACGTCACGCAAGCAAGCAAGATTCTTCGTAGCGAATGTTACTCCAGTGCAAAATCGTTAAATTATACCTGTCCAGTCCTGGCGAGCATGTTGACCCAGAGCGTAGAGGTGGGTCGTGACGAGTACTCGACGGCGGAGCGGATCTCGGCCTTATACTGGTACTTGCCGTCCCTCATGCTGAACACGTACACAGTGTTGGTGGCCATCTTCTCCTGGGCAATCAAAACCTGTCGGCACAGACACGATTGGTGAGTGGTGGGAGGGCGCACGGCAGAGTCCCGGAATTCAATCCACCAAGATAACATAGCATAGTGAAAAGTCACCAGGCTATACTGCAATTTAAATCTCCGACTCTAGTCGATAGGCGGAGACGGCCGTACCTTTTCGGATCCGTTGATGATGAAGTAGCCGCCGGGGTCGAGCGGACACTCGTTGAGCTGGGTCAAATCGCGGTCCGTGAGGCCCGACAGCAGACAGTGCGCGGAGCGCAGCATGATCGGGATCTTGCCTGCGGTGGACCGGGGCGGCGCGGGGTCAGGGAGGTGGACCGGCATGACACAGCAGTCAGAGCGGTAGGCGGGCCAGCACCGCTTCGGTCCGCCGGTCAGAGTGGTGAAACGGTATAACACAAAGAGAGGCGCAGGAAATTCACCGACAACTCCTCACCGGTAAACTAGCCAATAAACTAACAACTTCGTGGGATTTCAAAACAACATCTTAGCCAAATCCTTCACAAAGAGATAGCACTAACGACCGTGTTCAGTGCCGACACAGCAATCTCCTCGCAGCTCCCAAACACCGCCTACGATGATTGAAGCCCTCCATCCCACCACTAGCCCCAGCAGCACCCACCGATGAAGGTCTTCTGCTCCTGTGTGACGATCGGCTCCTCGCCCTCCTTGATGACGGTCTTTGTGATGTCCACGTAGAGCGGCGCCGAGTACACCAGGTTCCGCAGTCGGGCCTCGTTGGGGAACATGGCCGAGGGCGCACCGTCCGTCTCCCAATGTGTCGGCTTCGACAGGTAGATCTGCTCGAACTTGAGCAAGTAGCGCGGCTGGTGGCGGCAGAACGGGACAGAGGGTAACGGTGTGAGTCGGTATTTGGCGGGTAGATGGCTAAGGTCTCGGTAGTTCATCCAAAGATGTGCGCATTGTATTGTATTGTATTGTATTTACATTTAAGAGCGATCCACATACAAAGTGCGTGGCGTTTACTGCTCAGAATCCGTATCCGCGGTTGCTAATCTAATCATTCAAAACATTTGCACATTCACTCACGTCAAAACAAGGACAAAGCACTCTCATGACAGCCTCATCGCTCTTACCCACCCCCATCCTATTGGTCAGCGACGATGTGCTGATTCATCGTCCACGATTGCGGCTTTAACAGCGCGGGCGAAGCGGGCGGGAGGCAGCTGCGACAGGTGAGGTGGCAGGCTGTTCAGCAGAGCTGCAGCTCGATAGCCAAACCGCCGCTTGCCCGTTTCCAGCCGCGGACGGGGAAGATGGAAGAGGTGATCTTGCCTGGATGGTCTCTCACGGATAGCGCTATTAGCGACGAACAGGGCTGCTAGTTGCTAGGGTTCTCGGCGCTGTATGACCTTGTGTGCGATGACAAGGGTGTGGAAATCGGACATATCGCGCGGGGACAACCACCCGAGTTTTGTTCGCAGGTCGGAGACATGGTCAAATTTACGGCGGCCGAAAATAACTCTAGCGGCGAAGTTAAGAATTTTTTTGGAGTCCATCGAAATTTTTTTGGGACCCATTACCATAAACTGAAAGGCAGTACTGGATACGCGATACGAGTGCCGTCACGAGCGTTCGAATGATGCCATCTGGGAGACAGTGGCGCGCGTGTGAAAGACCAATCAACAGTCCCGTACACCGGCGGCAGAGTTCAGAGACGTGTGCGTCCCATGACAGAGTGCTGTCGAAAGTGACGCCAAGGTTCCCGACTTGTGCGCACGGTTGCAACGCTGCGTCGCGGAATGGTACTTTAAGTCTGGTAATTTACGTAGATTTTGACGAGTGCCAAATACAATAAGCTGTGTTTTACTTGCGTTCACTTTGAGGGCGTTAGCGCAAAACCAGTCGTTGAGAGACGCGAGCGAGTCCTCCATGCGCGAGATGAGAACTTCGAGGTCCCGAGCTGGACCGCTAACCAATACTTGAGTGTCATCGGCATACTGAAACACTTTTGCGTCGCCCGCGTATAGCGATAAGTTGTTAGAGATAATGGTGAAAAGAAGCGGCCCTAACGCAGAGCCCTGGAAGGCACCCATGGCATTAGAAAGAGGCCTAGACAGCACTCTACGTCCGGATACATCTTTCAAAGACACGCTCTGAGTGTGTCCATGTAGATATGCGGCAAACCAGGAAATTTCAATGCCGTGTAACATCAGTTTTTGCATCAGAAGATCGTGGTCAATCACGTCAAAACATTTACTGAGATCGAGAAGGCATAGCACTGACAAATCCCCCCTATCAGTGGCGGCCAGGATGTGTTCAGTGACGGACAGCAACGCGGTTTCCGTGGAGTGCCGGGGGCGGAAGCCGTGCTGGGAGGATGCCAGAAGGTGATTATGGGAGAGGTAGGCGTAGAGCTGCTGATGGACAATGCGTTCAACTACTTTCATGATTACAGGAACTAGGGAAATGGGTCGGAAGTTTGCGGGGTCTGAAGGGTTACCGGACTTGAACAGAGGGTGAACTATGGAATGTTTCCATGAATCGGGGATGTCAGATTGGATTAAGCAGGTATTGATAATATGCAAGATGACACCACCAAAAGCGGGGAATCCGAATTTCAGCATGCGGACACAGACGTTGTCGGAGCCGCAGGCACTCGAGTTACGCATGCTGAAAATAATCCGCTCGAGCTCCCCCAGTGTTATCTCACGAAGTTGAAAACTGCATGCGCCGACACGGGTGAGACGCGCATCCAAATCGGTGGGAGTGTTTTGGGCTCGGATCTCGTCAGCGACACGAGGACCGACAGATACAAAAAATGAATTTAAATCATCGGCAGATAGATCGGGCTGGACGTCTGGGCCGTCCTTCTTCGCGGCTACCACTGACCTGATGCATTGCCAAACTTTGTTGGGGCCCCGCTCCCCAATTTCCCTCCGTATCTCTATTCGCCTGTCTCGACGCACTGCCGCCCGGACTGAGCGGTTTAGGTCTCTTTATTCGCTCGAGTTGCGGCCTAGATGGCGAAGCGCAGCGCGACGTTGAGACATGAGGTTACGGGTGGCGGCGGAGACGGGAGGAGCGGTCGGGTTACGGATAGACACACGCCTGATTGGGGCATGGACATCAAAAACAGGTACGAAGAACGACAAGAAAGCATGCCACTTGTCACTGACGGTTTCGGCAGAGAAAACATAATCCCAGTCGACATCGAGTAAGTCGTGATACAGTGCAGGGTGATCTAGGCGCTTAAAAGAGCGAGATGAGATAACGGCGGGCTTTTGACGCACTTTCGGCACATTGACAATGACTCTGAGGCTGCCCTGCTCGCCGACTTCACGGACCTCGAGGCCCAGCTGCAGCGGGTCCTCATCGATTACCCCAGAGTTCCGTTCGTTCTCTGCGGGGACCTCAACTGTGACCTATTGAAGGGGCCGAGTTTCCGCGCGTCTCAACATCTGATCAGCTTCTTATCGAATTACTCTTTAGATCAATTATAGTCTGTTTTTCGTATCTTCTACCTTCACTCAAAGATGTTTTGCCCCTCCAGCACGTTTTTAGGGTATAGTTTTCAAATATTGACCACATGGCCCACCACTCATTGCAGGAGTTTGTTGCTCGTGTTGGAGTTCGCCTTCGCTGCGCAGATAAAATCGGAAAAGAAACCTTTAAGCTAGAGCATCGCTTGTATTATCGTTACCACGGTTAATTGGTACTGCATACCGACCTATACACAAGGACGTTTTGCTGTTCATAGGTACTTGCATTGTGCGAAGCGCTCTTGCTAAGAACATTTAAAGAATAGTTTAAAGCTTGCACTTCCTTTTCATTGGGCAAAAGAAACGAAATGTGTTATTATGTTCTGCCATATTTTTTTAAAATGCTTAATTTATGTTTTGCTTTATTTACGTTGCGATAACTTTTACACTGACGAATAACAAAATTGTCTTAGCCCACGCCCGCTTGGGGGTCCCCAGGCAGATTTGCTTCATCTTATAGTTTTCCTATCTGCCTCACGCGATCATCCCGAAAAGTAAGAAAGATGCGAAGACGCGGGCAAGAATCGATGGCTCTCAACAATTACATACTTTCAGCAGTATACGTATATAGTATAATCCGCACTTTGATGAGATCAATAGTGAAGGCCACTGAAGGTCATAAATTTAAAAAACTCCCGAGCTCAACAAGTTTGGACAAATCTGACCAAACCTTGTCAACCGATTGAACTATGGGGGGGGGGGGGGCGCCAGGACTACAGTGGTCATCGGCGCCGATTGAAAAAACTACAGCGCCGTCGAAACATCTTTAGTTCTAGCAGCTACTAGGTATTGTCGAAAGCTGCTGGTGATCTTTATCATCTGACATGACTTTTTGACCGCTGGCAATCACCAACGCCTTAGGGCTTATATTATGATACACAAATGCAGGTAATAACAACAATAACACCCACGTATGCATTTTTCGTATTATATTCCGCTGAAAGCATGACGGAGTTTAACTGTGCCACCACCGTCGGGGCTTCAACACTTTTCTTTCTGGTATCCAAGGAAGTAAGTTCGTTATTCTGGCGTCATTCGTTGGTTGTGCTCCTTCTTCACCGCCTTATTTCAGTCACCTAACCCACATTTCTTTTGCTTAGAAACGTTGAAGGAAAACGTTACGATCATTTTGTCTTGTCTGAGACCAAGGTCATTGCCCTTCTGTTGTTTGAAAACATAATGAAATTAGAAAGGGATAATTTTGCCAGAATGAAAATATGATGACACGTTTTTATGCAAATGCATTTCACTTGACAATGAACATTGCATTTTGATTAACGAGCTAGGCCAAGGGGACAGACGTTCGATCTTGCGCAGATCTTGCGTTCGAGATAAAAATTGACTTTGCAGCGGTGTTGATTTAATTAGATGTTCGCTGGAGCACGTGATTAGAGAGTTTACCGTCTTTGAGTGAAGGTAGAAGATACGAAAAACAGACTAGTAACAAATCCAACTTTTACCTCCGGCTCTCTATTGGATGTCTGTATTGTTAACAATCGCGAACTTGTGTGTGACACCAGCGTTAATTATTGTCACTTCAGTCCTGGCACGTGTATTCAACGACCAAGTGAGAGCAAAAGGAGACTTTTTTGTGAGTGGAATAATCATTACATGAATCAAGTTGCAATTGAATGAGCCACTACCATTGAACCACCATTACCACGATTAGGCTGACTTACTTTTTCCTTATTAGGCTGACTTATTTTTCCCCAAACTGCATGGTAAATGGTAACCCATCCACAAACCCGGCCCCTGACGCTCCCTTTCTCCCCTGCGGCGCTCACCGGCGTCTCCATCTCTCCAGCCGTGTGCTGCGCCTCCGCCTGCAGGTCGATGGCCGGCGAGTCCTCCACGATCCGCTGCACGGACATCTGGATGAACTCGTCGAACGAGTCCAGCTGCTGCCGCACCAGGCCCTTCTCGTCAAAGTAGGAGTTGATGACGATCCAGCAGGCCTCCTGCCAGAGCTCCGAAGAGATCTCCTCCTGGTCCTCATCCTCGTACATGTCTGAAACGAGTTGGCCATGACATCCAATCATCAGCGAATGAATAGAGAGCTGAGTGACTGCAACATGTGATGTTAAACAAACACTGGTAAGCAGTGGATCACCCATTTAAGACTTAAAATGGCAAATGTATCCACCTCAGATGATTCAGTGGGGCAAATATATTTGTGAGGTAATTTTTTTGGCTTATTCATGGAATGTTTTATAAAGTGATCACATATGATACTATAACTGAGTCTACAGCACTGCTGCCAATCACTTATCAATAATCAATATCCTTTGTTCCTGCTGCATATGTATCTGTGGTGTGTAAAGAATGTTTTCAGTATCAACAAAAATCTGCTGTTTAGAGCAAACTGAAACTTCAAGGCCACAAGAACTGATATGTTAAGGGCTAACTTTTCTTTTTTTTGTTAAGGAATAAGGGATAGGTATTGCATTACTCCAGTACTTATCAAGGATTATCTTGATCTGGCTAACATATAAGGCAAAGGACATCAGGAGAGCTCCTTCTTGTCATGGTAATGGTCATGATGATGTATAGTTAATTGTGTTTCTATGCTGTTTGATTCGCCCTGCCTGGCCCTGCATGGCCTCCCAGCAGACTTGTGAAAACCTGTGCAGACAAGGGACACAGTCACAATTGGGGATACAGCTTCATTATATTTTGCATTATTTGCCTTAGTGTCACAATATACCCAACTTTCCAATGCATGAGAGTTTAACGAATGAGAGTTTAACTGAAAATGAGAAGTGGTTTGCACTTGACGCCTTTCAGAATGCTGGTGTCTGATGGTGCTGGATAAGAAGGGGAAATACAGCAACTTCTTGTATTGTGAGTAGGAACCTAAGGGTGAATTAACTATTAAGTTCTTTCTGAGAGGCCTTGATGCTAATGCCAAGAGACCAATCATCACATGATTGAAGGCATCTGTAGGAGCACAGTCAGATTGTTGAATGCAGTTTTACTGGAACAGATTCCTAAATATTGAAGAAGGTACAAATAGATCAGTTCTCAAAGGCAGTTCATTGCAGCAGCTTTATCTCTGTTATTCATGTTCATTTTCCGATTGTTTTACTAGGTTGTCGATATGCAATAAACATTCTGGAATGGAATGGAATGGAAGCAGCTTCCCTCCATATGGTGAACCATAAGTAGACAATTAAGATCTCAGACTGCAAAGTAGGGCAGCAAAGTCAAAGAGGATTCAGATTAAGAGGTGACCATCCAGGGTTACATATCCACACCAGCACACACCATCCACACTGGGAACTTGTAGATAGCAGCTTGCATTGACTAGGTCCATAACATTTAGCACATTGTTTAGGCATCTTGATTTCCACATTCGATATGAAGAACAGCAACAGAAGTTCAATTATTTCCTGGAAGATAATATTGTATCTTTAATTTTCTTGGACAGCAATGCACCAGCAGATAAATTTTGCTCTGCTTTCATTCTTTGGGCCCATCACAGCTCCATGCAACATCCGCACCACAGATCAGTAAATCCAAATCCGCGCCAAAAGGTGCACCTGCAAAGTGCCTTCACATAATAAGAATATCATCAAGATAAACACATTTCATAGTATGGTTAAGATCCCTGAAATTCTTTTTTCCTTACCTTCTTCATCATACATCTTGTCTATTCTTTATTTCAAATTGAAGAGTTGAAGCTTACGCCGCCAGCCGGAAAACGACCAGGACAAATTAACAGCAGCTTCCAGTGCAATAGTAATGCACTAGGACTTTTATGAAGAGAATGTCTCAACCTTATGACAAATAAAATCAGCAAAGTTCTGTGTAAATTTCCGGTTATCTGCTGGCGCGCACATGCATTCACCCGTCGCGGACGACGCGACGCATCAACTGCAAACACTGCAAACAAATTCCGTCGCGCCACTTTTGATTTTAGCTGTCACAATTGTCACACTTGTAAAAGTGGCGGAGATAGTATTTTTCTGTTGTTGTATTTCACAAATGATTTCGAAAGCAAAATTACAAACATCTTGAAATGTTCTCATTTATGCATATCAATCCATTTTTTTTGTCCTTCGTGAATCTTTGTCTTTAATCATTTTTAAAATCCACATTATCGTCACATTCATCACTATCAAGAAAATAAACAGCCCGAAAATGGCGGACGAGGAGCAGGTTCGTTGCGCAGTCCACTGAAAATTTAGTTGTTGGGGTATTTGTTTTGTTCCAAATTCGACAGTGCTTGAATATCTTTCTTTTCACATACATTTCTTTCATTGTTCAACGACATTTTGTGCATAATTTATGATGATGATGCAGATGAGTCTTCGGGGGAATAGCCTTTGCATCGGCTCCCCCATAGGTGCCCTATTTGGTTATAGGGGTACTGGGAAAAGGATGAGGATGGAGGCTGCATGTCTTTCTACGTTTGCTCATGGTCCTTCAATTATTACATCGGCTTCATACAGCGCGATTTTGCTGCGTCGTAATTGTCCCAATGTGAAACTAGTACGATTTTCACGTGTTTTGTTTTTATTTTACAGCAAGTACGTCAGCTGGAGGTACTTTGCACGCATCTATACGAAGCCACAGATGCCGTTCAAAGAGCAGAGGCAGAAAAGACCCTAGTTCAGTTTCAAAATGCTCCAGACACCCTCAATAAATGTCAGCTTCTCCTGCAGAGGGGAGATTCTCCGTATTCCCAGCTTCTGGCAGCAACCACCCTGACTAAACTGGTGACAAGAAATTCACAGTCTATATCCATGCACCAGCGAGTTGATATGAGTGAGTACCAACTTGAAGTTTATTGTATAATGTCTATTGTTGTAACATGTTTTTTGTTGTAATATTATAAATATTTAGACACTAAGCATTTCACAATGATATTGTAGGTATTGCTTGTGTCCCTGAGAACCACTTAACTTCATGCAAAACAAACATATAATCTGCAAGATGTAAATGCTCAGTGTGTATACTTTATTTTACAGTAATGGCTAAGAAGGCCAATGCCAATGCTACTTAACCTGCTATCACAACATCTTTTACGAGTTCTATGTATCCAGATCAAAACTGATAGAAGTGTTGTTTCTGGTTAGGTTGGTAATGTAATAGTTAATAAATGAATGTTTGTATTTGCTCAGAAGTGTAACTAATCATAAGTTTTCTAGCAACCCATATCAGTGCTTATATCCTAAAGCTGGTATTGAAGAATCAACCTTCCTAGTAATTGAGCAGATATGTGATGATAAACTTCATTTCCTCCTCAAAATCTAAAAACTTTTTTTCTTTTTTTCTTTTTTTTCTTTTGTGTATTGTGAATGTAAACCTTCACCTTACACATTCACATTACACAAGAGGATAATAAAAAGTATCATATAAGCTTAAGGTTGTATCATCCTTACTTTCCTAAGCTTGTATGTGCCAATGTACCATAAGTACTATTTCCCCACTTCTTTTTCCTTGTGTAACTCAGCAAAGTTTGTTTATCTGTATTTTAATTTGAAAGTCTTCATGCAATATGTTGTGATTATTTTATGTGGTGTTGCATTAAATGTTGCATTTAAGTAACGTAACTGAAACTCAGCTGGACATATTTTAACTAAAATTTACTTGAAGTCAACTGTTATGCATGTTTCACTGTCATTTTACAAAGTACAATATCCAGTCATGGTACCAAACTTACCAGTTTCAAACTGCAACAGTTTGCATAAGCTGAGTAATCTTAGTGATATTTGGTAAGAGTCTGAAAGGAATTATAAATATTTTAGCTCATCTAGCTGTTTACTTTTTACTTGGCTGTAAAATACAAGGTAAAAATGAAAGTTGATTGTAAAGGATTGGTTTGCTGAAGTGTTTGGTGGCATTGTAACTGACAAAAGTACCAATAAAGCAAAGGTTTTATTGCCATCAATGCTTTTTTGTTGCATTCATGAAGTTTATTTTTGAAGCAAAGTGAAATTGGTATTCTTACAATGCATACATGACCCCAGCAATGTCAGTTCAGCTTAGAAACTAAAGGAATGGAGGCCAGAAGGAGGTGTTTGGATTCCCCCATGAACTTTTCTGTAAACATCTTAACCCTCGCGCTTATGGGGGGAAGGGGTTCGAATGGACCCCCTCGGTTCTTCGCGAATAACTCGCGCTAAAAGCGGCCGATCGCGACGAAACATTCGGTAGGTACTCTCGAGTTGATCAATTTTACGCATACCCTGAAAAAGCTCATGATCCTGACCCAAATATAGTCACCGTGACCCAAATGACCTTTGACCTGTGACATTTCTCGGCACCATGTTTGGCCGGAATCGCGATTCGGCATATGCCGGCTCATATTATCCGCGCGTTTGCAGTCTTTTTTTCGGTTGTAAACGTTTAAATATGTGAAATGATGTTGGTCCCATGCATTATGGTGGGTGTCAAGGTCACGTTAACCCTCGCCGGCATAGGCTATTTTGCGTCCCTTGACGGCACAAGGGGGGGGGGGGGACGACCCCCCTCGCGTTTGACCCCTGATCAAGCTAGAGCTTCGTGGAAAAAATGGGCGTGCTGCCCGTCAATAGACAAAGCCGATGATACTCAATTTTAAGGTCCTAGGTCATCGGTTGACCTTCCAGGTCATGTCAATGACCCAAAAGTCGGGAAAATCGGGAACTTCTAGAAAGTCGTAAAGTGTGGCTGCTATGGGGTTTTTCGGTGTGCTGATCACGAATATCGTGTAAGTTCTGATCACAGATGATGTCTTGAAGCATTTAGACAAGGTTGGGTCAGGTCAGGTCAGGTCAACTAGTAGGGGTCGTGACGGGTATTCGTAGTACGTGTCAACCGCCTCTGACAGCTTCGTAATATGTTACGAAGGCACCAAAACTACTTCGTAAATGCTCAAATGGTGGCTAAATTCGAATTCAGCTAAAAAACTAGCCTAGAAACATGTAAAACTCGAAAAAGTGACCCGAGGTCACCAAAGGTCAATGACCTGACGTGACCTTCAGGTGACCTTGACATCCACCCTTATGCATGGGAGCAACATCAAATCACATGTTTGAACGTTTGAAACCACGAAAAGCTTGCAAACGCGCGGCTAATGCGAGCCGACCTACGCCGAATCACGATTCCGGTCAAACACGGTCTCTGAAAGTAGGTCACAGGTCAAAGGTCATTTGAGTCAGGGTCATGAAATTTTCAGGGTACGTGTAAAATTGATCAATGCGGGGGTACTGAAAGTTTCGTTGCGATCGGCCGCTTTTTACGCGAGTTATTCGCGAAAAACATTACGGGGGGTTTGCATCAACCCTCCCTTGTGCCGGCGATGGCTAAGGTCACTGGTCAGGTCAGTTGATTGATTTTTATCAATGAACTGGGTTCACTTTTTCAAGTTTTACATGTTTCTAGGCTAGTTTTTTTTTTTAGCTAATTTCGAATTTAGTAACCTTTCGAACATTTACGAAGTAGTTTTGTGTAACATGTTACGAAGCTGTCAGTGGTGGTTGACACCTTCAATGAATACCCAGCAGGATGCGTACTGGTTGACCTGACCTGACCTGACCTGACATGTCATCGGCTTCCTTTTGTGGTAAAAGCCAGGCAGCAAATGTACATGCAAGTGGTCTTTATTACGGAGCGAGCGAAGCGAGCGGAGTCTTTCCCATATAGCGAAAAAAATCTCAGTATGAGTGGTCCGACCCGGCCTGTAACGTTTTTGAGAGGCTCATAACTCAGCAACCGCTGGGCCGATTTACTTGCGGTAATTTTTGTAGGGTAGCTTGATTCCTTCTACCAAGTATTGGACTATTTTCGCTGCATGTGGGTGACCCCTTATGCACGTGCCACGTGCAAAACGAAGAGGTGTCAGTTTTGTAGCAATTGCAATATTTCAGTAGTTACTGGGCCGATTGCGCTGAAACTTTGCATGTAGGCAGGCACCCACTAGGCAATGCATTTCCATGTCCCACAGTTGGGGTGCTGCTGCACGTGCGCACGTGCACGGGTCGATTCTAGATCTCAAGAATGGCTGGATCGATTGCTCTCAAATTTGGTAACCGGTTAGGGACCGGATAGTAGGGTACCGTTCAAAAGTAAGTTGGGACCCAACTTGCACGTGCGCACGTGCAGAGTGCCGCTCCCAGATCTCGAGAACGGCTGGGCCGATTCCGCTCAAATTTGGTACATTGCTAGAGACCGGTTAGTAGGGTGCCGTGCAAAAGTCAGTCGGGGGTACCCCTCACAATGTCGCACGTGCAAGGCCCACCCTCTCGCTCGCTCCGTTTTGTCGTCCTATAAGGCGTTTTACTGGTTGGTAAAATTAGGAATGAAAAATTGCTCTGAGGCCAGTTTCACCAATAAAAAACAGACGGCTGCGATTATTTTTTAACAAAACGATAGTCTCAAAATGTCATTTACTGCTAAAAATACTTATCGCTGACTTGAAAAATGTAATAACATAGCTTTCAAGTGCTATATTATTTGGTCAGCAATTACTTTTTCCACCGGTAAATAGGATTTATAGACTATCGTTTTGTCAAAAAATAATCGCAGCCGTCTGTTTTTTATTGGTGAAACTGGCCTCTGGAATATTACTTTTCGCAAGATTTCGAAGATGAATTAAAATATGAATTACCTTTTCTTGGAACAGAAGTGTATCAGTGAAGCCATAATACATCATAATGCATCCGCAAAAACAAACTTAGTCATTCTACTCGACTTTGAAATCAAATTGCCATCTTTCAGATTTGTTTGCATTTTTTCTTCAAAATTGCTAAATGCTAGCCCGCGCTTGGGTGTTGGTCCAACTATAGCTCATCAGGGTGGGGAAGGAGCAGCTTCTTGCTACGGCTCCTGAGTCCTGGGACGAGGGAGAAAAAGCAATTTTCCAGAAGTTGCAAAAAAAAGCATTTGAAGAGAACTTTTTTTGATTATTTAGGTCAGGTCACTAGAGGTTTTCAAAGGTCGAATTTACACGATTTTGACGTTTGTGGGCTACCTACATGTACAGCCCTCTGCAAACTGCGTGGTAGGTATTCTTTTTTTTCGACAAAAACGAGAATAAGGCGAATACTATGCTATCGGTCATTCGCAAATCGTAACAGGAAGACACGCGAGACCCCGCACCTTATATTGGCATCATCACCGTATTCATCTTCCTTCTAGTTCGGCAACAGAATCCAAAAGTTTATATTTGCCCCTAAAACAATTTTTGCATTTTGTTGCCACACAAGGCGTATATACTTTGTTAAGTGATACACCTAAACGAAGGAGTGGAGCATGGCGCATCTATTTGCAGTGAGTTCTGACCGACTGATAGCATAGCCTCTGAGTTATTATCGGTTTTGTCGAAAAAAGAATACCTACCACGCAGTCTGCTGAGGGCTGTACTTAGATTTGATCCTGGTCGACTCCCAACGGCTTGGTCTTGGACAAAGCCGTCGAAATGCAACTACTTATATAGCATGCAACTTTGTAGCTTGTATAAGAAGGTAAATAGCATGTAAAATGATACGCTTAGCATTTGCTGTGTCATAAGACTTCCACCTCTCCTGATGATGCGCCCTCGCTGTGAACTCGCCAGGGAACTACATCCTGAACTACCTGGCGACGCGGCCAAAGATGGAGCCGTTCGTGGTGCAGGCCATGGTGACGCTGTTCGGCAGGCTCACCAAGCTCGGCTGGTTCGACGCCACCAAGGACGACTTCGTCTTCCGCAACGTCATCGAGGACGTCTCCGTGTTCCTGCAGGTGAGGACTCGGGGAATGGATAATTTAATCAATGCGAGCGCCTAGTGAAATCGATGTCGGCGACGTACCTTAACGGAACGCAAAGAATCAAACAAACTATAAAATTTGCATGTCGATGAGACTGGTTGATTTTAGTTCATTGATCGACCAGCTAGGCGGTGTATTTGCCCGAAGTGCTGCTAAATGATTTATGCCGTAGTGTTTACCAGTTCAGTGTGATAATGTGACCCGCTCAACGTTGCATTGACGTCACGTCGCCGAATTAACTTGCATTGTCTTTTTGTTTATAATATTAACCCTCGCATGTGTGCAGCGTTTGCCAGCTTCTAATGTGTAGGGGGGGGGTCGGTTGGACCCCCCCTTGCCGTTTGGCCCCTGATCGAGCTAGAGCTTCGCGGAAAAAACGACCGTGTTGCCCGTGACGAGAGGAAGCCGATGATACCAAATTTTAAGGTCCTAGGTCATTGGTTGACCTTCCAGGTCAGGTCAATGACCCAAGGTCGGGAAAATCGGGACCTGTTAGAAAGTCGTAAAGTGTGGCTGCTAAGGGGTTTTTCGGGGTGCTGATCACGAATATCGTGTTAGTTTTGATCACAGATGATGTCTTTAAGCATTTAGACCAGGTCGGGTCAGGTCAGGTCAGGTCAACCAGTAGGCGTCGTGACGGGTATTCGTATTACGTGTCAACCGCCTCTGACAGCTTCGTAACATGTTACGAAGTCACCAAAACTACTTCGCAAATGTTCAAATGGTTGCTAAATTCGAATTCAGCTCCAAAAACTAGCCTAGAAACATGTAAAACTCGAAAAAGTGAACCGAGGTCACCAAAGGTCAATGACCTGACCTGACCTTCAGGTGACCTTGACACTCACCCTAATGCATGGGAGCAACATCAAATCACATGTTTGAACGTTTGAAACCACGAAAAGCTTGCAAACGCGCGGCTAATGCGAGCCGACATACGCGGAATCGCGATTCCGGCCAAACATGGTCTCAGAAAAGAGGTCACAGGTCAAAGGTCATTAGGGTCAGGGTCATGAAATTTTTTAAAGTAGGTGTAAAATTGATCAATGTGAGGGTACTGAAAGTTTCGTCGCGATCGGCCGCTTTTTACGCGAGTTATTCGCGAAAAAACATGGGGGGGGGGTCCATCCGACCCCCCTACACATGCGAGGGTTAAAATTTCGGATATTTATTGTCATTTTAAAATATATTTTCAGAATATCCCCGCGACTAAGAATGTTCTTAAGGCTGCTTCACTGATTGCTGAGCCCTCGTTTACCAAACTGGCTGCCACTAAGGTGCTGACATTGTGCACGCTGCACCTCCGCACATTTTCCAATAGGGACTGTGTTTTGCTCGCTTTATTCACTCCACCCCAGCTGACACCTCTACCCTCCGTGCCGCAGGGCTCCGTGCAGCACTGCATGATCGGCGTCCAGCTGCTCTCCCAGCTGACGGTGGAGATGAACACGCTGACCGAGACCGACGCCATCCGCTCGCTCAACAGGCACCGCAAGACGGCCGCCTCGTTCCGCGACACCAGTCTCTACGAGGTGTTCCAGCTCAGCTGCACGCTGCTCCGCACCGCCCTCGAGAACTGCAAAAACCTCGACTTCAGCGACGAGTCGCAGGTGAGGAGACGGGGAGCTGTTGACACACACTCCACTATTTGCGAGCGTGCTTTTTGCAAAATTATGTGCTGCAATCTTTCGTTCTTTTGTTGTTTTAGTGGTTTTGACTTTAATGTTTACGTTACCGTTTACTCTTTTTGTGTATTTTATATTTCTCACCATGAGTCATGGCGTCTCCGCTCACGGTCACTGCGCTGGGAATCCTTTAATCTCCCGGCGCGGAATGTGAGATGACCATGGTTACGTCACCTGTCCTAGTCAGTGCCGCCGCGCGAGAGGTGACATCACTCTCCATTCGCCGCATTGTCGGGGGTACGGCGTGATGCAAGGCTATCGGGTGATGGCGTATCGCCATATCCATCTCCTCGCCCGTCCACAGCCCGTGTTCACTTTCCATCTCTGTTTCACGATCCGGGTATATTACCTCATCTGCTCTCCGCAGATACGACTTTCGTTTACTGTCGGTTATGAGTGGATGTTATTTGTGATTTGTCGTTACACACTGTGTTCTGACTGGCGTCTCGTCTCCTCTCCACAGCACGGTCTGATGACCCAGCTGCTGCGGCTCTCGCAGAACTGTCTGATGTTTGACTTCATCGGCACCTCTACCGACGAGTCGTCAGACGACCTGTGCACCGTGCAGATCCCCACCGCGTGGCGGCCCGCCTTCCTGGACGCCGCCACGCTCAAGCTGTTCTTTGACCTGTATGCCTCGCTGCCCTACTCCCTCTCCTCGCTGGTGAGTTTTGGTCGGCCGAGCTCGGCCGGGAAGGTCGGCTATAACGAGCGACGCCTATAATGTAATGCTATGTCGGAGAAAGGGGGAAAGGGCATGAATATCAACTGGTTGGAATGGCTTAGAGTATTTATGCAGCAAGATGCCTGAATGCTAATTTCACAGTTTTCAAAAACTAATGGGTAACTAATATCTCTCAATAAGGTCTTAGTTTGTTATTGTATGGTAGGGCATTGTGTAATTCGTGACTTAAACTGACGTATTGCTCTGAAAATGACATGGGCTATCATGGTACTTTGATGCTGCTTCCGCGTGTCTTTCCTGATCACTGCCCCTCTGACGTGTTGCAGGCGTTATCGTGTCTAGTGCAGATCGCCTCCGTTCGGCGGTCATTATTCAACAACCAGGAGCGGGCCAAGTTCCTCAACCACCTCGTACAGGGCGTCAAGAACGTGCTACAAAATCCCCAGGTACGGCGCACCGTCCGTCCCCCGGCCTGTGGCTTGCCGGGAATGTGAGGCAGGGCGGCCGGACGGCGGGTTATTGATTTCCGCCTCCTGGGCCTCGTTTCGTAAAAGGAATTACTTACGGCGTTCCGTCAATTATGCCAGATTTGGCGTATTTGATGCCAATTCGGTTTCATAAAGCCGGAGACCGGAGTAAATCACGCCATCGAAATTACGGAGCATCATTTACGGCAAATGCTCGATTCCGGACCAATTAATGCCATTTCGGTTTCATAAAACGACGTAATTAACGCCAAATATTTTATCAAGTTCTTGATATCATTGGTGTAAACTACGCACAAAAATGTTGCGTGAATTTGAATAAATGTTAAGATTCAAAGCTAATTTTTAACCTTTTTTTATAATGTTGAGCCCGGTGAGGAAGAAAGAACAGCCAAAATGAGAAAAAGAAACTGCAACTCTTCTGTATCAGTCGCTTTTTGCGGCCACTATCGGAATTTTGTTTATTCGCCGCGCCGCGCCACTTTCGTAGTTAGGCACTTCCGCTTCTGCTGTTTTTAATAATTTGATTTAATAAAGGATGGTCATCAAAATCAATTTTGTTTTTTCACATATAATTTTTGATATTAAAATGTAGCATAATTGTTTTATAATTTCTCGTAAAAAATAAGTGTTGACATGAAATTGTAATTTGTAGGACGCTTGATAAAAATACGGCAACTACGCGAATGTGCTTAGTTACGGAGGTGTAAACAATTCCAGTTGTGGCTTTGTGAAACGGCTTCATTTGCGCTCCGTAGTTTGAAAGGGTGTGAATTACGGAAAGGTGTAAGTTACGGCAGAGCTTTATGAAACGAGGCCCTGGAATGTATGTATGTATGTATGTATGTATTGCTTATCTTTGGAGAAACCACACAGGCACTTACACTCCAGCGTCAAGCACAATCATAGTAAGTTAAAATATGAAGCAAGCAGATCATTGTAAGAGGTCACACAGCCACACTGACATACCTATCGGGATCATTTGGACGCCAAACAACTGCGTATGCTTCGCTTGAACTTGGCCGCCCTCGACTGCCTCACCTCCGGTGGCAGGCGGTTCCAAGTCGCAATGGCTCGGTGAGGGAACGACATTTTTGTGCACTGCAGACGACACCTAGGGATTTGGGTATCGGTAACCCTGGCGTCACCGGTAGCGTTTTCGTTCAAGGTTAAGGTTTCCTGTATTAGGCAGTATTAGGCCACCGTGCCAAGCCGAAGCATGCTGTGACGTCACTGGGTGAGAGAACGTACCACGCTATCAGTATCAACTGAGGCTCAGATAGACTCAGAACGACTCAGGCAGACTCAAACTGACTCAGACCGACTCAACCGACTCAAATAGATTCCGATCGACTCAGACCGACTCAGAACGACCCAAACTGACTCAGACCGACTCAACCGACTCAAATAGATTCCGATCGACTCAGACCGACTCAGAACGACTCAAACTGACTCAGACCGACTCAACCGACTCAAATCGATTCCGATCGACTCAGACAGACTCAGAACGACTCAGGCAGACTCAAACTGACTCAGACCGACTCAAACTGACTCAGACCGACTCAAACTGACTCAGACCGACTCAACCGACTCAAATCGATTCCGATCGACTCAGACCGACTCAGAACGACTCAAACTGACTCAGACCGACTCAACCGTCTCAAATCGATTCCGATCGACGCAGACAGACTCAGAACGACTCAGGCAAACTCAAACCGACTCAGGCAGACTCAAACTGACTCGATTTGAGTCGGTTGAGTCGGTTTGAATCCGCCTGAGTCTGTCTGAGTCGTTCTGAGTCTTTCTGAGTCGCTCGGAATCGATTTTAGTCGGTTGAGTCGGTCTGAGTCAGTTTGAGTCGGTCTGAGTCAGTTTGAGTCGTTCTGAGTCGGTCGAGTCAGTTTGAGTCTGCCTGAGTCGGTTTGAGTCTGCCTGAGTCGTTCTGAGTCTGTCTGAGTCTGCCTGAATCATTCTGAGTCTGCCTGAGTCGCTCGGAATCGATTTGATTCGGTTTGAGTCCGCCTGAGTCGTTCTGAGTCGGTCTGAGTCGATCGGAATCAATTTGAGTCGGTTGAGTCGGTCTGAGTCAGTTTGAGCCAGTTTGAGTCAGTTTGAGTCGTTCTGAGTCTGTATGAGTCTGCCTGAGTCATTCTGAGTCTGCCTGAGTCCCTCGGAATCGATTTGAGTCGGTTTGAGTCCGCCTGAGTCGTTCTGAATCGGTCTGAGTCGATCGGAATCGATTTGAGTCGGTTGAGTCGGTCTGAGTCAGTTTGAGTCGGTCTGAGTCAGTTTGAGTCGGTCTGAGTCAGTTTGAGTCGGTCGAGTCAGTTTGAGTCTGCCTGAGTCGGTTTGAGTCTGCCTGAGTCGATCGGAATCGATCGGAATCTATTTGAGTCGGTTGAGTCGTTCTGAGTCGGTCTGAGTCGATCGGAATCGATTTGAGTCGGTTGAGTCGGTCTGAGTCAGTTTGGGTCGTTCTGAGTCGATCTGAGTCGATCGGAATCTATTTGAGTCGGTTGAGTCGGTCTGAGTCAGTTTGAGTCGGTCTGAGTCAGTTTGAGTCGGTCTGAGTCAGTTTGAGTCGGTCTTAGTCAGTTTGAGTCGGTCGAGTCGGTTTGAGTCTGCCTGAGTCGTTCTGAGTCTGTCTGAGTCGATCGGAATCGATCGGAATCTATTTGAGTCGGTTGAGTCGTTCTGAGTCGGTCTGAGTCGATCGGAATCGATTTGAGTCGGTTGAGTCGGTCTGAGTCAGTTTGGGTCGTTCTGAGTCGATCTGAGTCGATCGGAATCTATTTGAGTCGGTTGAGTCGGTATGAGTCAGTTTGAGTCTGCCTGAGTCGTTCTGAGTCTATCTGAGTCTCAGTTGATACTGATAGCGTGGTACCGTGGTACGTTCTCTCACCCAGTGACGTCACAGCATGCTACGGCTTGGCACGGTGGCCTAATACTGCCTAATGCAGGAAACCTTAACCTTGAACGAAAACGCTACCGGTGACGCCAGGGTTACCGATACCGGGATTTGTAGCATAGTATCATCAGCGGTGGAGCGCGTCGGTCTCAGCGATACCTGTGACCGAGTCTCAACGAGTGCCCTCAGCTGCCGGGATGCGTCCCTCTGCCGCATTACATGATAGATTCCGGCTGCACATCGCGCAGATCGATCATCGCATCGAACGTAGGCCAGCCTAGCTCCAATCTGGCTTCCGTGACGCGGTCAAATTTACGGAGCCCTGTGACAGTTCTAACTGCGAAAATTAACACCTTCTCGATCCGTTTCCTGAGAGTCTTTGATTTGGGGGCCCAAACAGGAAGACAGTACATGAGCGTGGGGAACACCAGCGCCTGAATCAACATTTTGGTTGTCTCCCGAGGTAAATTCAATTTCCGAATAGAAACAAAAGCACCACTACACTTCTGTGCCACTGAGCTAACCTGTTTTTCCCAGTTCAAATGACAGTCGAATTGGACACCTAAGATTTTGATGCTTTCAGAGTGCTGAAGTGACACACCATCAAAGTTCACAACTAAATCTGATACGCTTGCGGTGTTTGCTGGGGTTCCAGCCAGCAGGAACTCGGTCTTGGTGGGATTTACTTTGAGCCCGTTACAGCGAAACCACCGAGACAGTTGAACTAAGTCGGACTCTATGTGACGTTTGAGCTGCGTCACATTATCGGGTTCAGCACAATGCACTAGCTGGCTGTCGTCCGCATAACTAGATAGCCAGCCGAACTGAATATGGCCCACAAGGTCATTCATGAACAGGTTGAACATGGTGGGACCCAAAGTTCCGCCTTGGACCACACCAAACGGCACCTCCTCGATGCTGGTTCCCCCCTTCACAGTCTGGGTCCGATTCGCGAAATAGTTCCCCAGCCAATGGGTCGATATTCCATACCATCCTAGCTTGGACATCACTGCACCACGCTGGACACAATCGAACGCCTTACTGAGGTCCAGTGACGTCACCGATGTGACCATGCCACGATCGGTGTTGTGAGCTATGCGGCTGGCTAGACAGATCGCAGCATCCTCCGTCGAGTGGGCAGGGCGATAGGCGAACTGGGTGGGAGTCAGAATGTTGTTACTATTTAGATAGCTCAAAATTTGCAAATTTACAATCTTCTCGGCTAGTTTTGAGATTACATTTAGAACACTGACTGGCCGAAAGTTGGCTGGCAACGTTTTGTCTCCTGACTTATAGATCGGAACCACCGTGGCATGTTTCCATAGAGAGGGCACGACACCGGTTGAAAGCGAGTGGTTAATGACATGTAGCACAATAGGACCCACTACTTCGAAACATTCGCGTAAAAGCTGCACAGTTACACCGTCGCTTCCGGCCGCTCTACTGCTACTCAGTCGCCGCAAGGCAGAGCTCAACTCCGGCAGCGTCACGACGTGCACACGGAAAGCTGAGCTACACACAATCGGTGGCCGTGGACACACTGGCTCAACTCCAGTCGCTCTTAGCTCCTCAGCCACGCGGGAACCGAGACGAGCGAAGAACGTGTTGAAGTCGTCTGGGCGAATCTCGCTAGCTGCCTGATCATCGGTAGCTCCCGCGCTGAGTGCGAACTTTCGCAAGTTGTTCCACGTCTCCTAAGGGTTGCCGGATCGAGACGGCATCGTGAAAAAGTCTCGACGAGGAATGCTATGTCATCAGACGTAAACAGCTCTGACGTGATCGTCGCTCGTGACAGCACACCTACGATCAACAGACACTCAACTCAATTACCAACGACGAACAGGAGAACTAAATCTAATGCAGAAAGTGACATTAACGAATCAGCACTTACTAGAATTAACACGAAGGGCGATTCAGTGGCACATGGAGCTGTGAAATGTGCACCAACATATAACACTCATTCAATCACGGCAGTGGCCGAATAAGAGTACTTTTCTCGTTTTAACTATTGTATTCATTCCGCGCACTTTGGGCAGGGCCTGACTGACGCCAACAACTACCACGAGTTCTGCCGGCTGCTGGCGCGGCTCAAATCCAACTATCAGCTGGGCGAGCTGGTCATGGTCGACAACTACCCGGACGTCATACGGCTGGTGGCCAAGTTCACAGTGGAGAGCTTACAGGTGGGTCTGGCGCGACGGCAGAACCGGGGGGAACCGGGGGCTGTGGCCGCTGGCCGAGCAAAGTGAGAAAAGCAGTGGGCTTTTTCTGGTTCAAAAAAGTTCTCGTAAGGTGAGAACTTCATAGTGATGTATCATAGTGATGTATGATGTATCATAGTGATGACTCCAGGGTGATGTATCTTATCCCGCGCCCTGCTGGGGGGGTGTTTGAACACCCCCCTTGTGGTTTTTCGCGAATATCTCAAAAACGGCGGCGCGGAGCGCCGCCGTTTTTGGTACAGCTTATCATACATCAATTCTACACATGTTGTGAAAATTTCAGACCAAGGTCATTCAAGGTCAGGTCACCAGGTCACTTGAAGTGACCTCACCTCATAAAAAGTTTCAATGTCTGTCATAGCTACACCGAGTGACCGATCGCTTTGAAACTTTCAGCGATTGCTAAGAGCAATAGCACGTACAAAATGTATATCTCAGAATTTTGATATCGATGACCTGAGGTCAGGTCAATTTTGCGACCTCCCCATTATAAGTCAATGGGAGAAAATTGAAATGCGCCTCTTTTGGACGAAATACGTTGTAAACACTCCCAAACACTGAATTACAAGTGGTTTAGACACACTGAACATGAAAATGGTGTCCGTGACCCCTGTTTATGCCCTGAGGTCATCTTAGGTCACGAATAGTATCGAACAGTTTTTCGCAAATAACTTTTGATAGAGGCATGCTAGAGCGATGAAAACGCATTAGATGTGTTCAGCTCGACGATACGGATCGACTGATATGCAACATGACCCTTTCAGGTCAGGTCATGACCTTGACCTGAGGTCAAATTTTCAAGTTGACCTTTCAAGGTCAAGTTATAGTTCATTCGATGCGTCTTGACGAGAGGAACACGATGCCGGTAAAAGTAAGCTCGTGCAAGGCTTGGATCAAAAGTTATTGCAGAAAAACTGTTTCCGAAAAAATCGGCTATTTTTGCAGTTTTTGCCCCCTGCAGGCAAAACCGTTGACGTTAGGTCAAATCTGAGAGAATTACTCAGAAAGGGCGTTAATAGGGCTATCGAATGCGCTTTTCCGCGGCGCTGTAGCTCTATTGGTTCCCAAGTTATGCGTTGGCATCTTGGAAATTGTCGACATTCGACCTGGAAATCGGCGAAATTTTGCCTTCAATGACCTCTGGTGACCTGACCTTTGACCTGACCAAAAAATTGACTGAAGTGATTTCGTCATTATTTTTGGCGCTCTTTCGAACGCCGCCTTCCGCGTATCGCTACGTTGCCCAGGAGCCGAGTTAGAAGGGGGGGTGTTCAGACACCCCCCCCCCCCCAGCAGGGCGTGGAAATCCAGGACCCCCAGCCGGGCGCGGGTTATAGAGCCAACGTTTGTCCGAGTTTTCTTGCTTTCTCGCTCACTGTCCGAGATGCATTGCGAAGTACGAACTCACATTAGTATCAGTAAGTGGACCCTGAATCAGCTCTTAGATCCCGCCCAGCATCATCACATTTCTACCAGTCCTTAGTAGCTGACCATGGCACTGTTCGATGGTGTTCCTATTGTTGCGTTCACTCACCGAGCACTCGTCGATAACTGCCGCGTCCGTGCGGCGCTGGCCCGCGCGGAGCGGGACGGGGTTGTGACCTCCAGTGCCCCGGGGCAAGGTCAGCTGGCGGTCGGATGATCGTCCGGTCACGCGCAGGGGCGGTCGCGCGCGCACAGTGAGGGGAGGCCGAAGTGTGACCGCCACACACCTCCCTCCCCACTTCCAGCTACATCTTCGTGTAGGTGAGCCGATCAGGCTCGTTGCGGTTTCGCAGCGGGTAGCGGTTCAGCTGCGGCGGGGAGCAGGTCTCAGATTCAGCAGGCTCCTCGGTGGGCTCATCCTCAGCAGCCCTCGGTCCGTGAGAACCGTCCGGTACCGCGCCATGACGCAGGTCTTCCACGGCCAGGTCCACGAACGAGTCCAGGCGGGTCTCGTCAGCCCGACGTGCAGGCGCCGGCGCCGGCAGGACGGGGGCCGGGGTGCCGGCGTCCGAGCTGCAGTCCTCAGAGAGCAGTCGGTCAGGCCTCGCTGGACAAGCACGCAGGCGGTCGTGGTGCACGATCATAGACCGCCTCCTGCCGTCTACTTCCCTCACTCGGTAGGTCACTTCGCTCTTCAACTGGAGAACCTCGAACGGTCCTATCCACTTGTTGGACAGCTTCGGACTGACGCCTACCTTCCTGTTCAGGTTTGACACCATGACGAGGTCCCCCGGAGCGTGCTGACTGAACCTGACGGTCTGTTTCTGTCTGTAGGCGCGCCTGCTGGACTCCACCTTCTCCTTCACCTCATGGCGCAGCTCGTCCAGTTCTTGGAGGCGTGATGCTATCTGGCTGTCATCTCGGGCGCGACCTGTCGCGAGATCTGTTGGAGTCGTGGCCTCATAGCCGAGCAGCAGCATATGTGGAGTCTGTCCCGTTGTTTCATGTACGCTTGTCCGGTAAGCCGCCATGACCTCCGGGAGCCGTGCATCCCAGTCAGCGTGATTTGTCGACACGTAGGACAGGAGCATGTTGCCGAGTGTTCTCATGAACCGTTCCGCTTGCGGGTTTCCTTGTGGATGATGGGGAGTTGTTCGACTTTTCTGGATGCCGAACCTTGCACACAGCATGCGGAAGAGCTCAGACTCAAACTGCTTCCCTTGGTCTGAGTGGATCTGACGCATGGCGCCGAAGCGACAGATGATCTCATCCATGAGGACCTTGCACACGCTCTCGGCGTCCTGACGCTCCATCGGGAACGCTTCCGTCCACTTCGTTGCCTGATCTGTGACAACGAGTATGTACTTGTTACCCCTCCGACTGGGCGAGAATGGTCCGCAGATGTCAACTGACACGAAGTCCCACGGCCGCAGCGGAACAGGCAACGGCTGATGTGGGGCCTTGTCGCGCTGGTCTGGCTGCTTCACCTGGAGACACACCTGACAGGAACCGCACCAGTCGGAGACATCCGCAGTCATCGTGACCCAGAAGAACCGGTCTCTTACCCTATCCAGAGTGCGCCTCCCTCCTTGATGGCCAGACATGGGGTCATCGTGCGCCAGCCTCAGCACAGCCGGCACCAGGTGTGCCGGCACGACAACTTGCTCGCGCTCTCGGCCGCGGCACCTGTATCTGTTGATCAGTAGTCCAGCTTCGATCTTCAACGCGTCTCTTCTCCTCCAAAGCCGTCGTGCTCCTTCCGGAGCGGTCTGGGCGAGCCTGCCGATCGCGGTGCCGTCCTTGACACAGCGCAGAGCCTCGTCCCGCTCCTGCTCCTCCGGTGTCACCAGAGCCGTGTCTGTCAGACGCACGGCGCTGACCGGCGCACGGGACAGCGCGTCGGCATGGGGAATGGACTTCCCGGCGACGTGTTGGATGTCGAGCTCGAACTCAGACAGCTTCAGAGCCCACCTGGCGAGACGTCCCTTCAGCTTGTTGGAGGTGGAGAGAGCCAGCAGTGGGTTGTGATCCGTTCTGAGCACGCAACGCCTCCCGTAGATGTAGACCCTGAAGTGTTCCACGGCCCAGACCAGTCCAAGACACTCCTTCTCCGTGGTCGAGTAGTTACGTTCGGCCTTTGCCAACACTCGGCTGGCAAACGCGACGGGCCGGCCATTCTGAGACAGGATCGCGGAGATCCCAACATCGGAGGCATCAGTCGTCAGCTCGAAGTCGCTGTCCATCTTGGGATACGCCAGGACTGGCGCAGTCACCAGAACGCCTCTCAGTTGTTGGAACGCACTGTCACACTCTGTAGTCCATCTGAAGCCGTTCTTGAAAGTACGGTCTGCCTTCCTCTCCAACAGTCTCAGCAGCGGCTTGGCCATGTCGGCGTACTTGGGACAGAAGCGCCGATAGTAGGATGTCAGACCGATGAACCTCTGAAGCTCCTCGTGCGATGCTGGCGTCGGGTAGTCGCTTACGGCCTTGAGCTTGTCTGGATCAGGGCGGATGCCGTCCTGGGTCACGAGGTACCCCAGGTAGCGTACCTCCTTCTTGGCGAAACTACACTTCCCCAGCTTCAAGAGCAGATTGGCGTCCGCGAATCTCCCCAGGATGTCGTCCAGTCGTTTCAGGTGCGTGTCGAAGTCCTTCGACCATAGGATGACATCGTCCACGTACGACAGGGTGTATAGCCAGTTCGAGTCCGCCAGAAGCATCTGGAGCGCCATCTGCAGCGTTGCGCCTGAGTTCTTCTGCCCCATGGGCATCCTCAGCCACTCGTAATGGCCGCTGTGGGTCGAGAACGCTGTCTTCTCGATGTCACGCTCGTCCATCTTGAACTGCCAGTATCCGCTGGCCAGGTCCAGTGTGGTGAAGAAGCTGTTGTTCTGCAGACAGTCCAGGGCGTCGTCGATCCGGACCAGCGGGTGTGCGTCGAACTCGGTCACTTTGTTGAGGCCTCGGTAGTCGATGGTGAGCCGACTGCTACCGTCCTTCTTCTTGCACATGACGACGGGCGCGCTCCACGGGCTGTGGCTTCTGCGGATGAGTCCTTTCCGCATTAGGTCCTCACAGAACTCTTCGGTCTTCCGTCGGGTCTCCCAGTCGGTTCTGCGCGGGGGTATCCGGATGGGCAGCTGATGCTGGTCCTTCAGACGTATGCGGTGCTTCACCAGGTCGCACATACCGACCTCTCCCCGTACGGAGAACGCGCCGTTGCGTCGCAGCAGGACCGCCGCCAGGGCACGGCGCTGCTCGTCCGTCACATCCGACTCGGCGACCTTGCTGCGGACCATGTCTTCCAGCTGTCGCTCTCTTGCCTCCCTTTCCTCCCGGTTGAGATCGCTCAGCGGCGAGGCACGCACTGTCGGCGGATCCGCGTAGCCGACACATCGGGCGACAGTGCACGACTTGTACAACTTCACTGCACTTCGACCCGGGTTACACAGCCGCAACTGAACAGCGCTGTCTGTCCTGATGACGTCCACAGAGCTCGAGACGCAGAGGCTGTTCCCGTAGCGTCGTGTGAACTTGCTGTCCTCGACCAAGGTGATGTGCTGCCCGGGTGCACATGCAGTGTCGGCCCGCACTCTGCCCGCCAGCAGAACCTCAGACGCCGCGGGGATGGTGACGTCCGCGGTGAGCTCGACTGGGTGTCCGTCGGTAGCCGGTGCACCGGCCGCGGCTGGGCCGCCAGCGTCGCGGCTCTCCATAGCCGCAACTGCAGCTGGGCCGCCGGGTACCACCGCCCTCTCGCCGAGGCTGCGTCCGCCGGTCACACGCCTGTCGGCCGTAGAGTTCTCCGTCAGTCGCATAGTCATGTGCACGAAGTCGAGCGCCACCTCGCCATACAGGGACAAGAAGTCATTGCCGAGGACGCATTCGGTGTTCACACTGTCGACAATCAGTACCGTGTGACGCCGCGGCGGCAGGTGACCACACTCGACGGTTGCATCAACAGTCCCCCTCACCTTCAACGGCGTGCCATCAATAGTCACCGGTGCCGATGCAGGGTGCACGAGGGGTTGGAACACTTTGCACCCTACCGCCGGGCAGCTGCTGGTGACGAACGTGACGTCACTGCCAGTGTCAGCAAGCCACGTGACGCGGACGCCGTCGATGGTGCCCCGGATCAGCGGAGTCGTCCGAGCCACCCTAGAAGAGGCTACTACAGCGGGGACCGAGGAGCGGCGGCTCACATCCTCCTCGGTCCGTTCCCGTTTCCCGACCGCCGGTCTGCTGGGCGTTGGTACGGACAGTCAGAGCGCCAGTGGGAGAGTTCACCGCAGTTGAAGCAGCCCTCCTCCCTCCGACGGCTCGGTGTTCGGCGCCTGTTGGATGAACGGGACGAGCGGTTGTAGTCGCGGCTGGGACGGAATACGCGACATGCCTGCATCTGCTCCTCCAGCATCTGGATCTTGTCGGACAGCGCCGACAGCACCGAAGTCTCGCTGGGCTGAGGTTGAGAGCCGGTACTCCACGCGTCCGACTGTTCTCCTCTCGGGAGACCATGGACGGCCCCCACAGATGCGCCGCCTCCCGTTGACGTCTCGATCTGCTCCAGCTTTCTCGCCTCCAGGAGAACCGTCTCTGTCGACCACGTTGGTTGGTAGAACGAAAGTATGTGTTTCCTCGACTTTTCTCCGATGCCCATCAGAAACCGATCCTTCACCAGCCGCTGGCGGTATGTGGCGTCCTCCCACTCGGGGTAGGCGCGAGCACACAACGTTTCCAGATCGTACAGGAACGTCGCCAGTGATTCGCCGGGCCTGCGAATACGCTGATGAAACTCCAGCGCGTACTGAACAGCGAGTCCGGGAGAGTCGAACTCGGCATTCAACTTCTCGCACAGTTTCTTCCAGCTGTTCCTGTCGCCGTCGGAGAGGCGCATCGCGAAGTCGAATGCCCGACCGGTGATCGCCGGGAGCGCCATTACCGCCGTAGTTTCGTCACTGAAATCGCTGGAGGTCTTCTGTTCCGGTTTTGAACTGTCCCAGTTGCAAGCACGGGCAATCACTTCTATCTTGCTGATCCACGTTTTTACATTGCCACTGCCGTCAAATTCCGGTAAACGGTAATTCTTCGCCATAGCCATGGCTCCGTTGCAGTTTTCCGCTGCCACCACGTGTTGCGTTCACTCACCGAGCACTCGTCGATAACTGCCGCGTCCGTGCGGCGCCGGCCCGCGCGGAGCGGGACGGGGTTGTGACCTCCAGTGCCCCGGGGCAAGGTCAGCTGGCGGTCGGATGATCGTCCGGTCACGCGCAGGGGCGGTCGCGCGCGCACAGTGAGGGGAGGCCGAAGTGTGACCGCCACACTATTGATGCTCAGAATTCAGAACTGCTGGTCTCTCCCAGTGTGTACTCCGCCCCATCCGAGTATCCCCCGGCTGCCGTATGCTTTCTGACGACTGTGTCCTCTCCGCGTCGCCCTCAGATGTGGCAATTTGCGCCAAACAGCGTCCACTACCTGCTGAGCCTGTGGCAGCGCATGGTGGCCTCGGTGCCGTACGTCAAGGCATCGGAGCCGCACCTGCTGGAGACCTACACACCAGAGGTCACCAAGGCCTACATCACGTCCAGGCTCGAGGCCGCCGCCGTCGTCGTCAGGTGGGTGGTCACTCATGGTCGTGCTGTTTGCAGATCTGTCACTGGTCAGGGCTTCCTTGCTTGGGTTGAGGAATCGAGATGCTATGAAAGAAAGGGATGGTTGTTCAGTGGCCCGGCAAGGCAAGCACAGTTTTGCCAAGTTCTACCTACTTGCTTGGTCTCATTTCGCCTGTCTTTGGATGTTAATTGGTTTGATACGACGTATGATATTACGATGCGTAGCATAAATAAGGATGACATTTAATCACATCGGACATGCATCTGCAAGAATATGGTTGTGTCGATGTCTGACCGTGCTGTCTCGTTCTCCGTGCAGGGACGGCCTGGAGGACCCGCTGGACGACCTGGGCATGGTGCAGCAGCAGCTGGACCAGATCAGCACCATCGCACGCTGCGAGTACAAGAAGACGTGCCGCCTGCTGGTCAGTCTGTTCGACGAGACGGCGCAGGCCTACCAGCAGGCGCTCAACGTCAACAACCGGCTGGAGAGTGCCATCAAGGAAGGTGGGTTGGACCGGTCGGCGGAGGCTGCTGCATGACGTCCGGCTGGGCTGTGTGGGCAGCCGTGTTGTGCACTGTACAGCAGGCTTAGGTGACACGAGGAGGACGGGTGTGGTGCTCGTGATACTGGGAACTAGAGCTCTTCTAACTGATTACGACTTGTTATTTCCTTGACTAAATGACGACTTGCATAAGACATATGGTCACATAATGTGCCATCTTGACGATGCAGTGTAAAATATCTCCTAACTATAGTGGTAGACTGGTTGCAGTGTCTGTGACTGTGTGCACGCCAAGACTCACTGTCTGTGGTGAGGTGCTGTGTGTGCCGGCCGGTGCCGGTCTCCGACTAACCGTCCGCCGTCTGTGTGTCTGTCTCTCCGCGCAGCTCAGCTAACCCGGCTGGTTTACATAATTGGCTCGGCGGTCGGCGGCCGGGTCAGTTTCAACACAAACGATGAGCACGACAGCATGGACGGAGAGCTCATCTGCAGGTGAGCCCCAGGGGAGAGCGGCGGACGATCGGCGACCGAGCAATGGTGTGCCGTGGTTTGCTGTGGTAGTTAAGATTGGGAAAGGCCGCTTTTAAAAGCACAAACTAGAGTTTTATACTGCGGATGCTCGTAGGAGCTTGAAAAGAACTATCACTAGCTTGGGCTCGTATGTGCCTTTTCGATGATCGTTTATTTCACCTCTCCACGACATGTGTGGAAACGCAAGGCTTGTTAAAATTACAATAATCTTGCTGGCGGCTAGCTCGCTGTCAGTTTATGCAGTGTTGACAGGGAGTCAAGCTGCTGCGATCACATCTGCGTCCCTCTGTGGACTTCCGCCCTCGACATTCACACTGTCGCGTCTGCTCACTCCCCGCCCTCGCCCCGTGCACTGACGGCCCGCGTATGCGCCGGCAGGGTACTCCAGTTGATGAACCTGACCGACTCGAGGCTGAACCAGGGCGGCTGCGAGAAACTCGAGCTGGCCACCATCAGCTTCTTCGAGCAGTTCAGGAAGATCTACGTCGGCGATCAGGTGCGGGGTGCCGTGTGGCATACTAACGGAGAACGGGTGGGAGAAGGGGAGCGCTGGGGAGGTAAACGGAATGGATGTAAGGAGAGGATATCAATGCAAAGTATGGTTATGATATGTGGCATCATTATAGTGGCCCTGTGGCAGTGTAAATCGTTGAAAGATTTGTTAGGTTGGTGTGGGTTCCTCAGGCGTTTACCAAGGTGTTTTGTTTGTGTTGTTTCAGGTACAAAAGACGGCCAAGGTGTATAGTCGTCTCTCCGAGGTTCTCGGTCTCAGTGATGAGGCCACGGTGCTTAGTGTTTTTATGCGTAAAATGTGAGTAGCTCTGAGGGGCCGTCCGAGCTCTGATATTAATCTTTTTATGTCAGCGCCAGTAGCGTCACTTCAGTCAATATGTATCTTGATTATTTTTTATTGCACTTCATGCTTCCATATTCTATATGAATTTCAACAGCTTGAATGGGAGTTTGAGTAACTGAATGTTTGCTCTTATATATTTTTTTTTTGCATCCATCGCAGTTGTTCCCGTTTGCTCTCGTCTAACACTCTACGCGTCTGTCGGCAGAATCACGAATCTGAAATTCTGGGGCGGCAGCGAGCAGATAACCACTCGCACTCTGATGCTGCTCAACGATCTGTCGGTGGGCTACAGCAGCGTGCGGAAGCTAGTCAAACTGGAGGAGGTGCAGTTCCTGCTCAACAACCACACGGTGAGTCAGCGAGCCAGCCGGTCAGACAGAGCGGCCCGTTCGGTACGATTGTTATCGGCCGTATATGTTGGATTCAGTTGTTGCTTTGCCGGTCATTCATTGAGCGAATCCATGACGATAGAGAAGTAATCTGAGACTGTTAATGTTTTTTTTTCGATGCTTACCTGACCTTTAATTTTCCCGTCTCCAATCGTACTCAGGATACATAAGCTAATTACCCGCCCAGTCATCCCTGTCAGTATCATCACCCCCTGCCTTTCGTCCCACAGAGCGACCACTTTCCGTTCCTGGGCGCCGGCGTGGCGGTGAAGGAGATGAAGTGTCGCACCATGTTCTACACGTCGCTGGGCCGGCTGCTGATGGTCGAACTGGGTGAGGACGACGCCAAGTTCCAGGCGTTCATGGAGCCGCTGACGGCCGCCTTCGACGCCATCGGCACACTCATGGCCAGCGAGGCCAACATGTTCCAGGTGAGCACCGGACCGGACCTGGACTGAAGCTAGGCGGACGGTTTATTGCCTGCCTTGAGAGGGACCTGACCCGGCCTAATCGGAGCACGGAGATCTGGGTCACTTGTCTGTGCCTGGGAATGATAGCGGCTGCGTTGTATGGTTGGAAAGACTTCGGCCTACGCTTTTAGGCATTCCGATTAATCACGCCACCTTTCGATTAAAGAACGATCAGACGCGCATTGAATCAAAGTTGGGTCCCTATCGTAATTATTTGATGTGCAATCTGTATCCACAAAGTTAAATCTATGGTGCCATCTCATGTTTTACACCTACGCTCGCGCCCCGCTGGCCGCCGGACAGGGCGAGGAGACCAAGAAGGCGCTGATCGGACTGGCGCGCGACCTGCGCGGCCTCGTGTTCGCCTTCAACACCAAGGCGTCCTACATGATGCTGTTCGACTGGATCTACCCGTCGTACACGCCGATCCTCCAGCGCGCCGTGGAGCTGTGGTTCACGGAGCCGCAGCTGACCACGCCCGTGCTGAAGCTGTTCGCCGAGCTGGTGCAGAACCGG
The DNA here is from genome assembly GCF_019059575.1 of Amphibalanus amphitrite. Taxonomy (NCBI): domain Eukaryota; kingdom Metazoa; phylum Arthropoda; class Thecostraca; order Balanomorpha; family Balanidae; genus Amphibalanus; species Amphibalanus amphitrite. The sequence continues at coordinate 91,384 of NW_024882292.1, read as the reverse complement.
TCACAGCGACTGCAGTTCGACGTCAGCTCGCCCAACGGCATCCTGCTCTTCCGCGAGATGAGCAAGCTGCTCTGCACGTACGGTGAGTGATGATAATGAAGTATGATTACAGTTACAAAGAAAAAAAAACGACAAAACCCACGTCTTACAGTACAATGTCGGTGAATCAATTGATGATAGCGTTTGACGGGCAATGCCTCAGACTACACTGGGTTGGGCAGATAAATTGGGACAAATTTCAACTTCCTCTAAAACGACTATTTTTTTAGTTATATTGATAATTTTTGAACATAAATATAGGCTAATGAATACTTTTCCATGTTATGCAGGTTGGGTTGTAATTTTGAGTCGGCTGGTCACAGAACGTGGGCTTAAGCAAGCCACTTTCAACTTAGTCCGCGCGCACATGCATGCCAATACTCTGATTATGCTCCATCAAATGGCTGAAAGTAGTGTGTATCGAACAGACGTAAACGTTGGAGGAAGAGAAGATATTGACTCATCCTTACATACCTATTGCATTGACACCGGCCGCTCCCCCGGTTTTCCAGGGGGGCTAAAAGCAAAATTCAGTTAAATCAGAGGATCCTCGCGAAAACAGTGGCGCGAGCTTACAACGAAGGTAGCCGCGCCATGAGAAAGCGATATACCAGCACCTCAAACATTTACTCTTATGCATTGATGCATATCAACCTGTTAACATAGATGTTGAAGCAGCTGTGACGTTAAAAAGATTGTTTCCTCTTGAAGGGCTTGGAGAAGCGAGCAAGCACGTGCAGGTCTTTTTCGACGATGGTATCCCCATAACCGAACACATGAACAACCGCAAACACCATGAAACATCGCAACCAGCCCAGAAGACGTGATCTTAGTTCCAAAGAGCATGCAGCAGACCTCGGTGATGGCATTCCACTCGGTGACTTCTGACGGTCACGTGGGGCCCCCTTATTTTACGGAATCGGGAGGGGGTTCGCCATTACAGCGTACCTAACCATTATCCAGGCAGTTCGAATCAACAAGATGGAAGAAGGCAACATCCTGCATGAAGTGATGCTCTTCGAGGAGTCAGCTCCCCGGCATACAGTAAATTAAATACAAAATCTCCTGAAACGGAGGATCCCGCAAACTGTACCCAAGGGAAAATGCCCCCTTCCTCATTAAACCTCAGCCCATACAAGTTCTGGTTGCTGGGGCGTTTTTGCGGGTGAGTCTAACGAACGTCCCCATGTGACTGTGGTGAGCCTCAGCAGTGCCAGTTGGCAACAATTACGAGCCATTTCAGACGGGAGATCTCGCCGCGCGTGCGGCCAGTCCAGACACCGATAAGGACTGATGCAGGTGGACCACGGTGACCATATTTGATGATAAATGTGTAAAATTGGTGCGACAATATGTGATCCCAATTTGAAATGCCTATGTTTACAAATTTCTAAGCTACGGCGTTCTGAATGCAAATATGTATTTTGTCCCAATTTATCTGCCCAACCCTGTATTTACATTGCTCGACTGACGGGCCTTTCGCCGTTGCTCTCGTGTGCTCCCGTCCCACTGGTCATTGTGGCACCTAGTTGTGACCCCGAGTCACTGACCGCTGTGGCTCCGTCTACCCCGCCCCCACTGACCGCTGTGGCGCCCTGCCCGTATCTCTCCCTTCTACAGGCGAGCGGATACTGACAATTCCCGACCTCTCCAAGGACCAAGTGTACCCGATGCGGCTCAAGGGCATCTGCATCTGCTTCTCGATGCTCAAGTCGGCGTTGTGCGGCAACTACGTCAACTTCGGCGGGTTCCGGTTGTACGGTGACGAGACGCTGGACAACGCGCTGCGGACGTTTGTCAAACTGCTCCTCTCGGTGCCGCACAGTGATCTCCTGGTGAGCAGCAAACATGGGAGCGCGTGGGGTGGGGACGGGGAGCGGGCGGGGCGAGGGACGGATGGATGGTTTGGCGCCGGAGGCTCGAGTTACGGAAATGGTGACGCTTTTTTGCTCTTGGTGGGGCTTACATCTGTTGAACTTACTTACGTTGAACAGTAACCAAGGTTACTGCATATTCTACGAAAGGTAAAAGCGAGAATGGATTATTTTCTCGCCAAAGCGCCATCTACGGACAAATACTTATGTGCCTTCGTTCTCGCCGTGATTCGGAGACTGTTTCACTATACCTGCCGCTAGTCACGGTTCTGCAGATTGTGACGCACGCCTCTTTCTCCGTCTGTTACAGGACTACCCGAAGCTGTCTCAGTCGTACTACGTGCTGCTCGAGTGTCTGTGCCAGGACCACATGGCGTTCCTCTCGTCGCTGGAGCCGCAGGTGTTCCTCTACATTTTCGCCTCGATCTCAGAAGGACTGCAGGCGTTAGGTGGGAATCTGAACTATTTCACAGGTACAGGCACAGCGCACGGAGGGGCGGCTGGGCGGGCGGCCCGACGCCCGGGCGCCGGCTCCGAGGCCGCGCCGGGCGCCGTCAAAGTACCCACTTCCACTCTGCCCTTCTTGAGACTCCGCTCCCTCTCCTCTCTCTGTCGCTATCACACTCTTTCAGCTCTTTCCTTTCTGGTGGTGGCTGTCGGGCTTGCAGATGCTAGTGTAGTTTTGCCACTGACGTTTACAGAACGCTCTGCCGTTTACACGCGCTTGTTTTTCCACGCACCATAAACTTTTTCGTTTTTTTAATGTCAATGGCTGTTGAAAAACAGTTGTTGATTGGTGTCTTAGCGCCTTTGCCCTCGCGCTATGTGTGGATCACTGCATTTAAAAAGGTACGTATGTGTAATACACTTGACCAGTGATTTTAGCTTTACGGTTGGAGCATGGCTGACGCACTGCTAACGAATCAGTTAACGAACCGGACGAACCAGTCGAATCAGCTCGAGATCGAATCGCTCCCGATATGAGATCGCACTACTGAGGCGAAAACGTTCTTTTCATTTTGTATTGTTATATTTTTTTGAACTTCCTGTTGAATGAGTACATGCTTTTTCGGTACGTATCGCGATGATTTTTGTTTATTTGTAGGCATATACATATTTACCGATATTTGTTGTCCATGAGCTGATGGCTACGTTATGCCACTTAAGTCTTTCGACAAACAACATCGACATCCACCAAAGTATCGGCAAGCCAGAAAGTCCTCACTCGTCACCAATATCCACATCTGTTTCATCCCTCTGGCGACCCTTCCTCGCGACTTTCCCTCTCCGGATCTCGTCAGAGCGTCGCTGTCTCCTTTGCTGGTCCCCCGCCGCCCGGCTCTGTCTGCCGGCGGTGTCAGGGCGCCTCTCTCTCTCTGTCGGCGGTTGCCCGGTGTCGGTCTCTCGCCGTCCGCCGCGGGGTCCGGCCGGCCGTCCGCCGCCCCGCCGCCCAGCCGGGCATGCACGACGCACGCACGTCCGTCCGTGTGCAGTTATAGGGCGCACCCCGGGCCGCCTGGGCCGACCGCCGCATGGCCGTCTGACGGGCCGACTGCCCGATTGACCCTTCATGCTTCTCTGCTGAGCGTGTTTTAGTGAAAGCAGGCGTACACTTTGCAGGGTTGTGCGTAGTATGTGTGCTTTATTTGTCAGGACGTACTTCCGATGCTCGCATGTATGACTGTGTGAATCGACTTGCACCCGCTTATTCTTAAACCCGTTTGCTCAGCTTGCATAGACGAGCAATGCACATTTAGTCTTGCCTTTATCCCTACCTGCTTTGCACTCATTTTGCGCGTGTTCATCTATAAACAGAGTAGCTTTAGCGAACTTCAGTGGAGGCAAGAACGGCATGGGATTGAAGTAGCAGTCTCGAGTTTGCTCTGTTGCAGCATTTTCAAAGACATCAATCGTACTTTCTTTTCTGTTCACTTTTTTATAGATTTAAAGATGTAGGTGGATTTCATTGAGTAATGCCTTCGTTTCGATGTGTTTTCTCGCTTTTGGTCCTCGCATTTGGCCTTGATGGTCATTTTACGTTCCGACGTTGTTGCTCTTACCTCAGACTGCTGACAAAGTTCTCTCTGACAAAGTTGAGCTCGACTGTCCCAGTTGTGATGCTGTGCGGGGAGAGGATTGTGCCAGTATCAGGGTTTGTGTCTGTCTGTGTGTGTGTGAGGGGTGGGTCGGGGAGCGCCGAGTGGTGCCTACGCCTGTCTCTGTCTGCGCCTCTGTGTTTTGGAGTGCCGGGGAGGGCCGTGCGGTGCCGGTGGCTGCCTGCCGGTGCCTTGGGTCGGTATACCTATCCTCGTCTGTCTGTCGTTGCCTCTTTGTATGTGTGCACGGATGGCCGGGCGGTGCCGGTGGCTGCCTGGCGGTGCTGCGCGCTCTGTCCCCAGATACCAGTCAGCGGCCCGGCCGGCTCACAAAGCTGGGAAAGGTGGGACCGGTGCTCGGTAAGCCCGCCCCGTCTCCTCCACTACCCCCACCCCCGGGCAGAGAGCCGCGCCGCCCGCATGCCGCGGCCTCTGTTAGAGTGGGAGCGCTGCCCCTCGTGCTGTGAGCACCTACACTACGCTGTTCACTAACGAATTGGTGGATTAGTGTAGTAGGTTCGATGCTCGGCCGACAATGGCTGTAGTGGACAATGGCTGAGATAGAGCTGATTCGCGGCAGGTGTTTTATCATGTCATGATTTGGTGTAGTTTAGTGCTAACTAGATCTTGTGACTGCCAGACCTTTGCCCACCTTTGCATCTTGAGGGACAGATGTCCGTTGGATTGCTATAGTTGAATATTGGAAGTCCTGTAACCGCATTTGGTTAACCACATTTTATAATTGGACGTCTCGCACTTGGACTGTGCGATGGGCAATCGGATTATCGGACCACAGTCTCGGTCCATGTTTGGAATTAAATAGAGCAGGTGGCTTTATGGGTGCCACGCGACCGACTTCCGTACAGTGGAGTGGGCCGACCTCTCCTGTACCGGAATCGGGGAGGGGGAGGGGCTCTGTTGACATCGACTCTGCGGACTATGGGACGCGGCTCACTATGAGGGGTTTGCAACGGCTGCGGATGGCCCGTGCTGTGGACGTTTGCAGCGCCAGAAAATGTGCTCTGGTGTGTTGTGTTCGGAACACCCACACTCCCATTTTACTTATACTGTGATACTTTTGTCGCCCATAACCACCACCATAAAGTGTGTTAGTTGCACTGCTTGTGAGTTGTAACCTCTGACTCCGGTGTGTTTCCTGTGTCTACCTGTAGCCGCTGTTTACAAGCTGTGCTTGCTGTAGATGTGCGTGTAAGTGAAAAAGTGTTGTGTGCAACGTGCATGGCTGCTCGGATCTGAAAGCTGCTTGGTGTTCGTGGCTTGCATCTCCTGTGGAGCCATGTAGTCACGTATAACGTGAACTGTGGTATGCTGGGACTACTTTTCGAATGTTGTCTGCCATCTTGGTCTAACATTTATGACCTCCGTGGAAGATAACGCTCAGTTTACACTATGGTAGCAATGAATCCGATAAATTTTGCGTACTATGTAGCCAATATGTTAAATTCCTGAAACATGCCACAGGACATTAGGCTTTGGTTGTTTGGCATCTAGAGAATAGACCCGAGCGAAATGATTGTTTTACGTGCTATCGATTTCTGAATGCCATGCTTTGATTTCATGCCATGTTTTTTTATTTACGTCACGGGTTCTGAGATGTACTCTGTTCACCCTTGCGGTTGCAAACTAAAGAAAGGCCATCGAAATAGCTCTATTATGAATACCCCATCAGCCATAGGCAGTGCCACCATGAATAGATGTTCTGAACCGTGGGATGGCGGCTGTTGAAAGGTCATGCGTGACGCGTTTCTGGTTATTATTACCGTTGATTGCGTAGCGGTGCAATGTGCTGTAATGCTGTCAGCACAAATAGTGTAATCCAGTCCAGTACGTCAAGCGTCTGTGCTCTGTATTCGTATGTGATGTCCTCAATATTTGCCTTGGTTGGTCCGCGTCTGGGCTGTGCATTGTCGTCGGTTCCCTCGGACCGTCTCCAGTAAGCCTGTGTTGCCCGTCAGCGGCCCCGTTTCTGATGTGTGATGTGTACTCTCCGCAGATACGATGGTGTGTACCGGCTGCTGCGCCACACTCGACCACATCGTCACATTCACATTCAAACAGCTCGCGCAAAAAGGTGAGTTGGACGACTCGGCGGCTAGTTCATGGTCTCGGCTGCCGGCGTCGTCGCTGGCGGTAGCTTACAGTTTTATGTGCTGCCAAGCAGCGACGCTAAGAAGGCAGCCGAATTTACAATCAAACGTGGGTCATCTCTAACCTCGTCATATGAAAATGTGTTGGAAGTGATTGGGCAAATATTCTTCATCAGCACGATTCGCACTAATTTTAGGCGTGTCCCTCCGCGGTGATGCTGGTCTCTGAGTGGCGGCTGCCCGTCTGAGCGTTACGGCGGATTTAAATACGGCCTGACGGTAACGCCACGTAACTCGCGTGCTAACGAGCCCGGTCGGCTGAGCAGGAAATGACCGGGCCGCCGCCCTCCATCAATGGGCCGTCGAACGGGCCGCCCGGCGCGCCGCCATTTCCTCTGTGTGCCGATGGCGGCCAGTGAGGGCGCCGTTCATCTGTCCCGCTGACCTGGGCCGTGCCAGTTGCGGGAGGGTTGGGCGTGTCGATTTCCATAGAGCTCTAACTGACGGCCCGCGGCAGCCTCAAATAGCGAGTAATCCTCTGGCTTGATCTCCTGTTCTGTCTAATTACTCAGTCCGAGCCAGGGCCTTTTATTTCACCAGCCCCATATCCGTCTCGTATTTCGCGTCCACTATGTCTCTAACCGTCTCATTCTCCGCGCGTATATTCCTAACTCGCTCCGCGACTCCCCCAGGCAAGAAGAAGCCGGTGCACAACCCTTCCGGGGAGGCGATCCTGCAGATCCTGGAGCGGCAGCCGGAGATCCTGCAGCAGCTGCTGGCCACCGTGCTCAACATCATCATGTACGAGGACTGCCGGAACCAGTGGTCCATGTCGCGGCCACTGCTCGGCCTCATCCTGCTCAACGCCGAGTACTTTGGCGGCCTGCGCGAACAGATGGTGCTCAGCCACCCGCCGGAGCGGCAGCCGGCCATCCGGGCGGCGTTCGACTCACTCATGGACGGCATCGAGAGCAACCTGCTCACCAAGAACCGGGACAGGTGAGACAGCACTCTGCTCACCAAGAACCGGGGCAGGTAAGTTAGAGGGACGGCAACCTGTTCACCAAGAACCGGGACAGGTGAGATAGAGGGACGCCTGCTCACCAAAAACTGAGACAGGTGAGAGGAAGGGTAACCTGCTCACCAAGAACCGGGGCAGGTGAGTTGAGAGGGACAGCAACCTGCTCACCAAGAACCGGGACAGGTGAGAGACAGCACCCTACTCACCAAGAACTGTGCCAGGTGAGATAGAGGGACGCCTGCTCACCAAAAACTGAGACAGGTGAGAGGAACGGTAACCTGCTCACCAAGAATCGGGGCAGGTGAGTTGAGAGGGACAGCAACCTGCTCACCAAGAACTGTGCCAGGTGAGGGACACTTGAGAGGGACGGGGAGGACGGCGCCAAAGGGTGCGGTGAGGCTGGTCAGCTCTGGTTGTGTTGAAGCCATTGTCTTTTGGTCCTGGATAATGCACTCATTGTTGAATCTGTGTTGTTCTTGCATTAGTCGCGTTAGTGACATAGTACCGTGTCCTGACCGCGCTCCCTGTCTGTGTGCTGCAGGTTTACTCAGAACCTGACCACGTTTCGGCGAGACGTGAACGACCCCTCCAAGAACCCGGGCGGCGGCGGCGGCGGCGGGGGCGGCGGTGGTCAGGACGCGGCCATGATGACGTAGCGCCGCCGGTCGTGCTCGGCGGAGGCACGCCGGCGCGCGCCACCCCCTCAGAGGCTGACCATGTCTTTCCAGGCGGAGCGCGCCGCCCGCCCGCCGCTCGCCGCCCGATACCTGTGGCTGCCGCACTAGCGGCGTCCAGAGGCGGGCGCGCGCGTGCTGCATTTGTACCGAGCTCCCGGGCCGGGCCGGGCCGGGCCGCGGGGCAGGCCGGCCGGCCCGTCTGTCGCTGCCCCACTGATGGTGAATTGATCGTCTCAGAGTATAAATACATGTCATGTGTCTTAGAGACTGCGCGTGTTGGCTGGTGCCATTGAGTGACGACTGTTGAGGGACGTGTTGAAGAGTTCATACTTTCAAGCTTAAGCGTTGTTAGTCACTTGTTACATGTTCACAAAAGCATTATAGCACAATGCATAGACTGCTTCGTAATGGGGCTGGTAAAGTCCTTCCCGTAGATCGTCGGGAAGTTAAAATCCTGACCGGAAACCTTACTCTTTTCCGCCAGGGCTCGACAACATCGCGCTCCTTGCGAGGGGATCGAACCCGGATGCCTGGATATAAAGGCAGGAACCTCACCCCTAGACCACACTGTTCCGCTTTTGCTCGCTGAAACGCTCCATCGTCACTGGCCTAGCCCACGACTGTCCTTTTGTTTCCACGGTCACGGCAGCCCACGAAAGAGCCGGTGTGGCGTCATGCGGTTTTATTGAGTACCAAGACAGACCTGTTCATCGGACGGCGGTCGCCGGCAGCGGGCCGATTCAGACAGAGGGGGAGAGGGGGCGGAGCGGGGGAGACAGAGTGCCGGCGGTGGCACGGCGAGAGGGGCAGGGGGGAGGGCGGGGCAGGGAGGAGCAGAGACGGGCTTATTGCACAACAGCGACGAGGATCTAGGTAGATATATCTAGGTAGAAGAGGAAGGGAGGGAGGGCGGGGGAGACACCGACTGTACAGTGGAGAGGGGACCCGGCGGGCGGACGCGCAGCGACCGCCCGGTATTGCTACACACAGAGGAGACCCATTATGCTGGCACGACACTGACATCCTCCGACGTACCCGCTCGCGCACTAACGAGACAAACTCATAAAATGTGGCACCGGTCGCGTTATCAAATATACATGACGCGTTCGTTGTAAGAACCTGGCGCCGGCGTGAGCCGAGCGCGGCGACGCTACAGCTAAACACCGAAGACAAAACGTTTGGAAGCTCGCGATTATTCGACTGGGCGCTGCGCAGCGAACCTGGCTGGGCAGAGGCACACGGCGTGCCGCGGGCGGCCGCCGCGACCGCCGACCGGAATGGCAGACACTGAAAGACAAACTAGGCGACGCCTTCCAGTAAATTTGGCCTGTATGAAAATAAACGAGCATGGAGCGCCTGAGGCCGGGCTGGAATGCATGTTTGTTGTACGGTGGCGGGCGGCGGAGCGCGCCCACTGGCCCATCTGAGGTCGGCTAATCACACACGGCTGCCCACGCGGCTACTGGCACGGCTATCGTTGGCACCTGGCGGCGTCGGCGCGCCGCGGCCCGACACTGTGTATGGAAGCACTATCCGTTGCACCCGTCGGCGCGGCGCGCAGGAAGCGGCAGCAGGCGGCGCCGGGCCAAGGCACCGACCGGCGCAGCGCCGCCGGAACTGAACCGAGAGCGTGGCGACCACCACCTGAGTTATAATAAACGGGCCGCTATTGACACAACAAACACACGCACACATCGCACACACGCACAAATACAATATCTTGGCTGAGTAACGCGACCGAAGCTTGGCACCTCGATGACTAGCAGTTAATGAGTACACCAGCGGTAGCGGCCGGGACGCCCCGGTCGGGGCACCGGCGCCCCGGCGCGCCCGTATGAGTATTTGACCAGGTACTCCTTGCATCAGACCTGATGCATCGCACCATAGCACACGGCAAGTGCACTCGAATAAGACACGGCTCGGCTGCCACGTCAAGCGATTGTCAAATGGCCATGACCTGGCTAATGTCATGGCTAATGTCAAATGGCCACGATATGGCACGGCCTGCCATGGCTAACTGGACTAAAGCTAATCGTCTAAGTCATTTGGCACAGCTGAAGAACTCACAGACTATATGACTATCTACATAAAATGTACACACGCACACGCAGCTAACGACAATACTCGCTATGACACAATAGAACTGACGGTCAAAAAATAATACGCTATGGAGTTTTGGCACAGGTGAGGATTTTATATCTTAGACCTCGGCCATCACAGTCCACTTAGCATTAAGTCAGTAACCAGAGACGCACGAGAAATCCTTATTGCATCGTAACAATTATTATGTCGTTGTAATTTCGATAAAACCACCGCATCTCGACGAGTTGACGCTGTCATTATGGAATAAGCCGCCGGCGCCGGCGGACCTGCCAGCCAGCTGGACGCTGATTGGCTACCACCGGCGGCCGGCTCCTCTCATTGGTCTACTCCCGGTACGGTTTGCAGTAGGCGTACCGGTGGTTGATGTGTTGGCTGTAGGAGCCCGAGTGCGAGAACCTCTTGAGGCACTTTTTGCACTGATAGGGCTTCTCGCCGCTGTGCAGCCGCTTGTGCTCGGACAGATGGTGCTTGTGCTTGAACGCCTTAGGGCAGTCCTCGCATTTGTACGGCCTCATACCTGCAGGAGCGGGAACCAGCTGGTCAGAAAACAAACATTCTGCTGAAACGTTTGCTCGATTTGTCTCAGCTCAGCTACGTCGAACAGATGCTGCATTTAACCTAGTGACATATCATCAACCTTAACCTTCCAGGCGGTGGGGGGGGGGGATTTTTTTGCCCCCCCCTTTAGTTTTTTCAATATATCTCGAGAACCGCTGCGCCAATCGTCACCAAACTTTCAGTACCTTCCCGGGAGCAGCTAGCGCACATGGTGACCAAAAATTTTTCCAAAGGCTATGATAGGTTGGCCGCTAATGACGTCAGAGTGACGTCATTTTTGCCATTTTCGACCCAAAAAAAGGTTTCGCGGGAAGAGCTGTCAGGCCTACAGCTTTAGAGATACAGAAAAATGTTTCAAACATAAAAGGTGTGGTATTGGGGGGCTACAAAACTGCTATTTCAGTTTTTCGAATTTTTTTGATTTTGACCCCCAAAAATAAAAAAATAGATTTTTTGAATATAATAGCCTAACAATCCAAAAAGTTTTTTGAATTTCGAAAAAAACGGAATATATGTGATAGCCCCTACCGCCTTCTATCTACATACCAAATTTGAGATCGATACCTCTTTTTTTGGCCAAGTTATAGCGAAAAAACTGTTCAAAATTGATGACGTCAAATTTTCAAACTCAATTTTTAGCAATTCTAGACCTTGTAGCGCAAAACAAAGACCACCATTAGACTCCCCGTGGCAAGCTGCATCGAATCGATACCCATTTTATGCAAAAATATCAGCTTTGAAATTTGACCTTTTTTGACCTGACCTTGACCTGACCTCCACCAGAAAGTGACCTAAACCGTACCTGATGGTCTTATAACCAACACCATTGAGTTGGAAATGAAAAACTGGCCATAAAACATGCATCGCATAACTTTAGTAAAGTTGGGCTCATGTGGTGACCCTTGGTGACCTTTGGTGACCTGACCTGTGACCTGACCTGGTATGACCAGTGACCTCTAATAGCAACATATGTACTAGACAACTGACGCCTTATCGCTGATTTTCGACAAAATGCGTTTTACTCGGTGTTATAGCGCTTTCCCTAGAAGCCCCGTGAACGGTGAAACATTTTATCTTTGACCTGACCTGTGACGTCATCGGTGACCCCGAGGTCAATGAAATTTGGTTCCCTTCGACAAATTTGACAGGGCTATCGAACGCCGTTTGAATTTTCCGGATCCGTCCAGTAGTTTCGGAGATACGTGGGGGGCAAAAAAGTGCCCCCCCCCACCGCGCGGAAGGTGGCTGGTAGGCCCACCGCCTGCCGGGTTAACCATCCATCAGCCAGGCCTTTAAGGCCTGGCTACACTATGCGTTTTCTTCGTGCGTTTTTTGCGTGTTTGCGTGTTTTGCGTGATATCTTTCTAGAAAAAAGAACGATATTACGTTTTTGTGATGTTTTTCACCTTAAATTTTAGTTACATAAGAGTTATATTAGCTTTTGTATATAACCAAAGTAAAAATTATATTGTTTATAACTTTTTTCCTAGAACGATATTACGCAAAACACGCAAACCTGCAAAAACGCACGCAGAAAACGCATAGTGTAGCCAGGCCTTAATCCGAAGGCTTGTCCAGCGTTAAACTATCCTTTTAATCTGAACGAGATGCCTCGAATGTCCCAGCGCACTCTAACTCACCGGAATGTTCGTATTTGTGCCTGGCCAGCGAGCTCTGCTTGTTGAAGGCCTTGTCGCACTGGTCGCACTGGTAGAGGTCCTCGCCGGGCCGGGCCAGGCGGCGCTTCTTGCCCGTCTCGCTGGACGAGTCGTCCCCGGAGCCGCTTAGCTCCGACTGCTGCTGCCGGGCGCAGACACAACTGAGTCAGTGACGAGGACAAGATTTAAGTCAACAATCCGATGTAAAGCGATCTAATGGGAACAGACGCTCGTACCTCTCATTTACGTCGACTTGGCCGTTGTAGCCCAAGCCTGAAAAGTCAAAACTAATGGAAAAGTTAACGTTTATGGTGAAGATGGATAAAAAAGGGTGATATTGCTCGGAATTAGACACTTACCTGGCGTTTTCTGTTCTCGGCCAGCATCTCGCGTTCGGCGGCCCGCAGCAGCTGCTGCACCGCTGACGTCATCGGTCCGCCTTCTGACGTCACTGGCGGCGGCGGCGGTGTGCCGTCGGCCGTCAGGGAGTGTGCCGCGGGCGAGTGCGGCGAGCACGAGCCGTCCCTCAGCGGCAGGCTGGGGACAGCCGGGGACTGTCGGTACGACGGCCGCTCGCCAGGGACCGCCACCGTCGCCGGAGTCGAGGCGCGCGACGAGGGTTCGCTGGCCGGCGGCGGCGAGGCGCTGCCGGCCGTGCTGCGTTTGGTGGACAGGTCCAGCGGCTGCTCGCAGTCCTCGGGAGGGGTGGGCGGCGCCAGCAGCTGCGGCAGCGCCGAGTAGAACATGGGCACGGCCGAGTAGACGGGCAGCGGTGGCCGCTCCACGGCGGCGGCCGGCCGCACCAGGCCCGGCGGAAAGCACGGCAGCGCGAACGGCTTGCCCTCGCGCTTGTCCCGGGCGCGGGTGTTCTGGAACCAGACGCGCACCACCTCCGGCGAGATGGACAGACGCTCCGAGATCCGGTTGACGTCCTCACGGCGCGGCTTGGAGTTGATGATGTAGCTCGTACGCAGCACCAGCAGCTGCTCGTCTGAGAACTTGTAGCGAACTCGCTGTTTCTGAGCGTCGTCGCTGTGCTGCGACGACTCGTTGTCGTTGTCGCTGGCTGGCTGCTCCTCGGCGGTGACGGGCGCCTTCTGTTTGGCCATCAGCTCGCTGAGGCGCGCCGCCAGCCCCTCGCTGAGCCGCTCACCCTCGGGTACGTCGGCGCGACACAGCTGCTCGTGCTGCGCCAGCTCGCGCCGCTCGGCGAAACTGCGCGAGCACGAGCGGCACTGCAGCCAGTCGTCAGCGCGGCTCTCCGGCAAGGCGTCCGCCTCCGCGCCCTCATCCGCCTTCACGCCGACCTCGAGTTTCGGGGTGACCGCCGGCGCCGGTGACGCCGCCGCCGACGTCCTCATCTCGGCCGCCTTCGCCGGTGTCTCGGTGACCGACAGCGACGTCTCCGAGGCTGAGGTCTGCGTCGCCGGCGCGTGGGTGGCCGTCTCGGCGGGCTGGTGTCTCTCCTCCTGCGGCTGGTGCTGCGGCGGCTGGTCAGACTCGTCCTGCTGCCGGGGGGAGGCGGGCGCCGCCGAGCCGGGCCGGCTCGAGCTCTGTTCCACCCTCTCGCGGAACACCTCGCCGGCCATCCGGCTCTTCACCGAGTCGACCATTTTCTGCACGCTGCGCTGCATCTCCTCGTCGCTGAGCCGCTGTGCCGCCGCCGCCGCCGCGGCTGTCTGCTCGGGCGGGGGCGGGGGCGGGGGCGGCAGGCCGGTGGCCGAGACGGTCACTGCGCTCGCCTGTCCGCCGCCGTACAGCGAGAACGGCAGGCTCTCGAAGCGCAGCGGCGCCGGCGAGCCCTTGCTGGTCTGGCTCTGCTGCAGAGAGCGGCCGCGACACTTCTTGGACGAGCGGTGGGACGAGTAGGAGCCCGAGTGGGAGAACCGGTTACCGCAGTCGTTGCAGACGTATGGCTTCTCTCCGCTATGTATCCGTGTGTGCTCCTGGAAGGATCACGATACAGTCGTTCAGGGCATTATATACGGATACCGTCGCCGGATCAGGGCACTGCATACAGACCGTGACATCGAGTCATAGTGCCGGGACATATAAAGTCAGCCGAGCTAAGGCAGAGCTTCTATGTCAAGTACGGTTGATTTTGCGGCGAAAGCTATTTCATCCGGTAATCGAACTTACGAATACCCTTAAATCTGAAAATCTAACTCGCTATTCAAATAATCGAACTATCTCAGTCTAAACAGTTATGTCCAGCGCCCCACGTAATCAGAAGGTGGACCCTCATCGTTTCCGCGAATAGCGTCATCGCCTGTTTACCGGCATAATCCAGTCCAGTCCGGTTAATTGATGATGAAACTGAAGCATAAACGCTGCAGCGGAACATCAATCTGGGAATTAGCCAGTCGTAAATTACTCTCCAGATTGTCCCCAAATGTCTGATGGAATTCTCCTGCGCAGCCAGTCCTCTCAACGACTCGCTACTGCAGACAACGATCTACCGAGCGAATCGCCCGTTCCCTCGCGGCGCCTGGTATGCATGTAACACACCTTCTCCGTCGATCTCTCTTACCTTCAGGTGATGTTTGAACTTGAAAGCCTTGCTGCAGATGTCGCATTTGAACTTGCGCACGTTGGCCGATTCCTCGTGGCTGATCATGTGACGCTGCAGTCCGTAAATGTGCGCAAACGTCTTGTTGCACACGTGACACGACTGGAACAAGAGAAACACCAGCCGTCAGAAAAAAAGACGAATTTGGTAAAAGAGAACGGCAGATAGAGAAGATAGCGAACTGAGAGGACGAAATAAGTTCAACAACAATTCAAAGCAGCGAGTCGCAAGATTCCGACGAAGGGCAGGAACGTGTAGTACGGCGAATAGCGATTAACATAATTTCGAAAGGTATAAATAGATAAAGGCGCAGAGTATGATGAGATGAGTCGCGGTGTGGCGGCGCCGAGGGTACAGAGTGGTGAGCGCTGAGCAGAGAGGTCAGAGCGTCGTCCGACTGGCGTCCCCAGTGCTCTGATACAGACTCGGACGGTTGTCAGCTCTGGCCAGCGCGTAATAACACTGACTGACAGAGCTGGCCGGGACGACACGAGCGGCTCGACACCGAAAACAAACGGTCTCGTCAATCGGACATATATCCCGGAAAAGAAACTGGTTCGGTACACCCGGGACACATTACACATCGCACTGAGTGGACACCGAACCAGGCCGTACAGAGCCGGCTATCAAAACGCAAAATCATCAGACAGCGAGCTATTTTTAAGATAATCTTTAAACACTCCACAGTCTATATATCATGATAGGTACTTTAGCATTGCGGTGATTTAAAGCTCGATTTTTTTACATTTATTTTAAAAATCTTTAATTTGCTAAGATAACCTACAAGCTTCAATTAACGTCACAATTGCAATTTACGACGCATTGTAAAATTGTGTCCGTCATATATCAGTGTAATATAATTTCGATGCAAAGTTGAATAATAAAATGTTGTTCCTCACACTTTTTAGTTTCACATGCTGGGCAATAATTTTCACACTTTGGCATTCATGTTGACAAGGAAAATCTACGTTAAGGCCATTTGTCAGCTTCTTACAAGACAGATGTCAATATCCCCGACACGATGACAACCCACTGTGATAAAATGGGGTGTCACGTCGTTTGGCTATGTTTCCCCAAACTAATAAATTTAAGTCTCAAATAGGTATGACCGACCGCTGTAAGCACATGTAAACTCTGCGGCAAAACGTCGCTATACATATGTATTCTCTATACAGTGGTAATAATTGTTTTACTACAGCAGTTATTGTTTAATTCCATTCACTGAAAGAAAAATGCAGCTAGATTTGTACGGTTCATCGGGTTATACAAAGCCCCGCGGATTTCGTATTACCATAAATCCACCGAGCTACAACAGGCACACGAGATCTGACATGGGCATGACAGCTACTTTAGACAGACGAAACAATGCCGCCTTCACTTTAAAACGGACACTGAGACGGAGCCCGTCTAACATGCAATGTTTGGATCCGACTGCGTCTCATCCCCGTAAAAGCTGGCAAATGATGCCATTTTCTAGACAGTTCCGCAAGAGTGTAGTTGGGAAGTCGGATTCCGTGTCAGCGGCTATAGCGCCCGAGTCAAGTAATATGACCAACTTGGCAGCGTGTCTATTTCGATATATCATTACATATCAGCACCTTTCCCGAAACAACAGGGCAAAAGACAGCATAATATTTAATTACAATCGCTCTCCCTAGGTGGCACCAGCGTCGAGCGCCTGTAGTTAGGCTGTACCGCACGGCTCGCCCGGTATTTGCGAGCCGAACGCGTGATAGTGACGGGGCAAACGGTTACGGAGATCCAAATTTAGTCATCAGTAGATGACTAATGCCTTTCAGGGCTGTACGTACATATTTTGCATGCAAGTATTTCACAACTGCTGCAAATTAAGTTGAAGACAAGACTGGTGAGAAGACATGCTTCGAAATAACTGATAGACGGTATCTTCAACCCGAAACTACCATACATTATACGTTCACCGCGTCAAAACTAAATTAAACAGCAAGGTTTCTGGAACTGTCGTTTTACTATTAATAAGCACTAATCGCATCAGTCAACAGGTACGCGGTTTGTCGTGGGGAGCGGAACTTTGATCCAATGTGCCCTCCTGCGGGATCGGACTGATGTCCGATCCGTGTTCCCAAATCAGCATCGTCCCCGAGACGGAGGGCGCGGCATTGACTCTGTTTGTGTGACAGCGAGGCACCACGTCGCGGAGAAGGAACTAGCCACAAAGGCTCGCTGGGCAGGGTGGCGCGCTGAGCAGGCATGCAAAGTACGGCCGGCGAGCGGACGGAATCTGCCGACTCTGCAAAACTGCGGATGTCGTCCCCGTGCCTCCAAAGGCGCCGTCGCCACCGCCGCCTGCTCCGTCGCGGTATCGCCAAAAGACAGGCGCCCCGCCGGCGAGTTCCCACGTCTCCCGACTCCGCGTCGCGCCGCGTTGCGTCGCCGCAGTCTTCAGAGGTAATTAGTCACACAGGCCGCCGCCGGCGAGTGCACGGTTTATTTGGACAGCGCGGTTTCTCATTGAGGTTGGGTTTCATCTTTCAGTGTCGGCTAGCCGGCTGGATAAATAGACACGCCGGTGCAAGACCTCTGCGGGAGCACACCTTGGCGACACAAGGTAAGTAAAACACGGCGGCCCGCGGAGAAAGTTGTGGAACACGAACTGCAGCCCGTCTGCACCCTGCAAGCTATGATTTGCACACTGCAAGCTATGATCTCCGTCAGATGAGTGAGTCAAGCTTTTTCTCACACACTACACAACCAGAAATGGGGAATGCCGAGTGCGCGCGACATAAAGAAACACGATGGCATCATTTGTAGTCTTGCAGTGAATCTGGGGTAGTGGGGCTCGAACGAAATGTGTCAGAAGGCGATGCTTTCGCAGGAATATGCCATCCGTGGCTGAGTGAATGACACAGGTAGTTAGACAATGCGGTAAAGAAGGAGCTCTTTGTTTGCGACCTGGCCGCGTGTGTTGTGTAAAACAGCTCCATTCGTCTCCAGACCGGCACCAAAAGTATCCGATTTTGGCAAGCGCCAAAACAAACTGACAATGACCCTGCGGACAAAGGTGTTCTGACGTGCCAGCTGAGAAATAGAATGAAAATTGGCCACTTGTTTTTACCTGCAAATACTCTCGTTTTTTCAGGTCGAGCCGCTTGCCAGTTGTCTCAGGCCCAGCGGCGGCCGGCCGGAGGTGCCGTTTTTTGTCGCCCGAGGGCAGATCGCGCCCCGGGGATGATGGATGAGCTGCCGCCCTCGCCCCGGCTCACCTGGCCACAGAGCTCCGAGCACTTTTTCTAGGAGACAAAAACGATTTTCTGGCCCTGCGGCGCTCGTCTGTGGCTGGTAAAAACAGCGCCACCTCGTCCCTAAACGGACGAGGTGTCGTCGAAAAACGTCCGGCTCTCCTGACGGTACTGAGCTGACGCCAACTCGAGCCGACTCGAAAATCCACCGGACGTGGGCCAAGAGGGTCACCCAGGGGTCAGACTCGAGTCGCCGCAGTCATACAACTAATAGCGCGGTCGGCGGTCACGCCAAAGGTCTCGCAAGCCTAAAACCTATTTCTCCGCCACTTCCGATGAAGTGCAACGGTTTGCAATATGCACACAAGCTGCTATGAGTCGCTCAAGAGTGAATCTTAAAGCCACATTGTGTTCATTGTTAACATGCTACATACAAAATAAATATGACTCAGCTTTGCTCTGTTAGCTCTAACAGAGCAAAGCTACCGACATCCATTTCCTTACGCTGACAAGAACAAGCATTAGCGCAACTGGTGTAGTGTTGCGTAAAACTCAGAAACTCCATGGATAAATTGAACCAGCCGTATAAATCGTTTGGCAATTTGTACGACGTACAACTGCAAATAAAGATATCAACACGGAATATATTCCCTAGGTTGTTCAGAGAAAATAATTCGATCATAAATTCAGTTATTCTTGACTTAAACAGCGAGTATTGCAGCGGAACCAGACTCCAGTCGGGGCAATCCATCTTACTAGACTTTGTGCTTTGTAAATCCTTCTGAAGTGTCTTAATTCTGACCCAGAAGCTTCAAGCTTTTGTATGGGTTAGGATGTTTGTAATAAATTTGATAAGCTTTCAAGATAGATCAGCACCACTGCCAGAAGTTGCATTATTGCTGTTTTATCTAACTGGCAAGTAAGTACCTACCAAATTGCCATCCTTTTGTCCAAATGCCTCGTAAAGTGGCTGCCTTGTGGCGGCGATATTACCTATCCCAAGACGTACCCAAGGAGGTTTACGTGCCTTCGAGCAACATATACCATCGATGGAAGACGTAAGAGACGTTCTAAAAAGAACGGGACAGGCGATAGGCAGTAGACATTCGTATCCCCTTTTATGAAAGCGTTGGACGATGTAATTCCCATCTTACACACTATGCTTTAATCGTCCAGGAATGTGGCGCTCAGCAAGGAAAATATCGATGTATTTCATCAGAAGAAGCGGCTGCAATGATTTCAAGCTGCTAATTATTTGAACCCATGGCCGCAGGACCAGATCTCAGCCACTACGGGCGGCCTTCAAACAAAGAATCCTTCCAACGGAAGTGCTATCAGCTTTCTCATTAAGCGAAATGACACCGTTAAAATTGTGACTAACATAACTCGGACCATATCTAGCGAAAGCCATTAGGTGAATTGCGATAGCCCAGTACCTTAGATGGACCGCAGCGAAACGGACACTCTTCATGATTCCGTCAGAGGCCATGGAACATCGTATCAGCTCCGAGCCGAGTGAAAGATGAGAATGTAATTAACCTCTTTGCCTACAGCTCAATTGCCCAAACATCTCATCTGTTGGCATCCGGCCACAGGGACATGCATCGCCATTTTGTACTGACACCAAACACCTGATAACCGACAGCAGAAACAAGTCCAAAGGCTGAGGGTCTCCGTCGCTCTGTGCGGTCTGATCTGACCCCGGCACTACTGCGCACGGCGCGGCGGCTCGTCTGAGGCAGCCGGTGGCCACCATATCCGGCGGAAGGTGAGCCCACATGCCGCACGGGTCGCCGGGGGTCGGCGCCGCCGGGTGCCGGCTCAGGTGGGCCGTCAGAGCCCCGGTGTCGGTCTCAGGTCGCAGCGGCGGACACAGGAGACGGGCGCACACACTCTGACACGCACAGCGCGAGGGACGGCGCAGCGGCCGCCGGTGTCCGGTGCAGCGCGCAGGGTCACCGGCACAGCGCGGCGACTCGCACCCAACATCGGACCGGCAATGATGAGTGCGGCCCATTGATTTACCTCCTTAGCTAGCAGAGCCAAGGGGACAATGAGGTTCAGCGTCTGATGTCAAGTTGGTCATTGTGTGCCAGGACGAAGCCAGATGAAGTCTTTCTGAGAAGGAATCAGGACGAAAGGCCTTGCAAGCGCTTTTTTGCCTTTTTGTATCTTGATAACACCCTGTTGTTGTTTTTTACGTTCCCAGCCGAAAATCAGGGCCTACACAAAGATGTCACGTCTCGGCTACTAGAGCACTTCACGGATAGGCTTTTTAGGATCCGGCCCGGCCCATATCCGGCAAGTCATATCCAGATCCGCCCATTATCCGCCTTTCTTTGAATATCAGAATCCGGCCCACCCATGGCCCGTATTGCAGCCAAACTTCCAAAAAATATCCGTAATAATCCGTTTCACCAATAACTGGTTTCACCCAAAACTGGACTAACAAATTCAATCTAAGGGACCAGACAGCCATACAAGTCTTGTGACAAGTGAGTGTCATAAAATGATGCCTATTACTTTAATCAAACCTCTGCTGCCGCTTAACACATTAGGTTAATTTTAACTTCAATGTTGAATGTTAAAATTTTGATCCGTTTTGATCCGGGTTCAACCTTCAATTCCCAAATCCGGCCCGCCCATATCCGTTCTTTTTTAACAAATTTAGAATCCAATCCTATCCGGTCCGCGGATTTATCCGTGGATAACGGATTTATCCGGCCCATGAAGTGCTCTATCGGCTACCAATTTGTCCATATCAATTTCCGATTCAATTAAGGACTGGACAGTCACATCCCTAAAACATTAACAATTTTCATGCAAACATCACACTCATGCACGGTGAGGTGGCGAGGAGCGGAACTTACCACCTGCGTGGGCGGGCCGTGGCCCACCTCGTGCACCTCGAGCTTCTCCTTGGAGGGGAACGTCATGCCGCAGGTCTGGCACATGTGGCCGAGCGGAGAGGTCAGCTGGGGCGCACCAGCCAGACCCGCCTGCTGGCTCGCCAGGCCCTGCTTCAGCGCCCATACTGAAACCAGACGAGACACGAGGTCAGGTCACGGCGGGGAACCGAGGTCAACTCACGATGGGGTATCGAGATCACAGGGAAGAGCTGAGGCCATGCCAGAGGGCACGGAGAACGGATCACTGGGAACTACGGTCACGTCATGGAGGCGAGTTGTCAGTTCATAGAGATGGCTGGCTTTGGGTCACAGATAGGACTGAAGATCACAACTGAGAACTGGCTTCCAACCGCCGAATGATGGAGATGATGCAGCCAGATAGGTGATGTGGCGGGTCAGGTGACTGATTGAACAAGTCCGCGGACAGCGAGACAATGAGCCGCACAACGAAGGTCAAATTACGACAAAAACAATGCACCAAAGTAGCATTGCATGGCGGCAAGCAAAATAATAGACGAAAAGATTACCAAGATAGCCAACAAAGGTATGGCGCTATTTCCACATTAAGTCCGCACTCGAGATAGGCTAAGATTGCGCCCTCCAAAGTCCCAAAACACAGCAGTGGGGAAACAGTTTTGAAATCGTTGTTTTCACGGACATGACAAAGAACCCTCATCGCCGTCCCCAAAACTAAACCTCTGACCAATCCAAATGAAACTTTATATAATTTCCTTGATCTCACGTCAAATGCTGCTACAAACCACATTCAACGTTCAATCAGCAAACAAATGTTCCTCGGCATTCTAAGCTAAATAAGACACGTCTGGCCACTCAGACGGGCGGCGGACGGCCACTGGACAGTGCCGTCTGCCCCGAGCCAGTGATGGACAGCATCTGACGGAGCGCCGTCCGTCTCCCGGTGCGGACCGACCGGCCGGCGGACCGGTGCTCCCCCTCACAGCGCCCCCCGCAGCCCGGCGGCACTCCGATAGAGACGCCGCCGATCGCCGCCAAAGGTCATCCCAATGCAGATTTGTGGCGCAGCCGATGACCGCTCGACGAGCGGTCATCGCTCTGGTTGACAGAGTCGCCGCCGCGGCTGACCGCGACACCGCTCCGGCGACTGGATTACACCCAATCGAACCAAGTCGGCGCCGCGAGCGAAAACTGGCCCGCCTAATGCCGGCTCCATCCCGGCCGCCGATCCGGTGGATCGGTCTTATATTATTAACGCGATATGTCATAATCAAATGCTTGCATTGGCGACGATATCAGCGGTCATCTGAGCTGCAAATTGCACGGTCGTCGCCCGGACGACGAGGCTGGGATATGAGTCCGCGGCCGGCGGCCGGCCGCCAATGAACTGACCACGTGAAGCGAATCACGAGCCGGCGCCGCCGCCGAGCCGACTGCCGCCCAGCTCTGAATTGTCGCCCCGGCCAGATAAGGTGTATAAATCAAAATGAGTACTTTATGGGCTACAAAGCCGGCAGGGGCGGGATGAGCGGGCGGCGGACCGGCGGCGGTGAGGCGGCCCAGCGCCGACCCGGCGCGGCCCGGCCAACTTGCGGCTCGTCGGGCGCCGTCTAACGGCACGCGAGTCAATAACGGCGCGGCAGGGACGGTTACGGCCGAGACAACAGGGCCATAAAGGGCCGCCGCCGCCGCGCCGCCCACCGGCCGCGCCACGGCGCCCGTGAGCGCCCATCATCGCGGCCCACCATCGACGCCGACGGGGCGCCATCGGGGCCGACGGAACTGCCGCGTGACTCTGCGTGACGGCGCGGCCCACCGGGCGCGCACCGCTCAGGGGAGGATTTGATGGCGGTGCGGCGGCGGATCGCCGTTCAGCTTGTTTCATGTACTGTATATCAGTCAGCCATCTCAAGCAGGGTCATAATTTCGACGGTCCGGAGCTGACGGCCGGGTGAAATCTACCAGAGGCGAATTTAGTGTCACGCTGAAATGTGCCGCGCCGATAAGCGCTGGCCGTGCCGGCACATCCGGTCAGGCTGAGAGACAAACGTTCCGGGGACTGAGTCTCCCTCTCTGGCTGTCTCCCGGCGGCTGGTTCTCGGACAGGTGGCCACATCTGGCGCCTCCGCGACCGTCCTCCCCGACCGGTGAGCGCCGGCCGACCCCCGGCTCCGCCCCGGTCCCCGGCGGACGGCACCGGGGGCCTAATGACCGTGAGCCGCCCTGCCCTCATCGAGGGGCGGCCACCCGACACCCCCGGAAGGTGACCGGTAAGCCTGACGAGCGACGGTGATAATGGCTCGGACCTCTGATGGTCCCACCGGCCGGCCCTCCACTGTTATGGGCCGATCCTTAGCAGCTCCGCCCGTCTTCTCACGGTTATTCTCACTGTGGGAACAAACTCATCACGTGGGATCACTGAGAGGCTGTGTGCACGGTGAGGTGCACAGATGTGCACCGGCGAGTGAAGCGGCCTGTTCTCGGCGGTCGGGATTCTCGGCACAGAGCCATGCATGAAAAGCATGTGAGAGTGATGTGACGTGCACATGCTGAGCGTCGGTGGCGCCGGTGACTGATGTGTCGTGCTCCAGCGAGTGACAAATGTAAGCACCGCAGGGCGCAGGTCCGGCCTGTGTCCGGCGGCACACGGCAGCCGAGGACTCCGCGACCCTGACGTGGCGCTCTGACGCACCGTCCACCATACCGCACCAGATGACTCAATATAAATAGATGGAGGCAATTCCAGCAAGCAGACACACGTAGTCCACTTATGACTGCCATTCCGGACATCACCGGACCCGTCATGAGCTCCACATACCTATATGGTTCCGAGCACCCCGACCGCAAGTCTAAACAGCCGCTGGCGCTGCCGCGGTCTCTGCTGGGGAGGCGGCGATTCCACGCACGGTGCAATGGGCGTGACATGGTCGGAAGGGCCCATGGGCCGGGAAACCCGACATAGGAAGCGACCAGCATCCGCCGAAGGCAGCGTCGGTCAAAATCAGGTGATAAGTGGAAACACTACGCAATATCAAACTACGGAACAATAATGTCTATAATGTCCGAACTGCAATGTCCGAGCGGTGCTACGCGGTACGCGTAGATCACACAGATAAATTCATCGAAGCACTTATAATCTTTATATCTTAAGACTTAATTCCGATCATTAATAGCAGAAACAACAAGCTACAATGCATACAAATGTGGGTAAGGAAGCCGACGCCAGCACAAATAGCCTGGGAGGCCGGTTTGTCCGGTCGTTATGGAGGCCGGCCGGTGACTTGGCCGTCGATTCATCCGCAGTCGATCGACTCGCCCGGCTAAATCACGGCAGTGGGCAGTTGTGAGGCCATCAGAGAGACGGGACGGCCCACTGTTCCAGCGGCGATCGAAGCCCGGTGCGATCATCGGCACGATGACCCGGCCCGAGCGGGGCAGACCCGGGCCTGACCCGGGGCTACCGGACGGGACAGCCCCGGGCCGGGTGGGCCGACTGCCGAGCCATGCACACCCGGGCCCAGCGGGACAGACCCGCGAGTCGCGACAAGCCGAGTCACCGAACGCCTTCATGGCTCTACGTTACAACAGGCGCAGATAGCGTGTCGAGCTATCTCAAATTGAGTAGGCGGCTGAGGAAGGAAACAAGTGTAGGAAAGGAGCGGGACGTCCTGGAACCCACGGAACTAACGGCTCTGGACATTACGGAACTACCGGGATACAGCGAGGCCTATCGTCCTGGCAGGACGAGCGGTTTAGCTTCCTGGCCGGAACAAAAAGAGAGAGGATTCGCAGAGGCCGGGGAAAGAGCAAACCTCATGCAACAGACCGGACTCGGGAACACACGGAACGGGATCGGAATCCAAACGACGGGGACAGGCTGCCGAGTCAAGCGGCTAGTTCCACGGAAGCTGAAAAACGCGACATAAAAACCCGAAACCAAAGCGACTGGTTCGCTCAGACAAGGATAATGGGAAATGGAAATCACTGGGTGGCCCAATCGCCGGAGCGATTGTCGCTGATATTCGTCCAAACATCGGCCACTAGGGTAAACAACATGGACCGGGCTACGAGAGAGGACCGAACCGGGCGCGGGCGAGGACCCAACGGAGCACGAGAGAGGACGGAACCGCGCGCGGGAACCGGGAACAAGAGAAACCGGGCCGGGCTCGAGAGGAACCGAATCGGGGATTTCGGCAGGCCCTGAGGGATGTACGAATATCGCCTCGAATCATGTGATTAAACAAATGCACTGCTTGCCTAAGTTACTGCATTATATGAAAGTGAGCAGCGCTGGATTAACCTTTATCATAAACCAAACGAAACAGGTGTTCACTTCATAACTAAAAAAAGAAGTGTTTTATAACTAGCCGTGAAAAAACACGGTTGCGACAAACAGAAAATGACACATAACTACCAAAGCAGTGTCTATTCAACCGAGGGCCAATCCGTGAGCTCTTGCTATATTGAAACACCTCAAGTAATTTAATGGTATGACTGGCTGAACCAGAGCTTTTAAGTAAGACTGGGGTCAACCCAAATCCCAGTGACATTTATCAGTTTGCTATAAACAATGTGGACAGCAGTGACATTGCCAGCGGGCCAAATGCATTCATCATCTCAAAAGCAACAAGTTATTCTAATTCCAAAACAACCTCAGCAATAAACCAAAGCAATCCAATGTTGAAAACACGAAGTCACATTGACATGACATGACAAACGCCTCCACCTGCATACTAATGGACACAGCCCTTGTTCACTCTTCACAGAAACAACGCGCACAGCCCAATCTGACCAAAATAAGCTCCGGCGACCGCGTGCGACCGAGTCGTGCCGGTCAATCAGCCAACTTACGTGGATCGTGCAGCCAGGGACTCCAGAGTTTGGCCGAGGGCAGCGGCGCCATGGGCAGCGGACACCCGTTCACGGCACTGTACCGGCTGCCGGCTGCCAGCAGGCTGTCGTACGCTGCCGAGTAGAACATCGCGGCTCCCCGGTGCGCTCCCCTGTCCGCCCGCGGCACCGGCTCGCGCGCTTCTCTCTCACGCACTACTGCCCTCTGTCGGTGGCGCGCTGCGCCCGTCCGTGCGGCGGTCCGCGCGCGGCCGTCTGTCCCCAACCGAGGAGCGCCGAGCTCTGCCAGCGAGCAACAAGCCAAGACGACACGGCGGCGGCGGAGGCGGGCGCGGACCGCCGACCGCCGGCGCAGCCATCGGCCACTTGTAACACAAAGGGCGCGACACACACGCCGGCGGCGCGCCACCGACCGAGGTGGCGCGCTACGCCCCCGCCCCCGGCGCGTCACCGGGTCCCGTGGCGTCACTGAGTGACGTCACACGTCAGAGGGAGATGACCGCTGGACATGGGCAAGAGCATTGCTTGCAGTAGTATATGAAGAGCCATGTCGCCATTTGTCGCCATGTCGCCTCTCCAAGCCGCTCGTAGATACGACATATCGCCCTGACACCGTTTCGGCCATGTCCAGTCCCGTCCCGGCGCGCCGTGGTGTCAGCGGTGTCACCACCTGTGTCGGTGTGTCGCCTGCCGTGTTGCCTGCCGTGGTAATTGGTGCCCGCGGGGCCGGCCGGCCGAGCCGACGCGGTCGTAAAGTGACAATCAGTCGGCACGTATGATACGCTCCACCTGTGGACGCGTGCCCCTGGGAGCGAATTACTGGCGCGCTGACCGCGGCGCCGACACTGCCGTCCGCCTCCCGGGACGGTCGCCGCAGCCCCGGCGGCCGGCGACATTTCATTATTAGCGTCCTCCTCTCAATAAAGCGGGCCGCAAGCGGCTCTCAAGAGCCGGCGTATCGAGCCAAATTAAACACCTAGGTGCCAGCGCCGGCTCGGGGGAGGCCCGACATTGTCAGCGAATGAGTGTTATTCTTCTCGGTTAGATGAGGGAGGACCGGCTACTAGCTGCCTCCCTTCTGAGCCGGGAGTCGGGAGACGCAGAAGGGAGAGGATGCAGGGTGTGCTGTGCGTAAAATTCATCATGATCACTGAAGAATCAGATTGACTGCGTTTAAAATATATTCCAGGTTTTCTTCCGTCACAACTAATGAGAAGTCCTCTTTACTGCAAATAATACGCAGTTCATTAAAAAAAAACTCTAAAAATAATAAAAGCTCCAATGCGCATGCACATTGCACACTCACATTAATTTCCACCATACGCGACTATCCCGCCAGTTAAACAACAGCGGGGGTTCGATAACCGGTGGAAACCAACTAACAAAGTCAAACCTATTGAGACAGAAAACAAATGTTTTAAAACGTAACTAACAGAGTGAATAAAGCATCAGGAAACGGGCACCCAGTTCGCATATCCCCGCAGCACCCGAGCGAAAAGGAAAGATGCTATCTTAATGCAGAGATTTTCTCTCCTCCAAACTGGGAGCGATTCAAGAGAAACGCATAAACAACAGGCTGGCGTTGAGATAACAGGGTGGCAAACCTTGCAGGTTTGAGGCAAACAAAATCTGACATTCACCTCTGGTCGCCAACAACAGCTCTCCTGAGATAAGAGCGAGCCGAGAGCAGGGCCAGCGGCCGACCCCTCTCCTCTTCGGGCTCGTTCGCGCGATAAGATTACGTGCGAATGGGCGGCGCCAACAGCCGAGTGACCGCACAAGGTGGCCAGCCGGCTATTTTCAGCGTGGGAAGAAACATCCTCCAAACACCTCCGGGAAGGGTGGGTGGCGTCTCGGGCGCCCGTCGGTTCCAGATACGAGGGTCAGCGGCGGCGCACCGGCGCTGGCGACATCTCCGCCGGGACAGACAGGGAGGGGAGGGGAGGAGGGGAGGGACGCAGTTGGGCAAGACGGGGAGATGAACACCTGGAGGAAGAGGGATGAACCACGGCGGCGCCGAGCAGCTGCGCGGACCCGGTAAATTTACCCCTCCGACCCCTGGACCGCAGCTGCCCTCTGACCAGTCACGGCGAGGGGTGATAAGGCCAGGGGCCGGTATCGCCGGAACACCGTCCCCGCACCGGGGCCACACGTGACGCCGAGACACCAGCAGTCAGCACCGACCGACACGTGACGAGACGCCGGCGGACGCCGCAGTTCCGGGAAACGGACCGACCGGCGACGGTGACCGGCGCTCCTTACGAAACACAGGATGGGCACAGTGATTAGAAATTCAGCGGATAATAGTAAGGAACGGCACTCCGACTTGATCTTGGCGAGGTTAACCGGTTAGCGTTTACAGGGCAACAAAAGTTACCTAAAATATTTACGAGAGATTGAATACGAGCCAACCCAATACCTATTTGATCTCCTAATTCATGTTTTATAAAATGGAATGAACAAATGTGAATGATCTGGCTACATGGGACCGGGACCAATTAGTGTGAGCTGTTTTAGCTTTTCATAATGCTGGGACACTAATGGTGCGTGCTTTTCGTCACGTGGCTCGAAGTTGGCTAGCAGACGTTTCATAAATAACCCCTGTATTTTACAGACGTATACAAATTGACCCGGCTAAATATAAACCCACGCTACAAGCACTGCGCTTTATGAAAACGGACTAACACACTGTTTTCCAGCACAAAAAGGCCTCTGGCCGAGAGACCGGTTCTATAAATACCATTCTATACGCATGTCATCGACGCATGGCTGAGGCAGCGTTTACTCACCGACGGAGTCATCATGCCTCGCCTTATCGCCCGGAACCTAAGATATCATCGACCGCAGTTTACCTCAACCATGACAGACAGGTCAGCCGTGCCGCCCCGACCCACCGAACAGCAGACGTCCTGCTAGGGGCTCCGCATTAGCACGTGCTCCTATGAGATCAGCGCACCATTTTTCCCGCAGCAGAGCGACCCACGCCTGCCTAGGGTTGTCAGAGGAGCGAACATCGCTGTCATCCGTGCATTCCGATAAGACAAAGCTCGTCTCGGTGACTACTGCAGAGGAGGATGTAGGGGAGCAGAGAGGGGAGGGGGACGTGGGCGTCTTGTCGGCGAATTTGAGGCCGTGAGTCGGCGACCTATCTCGACACGGCACGTCCGGCTGTTTACCGTGAAACGACAACAAGCACCGTCCTCGTGACAGCGCCCACAGCTTCGAGGGACAGAATGCGTTCGGATGAACTCGACTTGCAGGAAACAAATGCGGATACCGTGCGGGCACAGACAGGAATTGATAGCAGGACGTTACAATACAAGATGCCGTTTTCAAAGTAACCATGGGATGCTGAAACTAGGTATATTAGAGACAAAAACGTCACGACAAACTGTTTGTCTCTCCAGGCTGCTTCATGAAGGAAGCCAAAGCATTGATGTCCGGAGAATGGCTTGCAGCCGAAAGTTAGTCACACCAACATATCGCAAATTCAACCGAATAAGCATATGATAAGCATGTACCCGCTTGACAGCTCAGCCCGTCCGTCATTCACATATCAAGCGCGAACATTACCAATATGTCGCCTATCTGAATCCGCCACTGTGTTGCACCTTCGTGCTCGTCGCTCTGGCGCCTCGTAACTGCGCCATCTGCGGCGCAGCGGAGGCGGAGGCGGCGCGGGCGGTTTGTTGGGCCGTGTTCCGACGGCGGTCGGCACTGCTCTCATCCGCGCGCGCTGCCACCGGCGGTCTGTTTCATCGCGTGTCCATCCGTACGGCGCCGGACGTGAGGTCACGTCACCGGCAGCCATCAAAGCGTGCCGCCGCGCGCTGCCCGCGCCGCGACCGGCCGCCCTTCGCGACCGCCCTGTGACACGGCAGCAACGTCGCTAACCGTCGGTAGAGAGCTGAAGAAGAGAGCTTGGGAGCGCAACCGATAGGGCGGTGAGAGGTAAATAAAGCAAAAATTATTATCCAGGTGCCGATGTACGAGGAGAGAGGCGCTAAGCTATTTTCATTAAAAATACATTGTTCTATAATTCGACTACGACCTTGTCTGTCCAACCGATCAGACTTAAACTAGCCTCGGGGAAGAATGACTTCCGGCATGTTTTTCATCTAGCGAGGAGCTTCGTCATGCCCCCTATCGTTCTTGGACTGGGCTGTGCTCGGATCAGCGGCGGACAGTAGGCGTCATGGGGCGCGGAGGGCTCGGCCAGCCGCCACCCGCCGGCAGCGTTTTACGACTACTTCTGGGCCCATTTTTTCCTTACCCACGGCGGCGGCGGCGGCGTCTCCCTCTCGGGCGGCGGCGCGACAGCCGCGGCAGCGCGCCGGGCTGTCGGCGGCTGACACGGCGCACCGCTTTATTGGCAGGCGCCGCGGCCAGATGTGTCGGAGACGGGCCGCCGCCACGACACGCGGCCGCACCATTGAGCCGCCGCATTATCCAATTAATCCGGCAGCGAGCACGTACTGCACTACCTGCCACGTAGCCATTTTTCACTTGAATTCAATTGCCACACTCCCCTGTCGGCACGGCGCGCTCTCAAGGACAAATAAATTCTCGGCCAATTACCGGCAATTCGGTCGGATGGTCGGGACGGCAGGGCAGCCGGTACGAAGGGCCTCCCCACCGGTCGGCGGCGGCGCCGCGGCCGACGCCAAGGTGGCACGGACAGGAGCACGGCGGCGACGGAGGGGCGGTGGGCGTTCCTCTGTTACGACGCCAGCTGGTCAGAAAGTGGACCGAGTTAAACAGTTAGCGAAGCTCTTGATGGATTTCTTAGACCACAATTACAATGATATAGTTATGCTTTCTCAATCGGCTAGTCGTTAATCGGTAATCTGTTCAATCGGTTGAGCCATGTCTCCATGTTTCCATGTTTCATGAAATAACGTTTTCAAAATAAATATTTCAAACAGGTAGAGCGACTGCAAGCATTGCAAGAGTGTCGCAGCACTGGACGCACCACTGCCGAGTTGTCCGCAGCGTCTCTCACATCCCGATACAGAGAGAACAGAACAGAGCGCTCTCAGTCCCGAGACATAAGCCGCACGTCCTCAGTTTGAATAAATCGGGCGCAGGTTCAATTTCGGCCGTGTTTCATTCAGGTCAAAGCCAATATCGCGGCGCCGATTCTCTATGAAGTACGTGACGCCGGTGACAAGCCGGCCGGCCGGGGGCCGAGATTCGCGCCGCCGGACACTCGCGTAATGGGCCAACATTTGCCAAAAGGTCAGCAGCCGGCGGCGCGGCGTGATTTGGCGCAGAGACAATGGCGGCGTGCGCGACCGCGCCACATAGTGAACAGAGGAGCGAGCCACCGGACCAGCGTCCACTGTGCCAGCATCAGACAGAGAACTGCGATACCATCAAATCTATCGCACTCACTGTGCGAAGGATTCCAACTCAGACCTTTCTGCACTCTGTGAACAACATTGAAAAGGCTTGAATTGCCTCTCGGCTGAGAGTCCTGGGCTAATAACATGAATCAACCACCGCAACAAAAATAAACAAAGACGTCCAAGCAGCAGGCAGTATCGGCCCGGACACAGGTTAATTCCCACCGTCATAGCGATCCGATGGTGTCATTGTTGTTTCAGCAGCCCGGTGAGGTAGTTCCCAATTACTCACAGCTTGGACAGAGATATGCAGACCATATGTGACCACCTGCGTCGATTCTGTCTGGGACCGCCCCGCGGGACAGCGGGGGGGGGGGGGGGGAGGTGCAGCCGGGACACGGGCCGGGCCCCGGTGGGCTCCTGCACGCCGCCGCTCTAGTTGGGCCGTGTCACTCGGCCCGATACGATCGCGTCCAATTTGCCGTTATCAGCCGTTCGGCTCAAGTCCCAATGAAGTCAGGTCCCACCGACGCCACATTTGTTATTGTCCGTCGGTTAACTAGAGTTTGATTAGCGATAAGCGCCGCTGCAATTTGGCTCTTATCGACGCCCATCACTCTGGAGCGTCGACAAATTTGGTGGCGGGCAGGACCCTCTCAAATCGGCGACCACAACGTACGAGCCTCCTGGGTCCCTGCAACTCTGCCAAACGACCACCCCTGCCCTGATCCCGCGTCCATGGATCTGGCTAAACCCAAAGTTCCATGATACTGTTGCTTTTAATCACGACTTTTCTCTTATGAAAATATTTGACATAATTGTGGAACGAGTTCAATTCGACTTTGATGAACCCGGTGATATGTAGTATGCAAGGAAAATGTAATAACTGCAAAGTATCTGGAGACCTTTACGCCTTTCCTCCGCTGGGCCCTCACACACCACCGCGGCCAACACGGCGGCTGGCGCAGCACATCTGTGCAGACACGCGGGAAATTAACATGTCTAAAAACCGGCACCCTGGCTAATGAACGTGCTCCGATACGCGCTGGGCGCCGGCGGAGCGGCGACAAGGTGGTGCATCACCGGCCAGCCAGCAGCCATTTCCCTGTGGGCCCGGTCGGCCACGGGCCCGGATGCACCCCTTCGCTCAGCCGCCGGCCGCGCTGGCCCGACGGGAGCTGACTGGTGGCCGCCATTTGCCACGTATGAAAAATGGCCATCGCTGCCGTAATGATAACGGTGAGAGTACTTCCCGCGCAAACAGGGGACGAACCGCGCATTAGGGCTGGAATGCCGGAGGATAATCGAACAAATAGCGTGCCTTATCGCCAGGATACAGCCAATTAATCATAGACTAGAGAAATGAGTGAGGCATCCTTTGCGCAGCTGCCTCTCCCCCACCGACAAAAATACGCAGGATTCTTGAGTAAATTGACTAGGCGGCCGGCCCGGTCCGACAGGCTTCCCCGGACGAACCTAGGGAGGCCAGCATCCACTGAGTTATAGAAGCTCGCAGAAAAGGTGGGATAGGTATATCATCACAAGAGACCACGTGGGGGTGACATCCCATCCACCACCTTTGGAGAAGACCGGCGACGCTGGCATTCTGCCAGGGCCTCCCGTCCCGGTAATAAAAGGTGGACGACAGAAATTCAGCCACCTCACCGGCCCCATTCACGATTCCCGGCGAAATCAAACTCTTGATTAATTCAAAAGGAGCCGTTGAAAGGACGAATTTTCGTAATTTCCTGGACGGATGGAAAGCGAAGACCGCAGGCGAAAACAGGCTGCGGCGGCTCGGCGGCGGCTCGGCCGGCAGTGGGCGGGAGATGGGTTTTCAGCGGCGAGGGCGCTTGGACGCGGCTCGGCTATAAGCGCTGCCATTACTACCAAGGTGCTAATCCCTTCGGTCCATAATGGCTTTCGGATAACAGCCATATCCATGGGAATCGGCAGTTCGGACAAATCCCCGGCCCAATTCACTGGCGGTGGAAGCGGCCGACACAGCCGCCGCCTGATTAGCGAGATCCGGCTGTGCCGCCGAGCAGCGGAGTCGTGCGGCACAGCATACCACGCCAGGTGAACCACCTGCCGGCGGCCCGCTGAACAGTGAACAGGATCGAGCCACTGCACTGCGGTAACAGCGAACGGTGGCAGCGAAACGTAGTAGGCCGAAACGAAACATAAGGAATGTCGATTGCTGGACAGCATTATTTTTCTGCACTTTTTCTTTCATTATTGCCTTATTTTCTTTTCTCACAAGCAATGTTTTTATATGCAGTATGGAAATCAATAGACATTCTGAATTCCTCACAGCTTGAGGACACACGTCTCACAGTCATTTTCAAACATATAGAACTTGCAAATAATTAAAATGTGTGTTAGGTTTCTATCATGACCTGTGATCTAAAAAAAAAAACGAAAAAATAAAAATAAATGTCTTTCAATTGTATCTACTTCTAGAGTAACTGTCCTAGCGCCAGATGCTTAAGTGAGGCATGAAGAATCAAACAGAAATGGGTGCATTTGAGGGCTGGAACACTAAATGACACTGATCTTTCATGCCTGATTGATGGATCCGTATCTCGGCGGGAACAACAGGTGTATTTCCCGGCCCGGTCCGTCCAGCATGTCTCGGCAGCCGGCCGGTGGCCACAACAATATGCCTCGCGCTCGGGTCCGCCCCTGCGTCCGCCGGCCGATGGCCGCTCTCTGCCGACGGCCGGTGGTCGGCGGTCGCCTTTGTCCTCTGACGGCCGTCCGCCGACTGGACGTGTCACATGCGTCAGACAGCGGCACCAATAAAAAACACTCGCCCGTCCGGCCGCCGTTCGCCGCCCCGTAGAAATCCTCTAATGCTGCCATCCCGTATGCGGTGGCTGCCTCCGCCTGCAATTAATTCCCCCGTAAAAGATAGGCCCGCCCGACGACATGGAAAAGGTGTTACCTAGCTCACCTCTCCTGAATAACTCATCAGCAGGCGCTCTTTTCAGGGTGAACTGGGAGACGCGGGCTCCGTCCCAGCCCCGCTGAGCGTGGACCGGTGCGGCCGATCGGGTCGGGCCCGCTCCCAGCTCTGCCTGGGACCACTGCGCCCGAGCTCCCCGGCGAGCGGCGGCCGCTTACATATAACCCGCGCCGGCACGTCTCGGGCCCAAGAAAAATTACACCGCCAGTAATAAAAGGCAAACGTGCACCTTTTAAAAATTACACCCCATTTACAACTCATCGTTTAATTCAGTCCGAGCGCGTGCATCTAATTGCCCTGGCCGTTTCCAATTGGCGATATATTGGGGTATAACTCTCCGGGGCTGACGGACGAACGGCCCGGGGCCATGACGGGCTGCTGGGACGGCCGAGCCGGCGGCACGGAGCCGCCAATTACGGCAGGGGCCGGAGCGCGGGGTGGTCACTGTCAGCCAAAACAGGTGGGACAGGGTGGACTAGTGGCGGACAGAACTGTCATCAACTGGTGACAGGTGAGCTGACAGATTGTCGTAAACTGCGCGACGCAGCAACTGGTCACCGGTCACGAAGACAGGCTAAGATTGTGCCCGAACTAATTCAGATAATACGTGGTCTGAAAGGCCAGTGCCGAAGGTAGGTAAAAACACCTACCGACAGTGCGGTAGACGTGACAGGCTGGCTTTTCGAGTCCCGTAGTTCAGACATGTTTGAGAACCTTCCCTCGTGCGCCACTGCGGCGGACTAACTAACGGCTAATCTGGCTTTGTCAGTTCCACAGTCTCCGGCCGGGCAAAAAGGCCCTGTTCCCATCCCTGTCCGCGGCAGGGAGCATCCTGTACACCTCACTGTTGTCCATTTTCACGGTGGCCGATACAACACAAGTTAAATGGTTCGGACGCGAACAAGAAGACCAAGATTGGATTTCCTAGCGCGAGTTCATTTGGAGGCGAAGCTGGAACAGCAGACAATGTAGATATCGAAGAAGATAAGATATCAGGGAAACTCGAATGGGACAAGAGATTCGTTCATTAGTATTGCACGGGAGACTACACGCAACTGAAACCAAATAGTGCAACATTTTTCTTTTGTTACTGAGCAATAATGTTCAGTTATCCAAAACCGAAAAATAAAATGATTCAATCTAGATCAAGGTAAAATAATTGCCTACATTTTATCATCAATATCGACAAATGTTTCAAATGCACTTTAAATTTCGCAAAAAATAGCTAATAAACAAACACACAAACATGAGTTACCTAAACAGCGCACCGTTTATAGAACAGAGGATGTTGACAGCGTACACAGCACGATAAAGCGCTGTGAAAGGTGTAAAAGTCATCTGTCACCAGTCAAAATATACTCGGGGAAGAGCTGTTTGTGGGGGTGGCGCGCCATGCTCATCAGCGCCGCACAAAAACCGCGGGGACGTCCCATGTTGCAGCCGGGTCCTGTCGGAGGTGTGGAGATCTCGCGCAGCACAAATAAACAGTGGGGGTGAGGGGGGGGGGCTGTACAGACTGCAGAGAGGTGAACACCGGGAACAGGCCCGGAACACGTGACGTCAGCGCGCCAGCTGACCGCGCGCGTCGCCCCGTCAATGACCGTCAAACATCACTGATGCAGTCAGCCAGCAAAACACTCCGATAGGTGACAGATAACGAGTCAGCGTGGTCAGGACGGCCAAGGGTCACGACTGAACCTGAGACAGGTCTGGAAAAACATGCATTACCTAATAGACTGTTACATAACAGCAGGAGGAACAAAGCAGGGGTGGTGATTGGAAAAAGTCA
The DNA here is from genome assembly GCF_019059575.1 of Amphibalanus amphitrite. Classification (NCBI taxonomy): domain Eukaryota; kingdom Metazoa; phylum Arthropoda; class Thecostraca; order Balanomorpha; family Balanidae; genus Amphibalanus; species Amphibalanus amphitrite. The sequence goes on along the minus strand of NW_024882292.1, from coordinate 55,625 downwards.
AATTAAGCTGACAAGTAACAATTCGTTAAAAAATGACACCAAATACCAGTGCATGAAATCGACCACGGGACGCGACTATCTGAATAGACATTACAACTAAATAAAACACGCAAATATATATAAAAAATACATATTTAGCAAATATATATATTTGCTAAATATCACGCAAATAAAAATCGCTTTCAGAGATGACACACGGAGGAAAACAGGACATGGGACGCCGGGCGCTTCAGCTCCGGTAATCAGTGTAATCAGAGGCCCACCTGCCACCCTTCTACTGAGAAACGGAGCGCTGCTCTCTGAGTGCGCCGACTAACACAACAAACAGAAGCACCGCCGCGCCGGGCGTGCCGCTTTTTCAGCCGCAGTCGTCACACCCACCCCGATCAGTACCTACAGGCTGTTGGACTGAACTGAACATCAGTCGTGAGAGGTCTTCATGGGAACTAGAAATGGCATTCGGAATATGAAAGACGTGAATCAATGCATACCCTGCTTGCTCTTGAAAACAGTCAATTTATATTCCGGTGTGTTTGTTCCGCAGTTACTTTGCAGGAGGCGTTTTTGACCGTGCGTTCTGAAATTTGACCGTTTTTCGTCCGCACAACAGGGCGGCCAGATGAACTCTGGACAGTTGGTGTCCCATCAGAAAAACAGAGCGGTGTTATCTCAAAGTTTATAAGACGTGTAACGCATCCAAGTCGGCGAGCTGACACACTGTTTGTCGCACGTGGCCCCGCAGATTTTCATAAAGCGCGAGTTATGACCTGTGTTTGTCATATGGTTTTTCTGGCACATTCGACACTGCTGCGTCTGCCTGTTATTGCAAGTGGTACGCCCTTTAATCAGTTAACCGCGGAAAGCCGTCTGGTTTCGCTCCGGCCGCCGGGCGGCGTCGGAGCGCGGCGCACAAGCTAAACAGACACCTAGCTGTGACACAGCGCAATTTCTCAACGGCAATTCAGGAAATGAATGACGCATTCCGGGGACACGACTGGATTTTGTCAGACCAACTTTGAGTCGGTAGCGGCTGCAGCCTGCAGTCGGGCGACAAATGAGGCGATCAGTGGCGCGCCGCGCCGCCGGCCGCCTCCGAAATCCACCCGGGCATGTGTCTCGGCCACACTCGAGCGGCGCCGGCCGCGGCCGATACGAGCACCAGTCGCCTCCAATACCGCGGCGTGGAGCGAAGGGACGAGTGGCGCCGAATTACCGCAGTCCGCACCCCACCTCCGTCCTCGATCCTCCCTTCCCGCGGCGGCGACGACGGCGGCATTTTCGTCCGGCCGCCGCAGTCTGTTATTCGCCGACTTGTTTCTCCGCTCGGAAGTTTTATTTCTCTGTTTATGTTGCCATTTCATTTCGCGCACGTTTGTCACGGAGTATTACACAAGTCACATTAGCTTGAGCGGGAAACAATACTACGTTAGCCACATGACTGTGCAGGAATTAACTTGGGTGCCTCCGGCCCCGCGAGCGACTCCAAAACAAAGGTGGAAGAGCACGCTGAAGAAGCAAAGGTCAAACAACCGACAAAGAGGCCAATTCCAGGGACAGTTTCATTAGAGAAGACCTGGCATATTACCAACCTTGCGCAAACTAATGAAACCTACCTGAACGAGACTTAAAAGGACACCCTATTATTTCATTATACCTACTGCTGATGATAAAACGTTTCTTTTCTTTAGATAGCGTAGGCCCAACTATTTCTACAAGTCATATTTAATTTTAGAGTGGGCAAGTGATAACTGAGCAGATTTTTTTGTGCGGATGTGTATCAATAGCCAGCACACTTTTATGCCGTACCTGACACTATAGCCCACCGGGACCATGGCGAGTCGCTACTTAGCCCCTTCTCCAATCTACACCACCACTTTCGTTCTGTATATATGTAAGTACCTAAGGTCGCAGCGTCTCGGGCAGCGTTTTAGTCCGCCACGTCCGCTGGCGCCACCTTTGTGCCATTTTCGCCGCCCACCTGGCTACGGAGCATTGATTATGCGGTGCGCACAGGCCACCTAATCGGCAGCAATAGCGAAGCACGGCGAGCGGTCCGTTAACGAGGCGCTAGGACGGCGAGTGGCGCTCCTCGCGTCTCCGCGCTAAAGTCAATATCCGGAAAATGTCTCCACGGCGCCAGCACAAAGAACAAACACAGGTGCCTGAATAAAAACAGAAGAAGATCTTAAAGCATCATCAATCATGTTCTAAACAATATAAACAAACTAGACATAGTATAAGGTATAAGCTATCAAATAGGAAACTCCCGGTTTAAAATTCACCATTCTTGATATCACCTTTTGAACGAAAAAGGTGTCAAATATCGGCACTATTGCCGCACGGCGTGGTGTCCGCGCTGATCTCCGGTACTCTGTGACCGTGGCGGTCGATGCAGCTAGTGCCTAGAACGGCACCTGACCGGAGCGCCACAGGTCGGCGCCGGCCGCTCCCGGTCGCATTCCTCACCTCCATCACTCTCTGGTTCTGTCCAATTTGCCGCCGGCATTGCTGCAGGTGGGAGCGGGACCGAGCCGGTTCGGAGCGGGCACAGGGGCTCGGAATGGGACCGGGCAGGACGGGGATCCGGAACGGGTCGAGCCTGAGATATAACGCTGGGGCAGGGCGGACCGAGGCAAGGTGGGGACAGGAGAAGTGTAGGGTGGCAAAGGTAAAAACTGGAAGCTAGCCGACAAAGCTGGAATCGAAGCAGACGATCAAATCGAAATCAGAATAAGATTGCGGTGATGAAAGTCGCAGCTGCTGCCGAAATGTCACACTGTGGTATTTGATGGCGCGGTGGCGTCAGCCAGCCGGGCGGAGCTCCTCAGTGGAGTGGGAGCACGCCACCGCCAATACTGCTGATCGCTGGCCCCTTATTGAGGCCCAAGCCGGTCGGTCTGAGTATTTAAACACACACTGAATCATTGAGCAGCCGGCATTTGCGAGCAGCCTGCTCAAAATGCCATTAGTCGCCGCCGCTGAATAGGCGAAAAACCGGCGCGGCATGGTAAGTGGCTTATCGGCGCATTGTTCTGCGCCCGAATCTGCTTTCGTCGAGGGCCGACTCAGGTGATTGATCGGCCGTCGAATGAGCGGCTGAAAGGAGTCAAACCGCCGCGACAGCAGCGCGCCGAGCTACATCAAAGAGCTCAGGTGCTCGGATAGGAGCTCCGCTGCGCACTCCGAGCTCCCTCCCTCCTCCCCGACAGAGAGCAACTCGGAGAGCTCCGGTCCCGGCGGCGACCGACCAGCGCCGACGACAAACTGGCGCGCGTTGCCATAACAATTTCCAGCATAACGCCAAGTTTTACATTCTGACATATGAATTCGGTGAAATTTCAGCGAGAATGTCACCGTATTACAACTGGTGCGATTTCAAATTTCCGCTGAACATGTCTACACGGGCAGAACTGGACCGGGAACATCCCGGCGGCTCGCCGGTCCGACTTTTAATCTCGCCTCGATCGGACCCGTTCACCGAACCGATCGCGACCGCCGTCCGCATTAAAATATGTCCAATAAAACAAAGACGTTCTCTCCACGGTGCGCTAGTGGTTTCATTTCCGCCACCTCGCAATATCACCGCTAACCCTGCATTTAATTTCCTAATGCCCGTTTGAAAATCTGAATGGCGGTCAGCGGGGGACGAACGAGCGGCCATCTGTCGTCGAATCACAGCTGCGTCTCTGGTCCGACCGCTGCTCGCCGCTGTCCGAGGAGGCGCCCCCGATCGCCGCACGGGCGTCCTGCTAGAGAGGTGAGAACTAGGCCCCGCTCCCTGCCGCCCCTCGCCGCTCGCAACGCCGAGCCAATTACAGGAGAAGGCCGTGTGCGGAAATTATTCAAATAAACAGGGGCCGCGGTGACGCGCGCTCTTATGGATGGCCCGAGTTCTGTGTGTGTGTGCGTCGCGGCACACTCTGTTGGCAGTGCGATTTGGTGCGACAGTGGCCGGATCAGGGTCCTATACCCAGCGCCTCCCGGCCATCCAGTAATGCGTCCACACACGCACGGCACACACATCCGGCGCGCGCGCGGCAAAGTTTGGCGCCGCTCTGTGTGACGCATCGGCGTCCACCGGCCGGCAATACCGCATATTGGCCGACAGACAGCGCGCTTAGCTGATTCGCAGCCAGCAGCTTATGGCGCAGGGGAGAGCGGGCGGTCGCCAACGTCCCGGCACTCAATACGGGCTGACAGCGGCGGCGGCGGCGGCGGCGGCGAGGGGTTCGGCTCCCCTGGGGACGATACCGACGCTCAGATTGGTTAAAGGTGCGCAGTATTTCAGTCGGCACTCAATCGGCCAAGGTGTCGGCGCGTGCCCATCGCGGCGCGGGGGAAGCACGAATGCGAAATGATTTCTCCCGGCTCGGAAACTTGCGGTGTGCTGTGATCAGCAATTCACGATGAGGCGAAGACGGAGAGAGGGAGAGATGAGCGAAGAGAGAGAGAGAGAGAGAGAGAGAGAGAGAGAGAGAGAGAGAGAGAGAGAGAGAGAGAGAGAGACAGACAGAGAGAGATAGAGAGAGAGAGGGAGAAAGAGAGAGAGAGAGAGAGAGAGAGAGAGAGAGAGAGAGAGAGAGAGAGAGAGAGAGAGAGAGAGAGAGAGAGAGAGAGAGAGAGAGAGAGAGAGAGATTCGCAATACCTACAATATTTTTCGTAGCATTCCACCTTGTAATGCACTCCGTGTTATTGAGGATGAAAAAGACGAGTAGCCCGACCTGAATTCCAATCACACAAAGACACCTTATGATACTACCGTCTGATGCAATTTATACGCTACGGGAGCGCAGTACTATCTCCCCTTTCGAAATTAAATCGGCGCTGAGCGACGTGTGTGCATTCGGAACAGAGATTCGCTCCAGTTTGATTGGTTTCGCCGGCCGTTCTCTGGTTGGCACCTGAGAGCTCCAATTGGAAACAATCCTGTTCTTTGTCAGTGAAACGGCCGCTCATTATTCTCGTCGGCAAGCGGTCTCAGGTTGAGCGGTCCAACAAAAGGAGCCGACGTCCAATCTGGCGGATCGCTCGCCGACCGCCGCCGCGCCGCTCTATCAGAAAGGCTCGCCCACTGCGAGCCTGGCGAACGGCGGACAGCGCGGAACGCAGCCGGATTGGAGCTCGCCAATCGCAAAAAGCCAGCGGCCAGGTGACAGCTCGTTGGGACGCATTGGACCTGTGACGTCATTGGACCACTGGCAGTCGGCGGCCGGACGGGAGCGGACCGGACCGTGTGGGCGCGGGGCGATCACCGCCGATCAGCCAGGTGGTGTCACTGACAGCGCGACCCGAACCGCCACTCGGCTAATGAACGTCAGCGACACGTAGTCACACCGTGTGATTGCCAGCGCCGCCAGCAGCAGCGGCACAAACGAGAACTAACGCCCCGGAGAACACCGGCGCGAACACAGCGAAAATGTGAACAGGGCTCTTAAAACATCGGCGAAATTTATGATTTCTCTATCAGTGCTGATGATGACTGGACAAATTGTCAACTTGGTAATATCCGTCGGTGTCTCCCGAGAGAGCTATTGATCAAAACAGCCCGTGTAAAAGCGGTGGCGATGTAAATTAAAGTTGGTGGCCTGTAAAATGTCGCCAGATACAAACGATCTCGCCGAGAGGACGACAGCGCCCACGGGATTCATCTGATAAAGTGAACACATTAAAGCGTTCCCACGCAATGTTATGTCATGTGGGAAGGACGGGAGGGACATTTTTCAGAGAAGCCAGCGCGTTCCAAGACCAGCTCTAGAAGAACTTTGGTTCAAAAGGAGGAGCGAACCGTCAAAGAAAGCACGTCAGACAAGAATAAATTAATTTCGGCAACTCCCAAGCGGCCCGTTAGCATTAGTATTCACGAGCTAGCGTCGAATAAGTCATGTCGGGTGTGATAATGTTTAATGGAGTCAGAGAGTCGGGTTACCTGCATTGCCGCTTCGCAGAATCCAAGTTCCAGCAAACTTTACCGCCAGCAAGTTGATTTACCGCAAAAGAGCACGCAATTACCTTCAGCTTTATTTCCGCGCAACACCCCTCTGAGACGTGCAACCTTTTCACTTCAGCTCACAAATTCCGCACAGACGCGCTCCACCTAATCAAATGGCCAATCCTTTCAGCAAACTTCCTCAAATCGCCCCGCACTGTCTGCAACGATATGTAAACAGAGCCATTGTTGGAGAGTATAACGGGAGGCGCCGCGGCGCGGGACCGGCCGGCCAGGTGGCTGACCGGCCTCCCCGACCCGCGTCTCCGAGGAGATGGCCGTCTGGCCACCTCATCACCGGCCACCCGCATGCCACTCACACCTGGCCGGACAGGCGCGATCAATGCCCTCGGCGTTTACCTTGGAGCCCGCGGCTACCACCCGCCCCCGCCGCCGCCCCCGCCAGCGTCCCGCCGCTGCAGCCGGCAGACGCTAATCTCATCAGCGCCGCGCCCGACCGGCCTTTCTACCTGAGCGGCGGCCATATCGGCGATTGGCGGGCCCCAGTTGGACGGTAAACAGCGCGACGCCGCCCCGGCGCAGATAAATCACCCGCTTAAAGGTAGTGTGCCAGCTTTCCTGGACCGTATGGAGTTAATGGCCCAGATAAGGAGAACCGGATTTTTAGAACTTATCCATACCTTCAAAACTCATGGAAATGTCTTAAATTCTTCAAATTTTGAGTACCCCAGTGCGAAATTCGCCCCGACGGGTTGTCGGTCGTACCCCAACCACATTTCACACCACTATGAACAATAAATGCACACACTGAAATCGCTATTACCGATATGCTCATCCAATCAAGTTTCGATAAACCCGTCCATCATCATCTCCTGCGGTTTCGAACACGCCTGTTAGGTGGTGCGGTAGACCGCGCCCAAAGCCAGGGCCCCGGTAACGTGAGGTAGCCGAGTCGGGGCAGCGTGCGCTGACCCAAGCCGGGGCCGCGCGTCCTCCCGGTGTCATGTGATAGCCCGGGGCTGCCCGCGGGGATGCGGTAGACCGCGCCCAAAGCTGCGGCCCTGGCTTGGGTCAGCGCACGCTGCCCCGACTCGGCTACCTCACGTTACCGGGGCCCTGGCTTTGGGCGCGGCTTCTGCTCATACTTTGTGGTGCGGTGGTGGTGCGTCGGGCCGCGCGCTCTGACTTCGGCCAAGAAAAATGCGTCAGCTGATCATTGTCATTTCTGCCACTTGCGTGTGGTGAAATGGGGTCATAACTTAAGAGACGGCTTTTTCATATCAATTATTTTACATAAAATCATATTTCAAACCATAAATAATGCTCGACAGCCAAATAAAAGAAACAATACCAATACAGGCTTACAGATTAAGGCTCGACATTGTGTTGTCTGCGATTAGACAGCTGATAACTCATTCCCGTACGTCGTAACTCTATAATGACCTTTGCTTATTGTCACATGTGCGCCGCATTCGCGTTTGTTGCCGACGCCTGTTTGCAGGTCAGCCCACTACAGTTGTTATACATATCGAAAAACCGATAAACTTTTAGGCGAAAAAGGCACTATTCCAGGTCCATTTTTGATTTTCTTTGCGATATTAGGTAAAAACAGAAGCTTCTTATCCTAGGAAAAATAAAATGGGAAATCTTTCAAAGGTGGCACACTACCTTTAACCGCGCCGAGCAGCACCGCAGCGGCGCCGTGGCCTCGCGTGGCCCGCCGACCGACCTGGTCCGCTCGTATCCGACCACTAATCTCCGCAGGCAAGCAGGAACAACACAATAAATCTGCCGGTGACCAGCCCGATCCTCCGACCCGCCCGGCGCCATGATGAACGCCCCGGCCGGACACTTTTTCGGGTGCAGGTGGCGCCGCACTGCGGCCACGGCGCAAACCGAGCGGCGACTCCCCTCTTCACCCTCGCAGCGCGCCGCTCGAGATAATGCAACGGTGAGCAATAACGAGACTGATAAATCAAGCGCAGGTCGGTGGCGCACAAAGGTGGAGCGGGGGCCGGACGACGGGCCGTCCACGCGGCGGAAACTCGCAGGAAACGGCGTCGGCGCGCCGCGGGCCGGCCGCCATCGCCGCCGCTCTGAATCACCGGCGGGCGGCGCTCACCAGCCGCCGCCGGACACGGCCGAGCGCCGCGCGGCTCAGATACCGTGCCGCTCGGCGAGCTGACGCGCCATAGCGGCGGCGCCGGATGCACTTCCCGTCCGGCGGAGAGAACAGAGAAGCGCCCCGTTTGACGGCCCTTCAAACGGTTTTATTCACGCTGTTCGCGAGGGGAAGTGACAAATGCGTCATGACGTCCGCCAGTCGGAACGAATCCTTTCGCGGCGCCGGCATTTGAGCGTCCACCGCCGGTTTTTGGCCTGCAGGGTGGCCGGTCAGCACAGCGGCCGCTCGGGCCGACCCGTCGGACGGGGCGGCGGCCGACCTGCGGACGACGTGTACTGCGAGATAAACGGAGCCGAGGGACCAGTTAGGAGACCGGAACCGAGACCCAGCCGAACGGCGTCTCCCCGCGGCCAAATCAAAACAAGCGAGATTTACTGGCGGCCCCGGTCGTTGCACAGGCGATATTGCCCAACTTCAGACATAATAGTGAAGTGGCAAGACCAGGGATTAGCTCGAGTGTAAACAGGACGGCCGGCGGGCGCACAGAACGCCGCGACGAGTCTATTTCGGCCCGCGTTTTGTATCGGTACGACCGAGCCGCCGGCGGCCGGCAGCACCCAGAGATGACCTGTTTGCCAGCGGAGGCAGCCTCGTGGACCGGCACAACTCGGCGCAACTCACGCAGGGTGACGGCGGAACGACCGGCCTGTTGACACGACGCGCATACGCCTCCCTCCGCGCCCCTCCCCATAGGCTCTGTCATAGTGCTATCACTGCTATCACCCTATTCGCCTCGTACAGTCGCGACTCGCGATATAATCCACCATTTCCAGCTCACTCGGCTCCGGGAAGGTTTTCAATGAACACGCCAAAGTACCCAGACACCATCCACAGATTTAGCGTCGGAAGGTAACTAGTTAGGGTCAACGAATCCTTGATTACAATTTTGCCCGTAAGCTGCCTTTGGTCGCCCATGTATGTATTTGCGTAAATTGGACTGCTCTCCAGTCTCCAACTAGCAGGCTGAAAAGTTCGTATCTCCGAAACAAAGAATCCGTGCCTTTATCCAGCTATGCTGGTGTGTGGGATGATATGGCTAGATTACGAGAACAGTAGCAGTAGTAGCTCAGGGAGAGGGTCCCAGAGGTCAGGGCGGGGCGGGGGCGGGGGCGGGGGCGGCCGTGGCGGAGGTGACGCCCGCGGCGGCGGCGGTGACAAGGCCGGGGCGGGGGCGGCACTTAGGCGGCTGTGTCGCGGCGACAGGCTGCCAGTAACCGGGTGCACCGGCGGCTGCCGACCGGCGCGCCGCGCGACAATGCATTACCGGCTATCGACAATACAGGCCATTACCGCCGACACCTTTCAATGGCCGGCGCCAGCGCGCTTTGTCGGCCAGACTTTGATATAAGGCCGCCATTATACGTGCACAATACGTATGATCGGCAGATATACCTTGGCTTGTAAAAGGGACGCCTAATAATATGGATACACCTTTTGGCAGCGGAAGCGGTGTGGCGTTCCGAGCGGCGGCGGGCGGCGCTGGCGGCCCGCGCGGCGGCCGTCGGCAGAAGCTATACACGGGCCGCAGTTGACTGCAGAAAAGGTGGGAGGGGCCGCTGGTATTGATCCACCCGGGCCAGGAGAGCAGATTCGGCGGTCCGGGTACCGCCGAAACTGGCCCGGGGGCGGCCCGGGCCCGGCGCGCCGGCCCACCGGGGCCGGGCGGTGCTGCCGCCGGCGGCGCCGGCCCCAACCACCGAGCCACCGGCCACCGCCGCCATCGGCACACAGCCACTGTGAGCCGCATGAATAAAAATGTAATTCATCACAGCAATGTGATTTCGGCAGTCATTCACAAGAAAATGAATCAGATACACATGGCGGCCGGGGCCGTTTCACACGTGCCCGCCCGTATCTGCATAGAGAGCGGCGGCGCCGGCGACGGAGCGGGGGCTCCCGTGCGCCCTGCTTTGGGCTCATTTCGGGCGCGGCGGCGGCGGCGGCGGGGCGTTGCCCGCTCGACTGTGAAGGCGGCCGGTGGGGCCGTCAGCCGGCGGCCGGCACACGACAGGTAGAGAGGGGTGCATAGTAATGGCCGCCGGGTCCGGCGCCGGCCGCCCGACCAATCGATACGGGCGTCATTCGCTTTATTAGGCGCGCCGTTAGTAGGAGCCCGGCAAAAGCGATAAGGGACAAAATATGGCCGTAAATCAGTGGAAATTGGCCTTAGGGTAGGTATAAATACTTCGGCGCCGCATCCCATCAACGCGGCCGTGGGTAATCTTCCACCTCACCAGGTTATTCCCGCTAAACGCGCTCAGCAGGCGCGCAGCCATCGCGTGCTGTGTTCCCCAGCCAACAACGTGTGTATAATGTCTCATCTGCATGGAATGGAAACACATTTGATCGGTGACCCGCAGCAGCCGAGCGGCGGCGCTGTGAACGGGCGCGGCAAAGGTGTCGGCACGATAACCGAGCTGCCACCGGGCCCAGAAAATACGGTGATTTGATGCACTTGTTTTCCACGACGCTATAGTTACCGTCTACCGGGTAACAACATCAAACTATTAACGTGAAAAAGGAGACTATCGTGCTGCTTTACAAACTGAATCGAAGCACTGAATCTGCGTCAAGGGCGGCGTAAAACAAAATGGATTTTCCGGGCTCATCGTGCTCCTCTGCTGGCGCTGCTTTCAGACTGGACAAGGCTCTCCGTGCTACCTGCCTCTGTTCCACCCGACTGACCACCGTACCGCACTGCCAGGCTCGGCCCCGCCTCAGGTGTAAACTGCTCGCTGATTGGCCGGCTCGGCGGTGCCGCAGGTGAAACACCGCCGTACACTGTAATCAAATAAACGGCGCGCTCCCATTGGTCGACGGTGACAAACACACCTGCCCCCTCCCCGCTCAATGGCGCCCTCAGGTAAACTCCGCCGCCGACGCCACCGGAGGGGAGGGGAAGGGGCGGTGGGCGGTACTCCTCTCACCCAGCCCGCCGACACTATTTGTCAACGGAGAGAACAACGAAGCGAGTCGGCGAGAAAAACCGCCTGAACCACTATCAGTCATACCAGAATTGATGAAGACGAAACTCACGCAAAAACCGTCTGCCGGCCGGCGCCGGGCGCGGTGAGCGGCCGTACCGCCTCGGGTAGCCGGCGCTGATTAGCCGCGATCGTCGGCCGGTGTGATTAGGCGCGCCGCCGCTCCCCCGGGTCTGTCGGCCCCCCTGCCGGGCCGCGGCGGGCGCCGCTGCTGCTCGGCGACTGCACGCCACACGGCGTGGCCGCGGAACGTCGCCGGCCCGCTCCAGCTGCCATTATTCGGCCGTCGACGGGCCGCGGCTCCACCTTGGACGCCGGAACTCGACGGGGGGTGACGTCATCAGGTCTGGTCGCGTCATCAGTGCCGCAGACCTGGCGCGGCCGCGGGCACCCCTCCGACGCCCCGGCGCGCGACTGACGGCCGCACAATGCAAGGTATGAACGATGGCAATCGGCACGTGCCGGGCGATCGACGCGTCGCCCGGCGCACCATCGCGCCATCGCCGCCATCGCGCTCCAGCGCGCCTCTCCGGCGGACACGTGCGTCGACCATTACCGGTGAGGGCCAGCTCCGGCGCGCCGGTGACGAACCTGGCGCAGCTCCGCCGCCGCCCGGCGCCCCGCCGCGCCCGCCGCTCCTGCCTCATCTGTGCCGCTCGACGCCGTCTCCTTTGTCCGGAACAAAACGTCGACGGCGACGGCGGGGCGTCATGGCCCGACGGCGGGCGGCTAACGGCGGGCGCGCAGCGTCATCAGCGCCCGACGCCTGCCGTTTATCTCCGAAAGCCACCGCGATAAAAGTCGCCTCCTGTACTCCTTGCTTTCACTCGGTAACTTACGATGCCGCCGGTCTGAATTCGATTACTTTTCCATTTGGCCAGTTCTTTACAGGCGGTCCGCCTTCAATTGGCGTGGCGCCGTCGGAGCCCAGTGTCGCCGCGATTTTACGGCGGCATGCAACAATCGGAGACCGGGTGACGACTGCCGACGACGTTACATGCGGCGATACACGGGCGACACGACATCTCGCCGACAACGACACCGTCGGCGACAAAGTTGGGCGGCCGGCGCGCCGCAGCGACGACACAAAACTCGTCACCGGGATGGCGGCCGTCTTCTTTTGTATTTTCAGTTTTATCTTCAATTTGGCCGGCAATAAAAAACAAACGACTGTCAATCGAGAATGGCTGCCTAAACCTCAGGAATCCAGCCGTTATTGGTCGACGCTCGCGGCCGCGACGGGCGCGATAAAGAATCGCGTGTCGGCGGGAGACGGCCCACAGTCGCGGCGTCCAGCGATACAGCGCAGAGCAGAGGCCGGCCAACGAGGTGGCAGGCAGAAGGGAGACGGCCCACAGCCGCGGCGTCCAGCGATACAGCGCAGAACAGCAGGGGCCGGCCAACGAGGTGGCAGGCAGAAGGGAGACGCAACTGGAGAGAAAACTGTGATAGCCGATATGTGAAGTGTTAGGGGCTTGGCGACGCGATCACACGGACACAAAGGAGTAAATCAAAAGTTTGAGAAGTAAAATTAAATGCTGCAAAAGAGGCAGCTATCGAGCAACATCATACTGTCGAATTCGCGTTTAAGCACTCATGACTTTGTAAATAGGAAACGATCATAGCATGAAGGAGCGGTAGTAAGAGCTGCCAACAGCCTGGGTTGCTTGCCCTTCATGAACAGAAACGGTTCGTTGGCTACTGTTCCACAGTCGCCGCCGTCAAATCGGGGTCTAACCGTTTCCGCACTGACCCGGCCGGGCTAGCGCCGCGGCTGGTTAGGCTAAACCAGAGCGAAACGACCACTAGGGAGCAACAAGGCGCGCGGGACGGCGCGCCGGCCGAGACCGTATCTCGCGGTCAGTCCGCCGGCCGGGCCGACGGCCAGCAGTTGACTCGCTGAAATGTGTCGTGAAAAGATGAGATCAAAATGCTTTATGGCCTCTAAAAGAGGCATCACTCTTTTGTCTTACTCTGAACGGAACGATGCGTCTCCATACAGATCTGCTCATTTCCTCTGGGCGGGAATAAATCTCGGCGCGTGTGCGCTCGTGCGGCGTCTCGGAGCACGAGCGACCGTCCAGCCGCAATCCTGCTCGCACTGCCATCAGACGGGGTTAGCACGGTCAAATCGGTGCACTGTCCGGCCGGGCCTCACAGGACCGCGGAGACAGTCTGACCGACCACCACTCGACGGACCCAGGAGACGGCCGCGAGTGACGGCTGACGGGTGACAAGTGACGGGTGACTTGGGGACGCACGGGGTCGCCGGCCGGTGCGCCTCCAACGTGCCACGCGCCACTCCACGTCTGACCTGGCCGTGTGTAAACAGTCCGTCAGGACGCAGTGCGCCGCCGTCGACCGCTGAACCCGTGCTCTCCGTGCTCTGTTTCCTCCAGACGAGCGGTTCTCTGCCCCGTGTCTCCTGTCGCGCGGCGCGGCCTCTCGTGCAGTCTCTCACGCGACTGCCGATCGCTACCCCGTCCCTCGCCGTTCGCCGCCCACCGCCCGCCATTCACCACCGCTGATCCACAAGGAACCCGCGGAGCCGTGCACTACGAGACAGGAGCTCCGGCTGTAACGAAGAAATAACGGCCGGTCGGCGGCGGCGGCGGCATCGGTGACGAATGCGGCCGGCCCAGTGGCTCGCGGATGAAATAGTATGCACTCTTGGCGGCCGGGGCGCCGTTCGACCCGGCCATCACACATAAGAGATGTCCAATCGCATGGCGCTTTACGACGGCGACAGTCGATAAAAATTGCTCCCAGCATCTCAAAACGGCCGATTCTCGGCAATAATCGTGATGCATACATGTCGCGCGAATGGCAAACACATTTCACGTCGGCCGGCAGCGGCGGCGTACGTGGCTGTTAGGTTCGGAGACGTCGGCACGTCACCGACCCGACCGCGCCGCCGGCATAAAACCGACACGGCATATATGAATGCATAAATCTAATCCGGCTAATGTATGACGATTTGGCAAATGAAATGCGGCGTCGGTGGCGCGCTGTCGGCGCCGGGTGACGGCCGGTCGCCGCGTGCCGCTCCAATCAGGGCTGCCTGGCCCGGTCCGGCCCGGTCCGGTCCGGACGGACGGACGGACGACGGCACACGGCCGGCTGAACAACTGACGCCGACCACTGGCAGATACAAATGTTTCAGAGATTATTCAAATGTATGCCGTGGATTTGATATTTTGAACTCCAGTACAGCAACATGTCCTGTTTACAACTCGGCTCAAAGAACACCATGACTTACATAAATATATGAAGGCGTACCTGGACATCAGACATAAATAATTTTGTAATTTTTCAATACCTACATCAGTGCCATCACATCATTGAGAATGAGTATCTTTAGGGATGTTCGCACAGTATTTCCTCTCCTAGTGCCTGATCACTGATCTATATCCTGAAGATGACCAGCCTGTGTCAGAGGCGGCCGATCGCCGTCTTTCGCTCCGACGTGCCATTCCTCAGCGCATGTCTGCGTGAGAGCGGCGGCAGCGGCGCGCCACCACCGCCGCCGCCGCGCCGCTAATCATGATTTATGACGTCATTAGTCACGTGATATGCAGGTAGAGGGGCGGTGATGAACGAGCCGGCTTAGGTCACGAACAGTCGGCTTACGGCCATATCGGCGCCGATCTGCGGCGCTCTCGCCGCGCGCCAATGAGAGCCGCCCCAGGATTAAAATCGTCTCAAAGTAACATTAATTACAGTTCCATTTCCGACAGAGCCGTCGACGCCGACTGAATTGTAAATCAAGTTTGATTTTTGTCGTCGTTTCAGTTCGCCATGTCATCGACGCACAGTGGTGGTGATCGAACACTACCGCCGACTATCGCCGCTGGCGAGGTAATGAAATTTCGCCTATTGTTTTCGTGGTTTTTACGTGCCCCGCGTCGAAATGTCCGGCAAGTGTAGAACAGCGCTGCGAAATTAAATCACAACGACGCGCGGCGCCGCACCGGCCGACGCCCGTCGAACTGGAAGTGGCCTCTAACGCGCCCGGACCGGCGGCCCAGCTACCTTTATTGTTTTCCAGAAGCAGAAATAATGGCTTGATTAGAACATCTGTATAAGACAGGGCTGAAAGGTGATTGCAGGAGGCTTGGAAACACTGTGTTGAGCTGAGCTCGAGCTCGACTCGGTGATCCCATCGTGGAGGGAGCTGGGAGAGGGGAGGAGGGAGAGAGCGGAGGAAAGTCGAGCCGAGACGGACGAAGGTGCCGGCACATTGGTTCGGAGTTGGCTGGAACCTGCCACCTGCAGTTTGAGAAGTACCAGAACTAGACGGAGGAACGCACATTGTCTTGTCATCAGATTTCCTTCCGCGATGAAGCAAACATCCTTATCACACGCCACCGCCATCATCCCCCTCACCACCCGCGGCTCATCTGCGCGGGACTCACCTTCCTTTCCGTCCTCGCCGTCCTCCTTCGCGGCCGGTCCGACCGGCTCCGGGAAGATGACGGCCGTGTCCTTGCGGCTCATGTACTCCTGGATCTTGCGCTCCTCGCTGACGTTGTTGTTCTGGCACGGCGAGTCGCCGTCCACGTCGGCGTCCATGTCGATGGTGAGCTCGCTCTCGGCCTCGTCGTTCGAGTCGCTCTCGCCGTCGCTGCCGACACGGCTGGCCGACGCCGGCCGGTCCGGGGTGGGCTCCTCTTCTGCGGTCATCTCGACAGTGGCGCCCACCTCCAGGTCAACTGGAACACAGAGGGAAAGGGTACCGGTCAAAGGTCAGATATCCACAGTGTGGGCCCTCCTCCAGATTAACTGGAACACAGAGGGAAAGGTGATGTGTCAGCGGACAGATCTCCACCTTGGGGCCCACTTCCAGGTCAACTGGAGCACAGAGGGATGGGTCAGAGGTCAGGCCTCTTGTGACGGCAGCCTCCAGGTCAAATGGAACACATACTCGTATACGGTCAGCGGCAGGCTATAGAAGTGGAGATCACTTATTCGGCGTTCGCAGCGTTTATTCCACATCACTTCCCTGAACTCAACACGATATCCTGTCTAATGCTCGTCTCTCTGAACCACTCGTCATCCCTGGCTTTCAGCCCTGCGCGGCAGCTCCGGCCTGCACCGCTGCCCAGTCCGGGGCCCGGACCTCCCGGCACCGCCCGGCCCGGCGGCTGACTCAGCCTCAGGTGAGCGCCCACCGACCATCCCATCTCTCGGCGACACGGCCATGCATCATGTGGACGTCCGCGGCAATTATGAATATTATTCCTGGGTGGCCGAGCTGGCGGGCCGTCCCACGGCACACACGGGAGCTGGGCTGTCACCGGGCGGCGGGGTCCCCTCCCACCGGCAGTGGGACAGGAGGGCCGGCCGGTACTGGAGTGTGGGAGGTAGGGAGGGAGAGAGGGAGAGAGGGAGAGCCGAGAGAAGGAAGGTTAAGGTGGACGAGAGAAAAGCTTTGTGATTGAAAAACTATTGATTAAGAAAATAATAGAAAATCATCAACATCTTTTTTTTTTCTCAAAACGATGTGCATTTCCAGGCAGTTAAAACCTATAAAAGTGACATAATGGGTCGCTGCATTAGCATAGCTGAGCGTTGATCCCTCAGAAGGGATGTTCGCTTGAACCGTTACCCGCTGTCATCAGCATCTGAGGGGGCAGAAGGGGCGGGGCCGGTGGGGAGAGAGCGGGGAGAGTGAAGGCATCCGCCGCGGACCGGCAGGATTGCAGAGCCCGTCTACAATAACAGGGATAATGCCTGTGACAACACGGCCGCACCTCGCCGAGGCGGCCCGCTCGGCTTATTGCGGCCGCCAGTCGAGCCGTGTCGTGTCACCACGTGGCTCTGAGAGCGGCCGGCCGGCCGGCGCTGGAGGCTGGGGTAAGGGGCCGCGCCGGCCCCGACCCCGGCACAAAACGGTCGGACACAGGGGCCCCGATACACTATCAAAGCACGGCCCACACAAACAGCAATGAAAGCGCTCGTCAGCAAAGTAAATACCTGACGAAATTCGGCAGTGTCCTCGGAAAATACAGCACGGGAGACTGTCAGTGCTGAGACAGCCTCATCTGCACTCTAAAAACGGCTCAACTTTAGGTGGTCAATAAAGGCTGAACGAGACACGGGATTGGAAGACAGCTGATAAATTCGAAGCGATTGATATGCTTGACAATATCATTTACGCGGACATCTGTGTAACGGGCGGCATCCATCGTGCCCGGAGATATCCAGGTCGTTTGCCGCAGTGGCGTGTGACGGCCGCACATATTTTATACTCGGCCGGCGCTGACCGCTGCAGGCGAGACTGACTGATGCCGTGTCCGACCGGCCGACCTTGTGGGGCGCTGCCGAGACCGACACTTCCACGCAGTCACACACGACCACTTCACACGCCGGCGCCGCCGCCGCCCAGCGGCCATTCACAGGCGAACGGCTTCCTTTAGTGTCGGAGCACATTCGCCTCTCAACGACGAATACGCGCCCGTCCATCTTACAAAGGGCAATCTCATGTATGCAAAACTCCCGCTCCAGAATAACTAATCTATATCCATTTGTTCAGTGCATTTTCAGTAGCACTAGCCCGGATTTCATGGCTCGTTTTTCCCCGTTCAATCTCGACGGCTACGAAACTGCGCCGGC
Organism: Amphibalanus amphitrite; assembly: GCF_019059575.1. Lineage (NCBI taxonomy): Eukaryota > Metazoa > Arthropoda > Thecostraca > Balanomorpha > Balanidae > Amphibalanus > Amphibalanus amphitrite. Next base: position 37,893 of record NW_024882292.1, on the reverse strand, counting down.
GATCGTTTACGTGGACATTTTGTTTCCTAATAGGGTTGGTAACGGGCCTCATATTGTACGGTAGAATATCAGCACCATGTGATTATTCCAATTTGACCCGCTCGATAAATTGTTTTACACTGCATGTTCCTTACGAGTCTTCATTTTGACGAATTTAGTAGAGGCAATTGCAAGCTACAATCTCATTTTCCACAACTGGTGCGCCTTAACGATAATTTAATTACATCAGGGGCGGGCTTATTTGCATTATTCCTCCACTCGTTTACATAAAACTCAAATAACGTCCGAAGAATTAACTCGAAATCTAATAACTGCACAGGGCAGCAGAAGTCACGACGCTGCTCGGCTCCATTCCTCTGCTGGGGGTCGGAGATGGCGGTCACTTGTCCGAGCCTCATTCTTCGTGGGCGGGGGCGGGCAGAGGCCGGGAGCGACCACTAACTTGTTGCCCTATTCATTGATTTATGACCGACATTTCCACAACATCGTCGACGTATTTTATAGGCCATTCCAGCCAAAATCAATGCTATTTTGCATCAGGTAGTTAGCGCGCGGCAGCCGCGGCGGCGCCCCACGGCCATCATTTCTGGCGCGTCTGCTCAGGTGGAGTTGATTGCCGCTCGGCTCGGCCCAGGTGCCGCCAGCCGCGCCACCGGCGCCGCTGACAGGTGCGGCCATTAGCGAGATTACTGCACCGCCTGTGCCGCCATGATAAATGGCCGCCGGCGCGCCAGGTACGCCGCAGTCCCGGCGCACACCGCCGCCGCCGCCGGCCTGGAGATGAGCGCCGAGCGCGCAGCCGGTGACATTTGGAGCGTGACGGTGCGCGGTGAGCGGCGGAGCGGGGACTTGGCCGGACGCCGCTCCGATGAGCGATGAGCCCCAGGTGCGCGTCGGTCGACCACCGCCGGCGGTCCGCCATTTCCGAGCGAGGGGAGCGGCGCCATGGCGTCCGCCGGCCGGGCGGAGGTGGACGGAGGTGACCCACACGGCGGACCGAGCCGGGCGAGTCACCCCGGAGGGAGGGAAGGGGCACGGGACGGCGCTGAGTCAGCCGACAGTGGTCCGCGGGGCCTCCCGGCGGGTGCGTCATGCAGACACCGTCCGCTGACTATCTCCGCCAGTCGCCGAGCCGGGCGGTGCTACCCCGTCCCGGACCCGCGTGCTACTTCCGCCCACCATTTCTGTCTGACCCGACCACCAGACTGCAGGACACGGATACGTCAGAAATGCTCCCACCGTCCAGCTCTTTCCCGACCACTGCCGGGGAGGGAGGGGCGCCCTCCAAGCGCCGTCCACCCCGTCACAACAAAGCGGCCCGTCACGTGAAGTCGCCCGGCGCGGCGGCGGCGCGTCCGGCCCCGACGGACGCCGCACACGGCGCCAATGCGGCGCGCCGCCGACCGCGTCAGCTTCGTCGCACCTCGGCGGGCGCGGCGCACGACGCGTCGCGGGCCGGCCGGGCCCACATCCTGCGCGGCAAACAGCCGTTATTCTTCGTCGCCGGGAACAATACCGGTGCGACAGCGGCGACAAAGGCAGCCGGCAAACCGCATTATAACTCATTTCTTCCAGATCACTTGGCGGCGTCGGCGGTGGCACAAAGGGTCGCCGGCGGGGGGTCGCCGGGGAGCGGTGCCGCCGTCACGTGACAAAGCCTCCCCTTTGATCGGTCACGTTTTCTGCTCGCAGAACGGAGAGCCGATTAATCGATGGCAAATGAGGATTTAACGCACTAAATGTGCGGACTGCACGCATACCGTTTTAAGGAGCTGAGCAAATACGTAAAAATCTAGGAGCTTTAACCCTCGCACGACCAGGCCATTTCTCATAACACGAACGACCAGCTGGGGGGGTTGTTACGACCCCCCCTGGCGTTTCGAAACGGAAGGTCGTAGAGCTTAGCGGAAAAAAACCAACGGATTGCTCTCAACGAGATCTCGCGATTGGTGGTATATTTTTTGGTCCTAGGTCAACATTTGACCTACTTATGACCGGTCAAAGGTCAAATTTTCGGAAAAATCTAACTTTTTCAGATTTCCACACCGATTGCGGCAAAACGGTAAGAGATATCGACTTTAAACCTTCACTATCGTGATCCTTGATCAATTCTCTATCGTTTGGTGTGTATTTTGATGTCATAACTCTAAAAATGATGCGTTGAGAGCATCGGAAGTCTGCAAGGTCATTTGTGCATTGGGTCACGTCAGGCGTGTGACGTCACTGACCTGACCCTGACCCAAAATGAACTACATGAAACAACCGACGATGCCTGAAATGGATAGCAAATTCGAATTCAGGGCATCAAAATACCCCGAAAAGGCATACAAGTGCAATAAGTCATTACAGGTCAACCGAGGTCACTGACCTTACCTTGACCTTTAGTAACCTTCAAAATGTCAACGGACATTGTGCTAATGTCAAATCAGCCAGTTATGATTCTAAAACAATCCATCAGTGTGTCAGGTCAGTCGGCATTTATACCAATGTGAAGCAATCTCCAATTTAGCGTAAATCTGGCCGGAGGTTTTTCCCTTTATGACGTCATAACTCCGTGACCTGACCTGACCCGGTCAAGTTTTTTGCACCACACGATGGCCAATACTTGCCCCAACATGCATGGGAAGTTTCATGACGATCCATCAAACAATGTGGATAGCATCAGCAGAAAACCTCGGGACTCGGTACACACTTCGTGAAAATCCGGCCGGAGGCTGTACCTCTTATGACGTCATAACTCCGTGACCTGACCTGACCCGGTCAATTTTCTTGCACCACACGATAGCCAATGCTTGCCCCAACATGCATGGGAAGTTTCATCATGATCCATCAAACAATGTGGGTATCACCGGCAGAAAACCTAGGGATTCGGCGCACACGTTTGGTAACTGTCGGCCGGAGGTTGTACCTCTTATGACGTCATAACTCCGTGACCTGACATGACCCGATCAATTTTTTTTTTCGGCAAAAGATGCGCAAAGGTTGCCCCAGAGGGTATTGAAAATTTCAGCCCGCTACGACAAGCCGTTTAGCGTGCACTTCGAAAAAAAACCTCAGGGGGGGTTGATACAACCCCCCCCCCTAGGCGTTCTAGGGTTAACCCTCGCCGGCCGAGGGGGGGGGGGCGGGTGCCGCCCCCCATAGGGTTTTTTCGCGATAGCTCCAAACACGCTGGCGATAGAAAGCTGAAACTTGGCATACCTGACCTTTGATTCAAGCCGGATCTTTTGACACCAACCGCATTTTTGGGTCAGATCAGGTCACTGACCTATGACGTCATAAGTGAACCTCTGCACGGTCTTCAGAGTCGCAACTTCGCAACGCCCTCACTGCCAGAGGAGATGTCACAGGGAAATGAAACTTGCAGGATCTAGTATCCATTATGAGTCTCACAACTTGTATATCTCGGGTTTTTCCTAAAGGTCATATGAGGTCAGGTCATTTTCGTGACCTCACCATTATAAGTCAATGGTGAAAAATGAAAACTGCTATTCTGGCGCCGGGAACGATCTCCAGCTATCTCAAGCACACAGAATCGTGATTTGATGCACTCCTTGCAAGGTTAGATGCGTCACTTTTGCAATGTTGACCTTCCGTGACGTCATTTATGACGTCATCAAGGTCATATTAGTTTTTCGTCAATAACTCTTGATCAAATTGAGCTAGCGAATCGGGAAAGCCACCAATGGACTCAGGAAGACCTGCCGAATCGAATGATATGCGACATGACCTCTTTCGACCAACTTCGTGACCTGGGGGTGCTGACCTGACCTTGACCTGAGGTCAACACCCCAAGTTGACCTGACCCGGACAAAAAGTATATCATTCGACGAGCCTGAGCAAGGCGAACACGATGCTGCCAAAATCGCGGCTCTGCGGCCGCTTTTTGCGAAGTTATTCACCAAAAACTGAACCGTACCTTGGGGCACTTGACCTGACCTCAGAGGTCACCGGTTGACCTAGGACCTTAAAATCGGGTACCAATCTCTGCGTCTCGTAACGGCGCACACGCTCGTTTTTTTCCGCGACGCGCTAGCTCCACCAGGGGCGAAACGGCGAGGGGGGGTCGTACCCGCCCCCCCCCCTCGGCCGGCGCGTATGTAGAAAACCAATAGGTCCGGCGAGGGTTAAGCGCGGCGGGCTTTGTGCCGAAACTTTATTCAAATGAGGCAAGTTTTTGGCGGACCGATTCACGCTTCTCAATTCTCCACAGGCGACAAGTTCCATGCAAAAACTGACAGCCGAAGACGTCGCATAATGGCGAAGCTCGCGAATTCTCAGACACGTCACTCCTTCCGTAACTCAGCCATTGGCGCGAGTCCGGACTCATCTCACGGGCCCGATTTCCTCTCGGTCCGCGTCACGCTCCCATCGCGGCGCTCCACGGGCCGGCGCCGGTCTCCGGTCTCTGGTAATGGATCGGAGGGCGCGGCTACGAGCAGCCGCCGTTCCGATATCCGCCGGCGCGCCGCCTGTCCCGTTCGTCGGATTCACAAAAGATCAGCGACTGCAGGTAATCACATCAGTGTCCCAGCAGATTTAACGTAAACGGTTCTGGCTTTATCGCGAGACGGGCCCACCGCGGCTCGACAAAATGTCAGCCGGCGCCGCCGAGCGGAGGCCGTGGGTGGGTGGTGGTGGTCCGCCGGGGGCCGCTCGTCCGAGCGGGTGCGCGCAGAGCTGTACTGGCACCGTCAGCCCATCTCTCAGATCAGCGGCGCGCCGCTAATCGGGCCGCCGCTAACCGGTGAGCGACGGCGCCGACGGGCGGCCGCACAACAATCGCACCTTAATGCGGCCTCGTAAAATCTGCATGCTGTCGTTACGGGCGGTACGGCCGGCGCGGTTGGCGGTCGTGCCGTTCCGGCGCTCGTCACCTGCCTTACGGCGCGCCGGTTACGAGGCCGCCGGCGCGGCGCGACCGCGGATAAACGGACCCACCTCACCGCGCGACGGCTGTCGCTCGAACCGCTGCCGCTCGACTCACCGACTCGAGGCATTGCCGCTGGTATCGCTACTGATCGAACCGCCTCAAAAAGAGCAAAAGACACGTTCCAGTTGTTGGTTCGATCGGTCGGTGCTTGAACGCTCCTAACGGCGGGAGATCGGCAGCCGGTCGGTTGACCAACACTCGGCCGTTTCGCTGCTGGCTGGCCACTAGACCGCGCGGTGGCCACTTTTGACCCAGTCCAGTCCACCGTCCTATATATATATACAGTCGCTGGTGCTCCGGTTCGGCTGTCAAGTTTCCTCAACCGTTTCTGGTGGCGAGGTGTTGGTACTCGCTGGGCTCTTTCTTGCTCTGCCTCCGAGCGCGCCGTGGTTTCACCGTAATGAGGTGTTGAGGGGGGCGGCGTCGCCCGACCGCCGACAGGTCCTCGGGGACATGGGTGTCATTGCGGCCCCGCCGCGGCCGTTACCGTCGCCGCGGTCGACGGTGACGACGCTGGGGCGGCGACGGGCGCCGACTGTCGCGTCGCGTTCCGCCCGCTCGAGTAGGACCCCCGGAGTAATTAGGCGCGGCGCGGCCGATGGTGCCGTGAGAGTGGCGGCCGAGCCCATCCATCACACGGCGTTCTCGGGAAGCCGCGGCTGGTGACGGTGCCGCCGCCCTGATCCCGTCCCGGGCGGCACGCCGGCGCGCCAATCACGTCTCGACGGCCCTCAGCGCGCCGCAATCGCCCCACCGCCTGCAGCCGCATACAATGGCGCGCCCGGCTCGCTACCTTCTCCCCGGAGTAATTTCCAATCATCTTTATTGTATTATATTCTCATCCGCAATCATTTTCCGTGTTGTTTTTACATATGGCCTGGTGGCGAAAGGCGGCAGCGGCGCCGAAGGAGGTGCCGATCAGCAATATGTGCCAGAATCGGCCACACCAGTGCAGGCGGCAGCGGGCCGCTCTGGCGTTACATGTGCTATACCACAGGCAGCTGAACTGACTTCCTGTCGGCGCTGCAGCAAGAGACGAGATCGGATGTCCCAGCGGCTACTTGAAAAGCACCAATCGCACATTTTCCGGGTTGCAGCCTCGGTCTTTTATTACATTTTATTTTGCCATGAGCATGAAAGCACACAACGTGCCATTTCGACCGGTTCATGACAATTTATTTTTATTTTTACCAGTCTCCAACTGCTAACGCAGAGATGGATCGATAAATACCTTATTGTCAAAAGTTGGCTAATAAAACTGTGAGTCAATATCTTTAACACACGCCTAAACAACTCCGCTAACCTGTTTTTCATTATCACTCCACGAAAATCCGCTTCGCTATTTTTATCTATTACTCTCTCTCTCTCTCTCTCTCTCTCTCTCTCTCTCTCTCTCTCTCTCTCTCTCTCTCTCATCTCCCTTCTTTCCCGCGTCTGCCGCTGGCTCGCCGTCCTTCTTTGGCGAGAGATCGGTCGTCGACAGCGACCAGTGCTCCGACCGGCCACGTTTTTACCCGCTGGAATGGCGTAAATGATTGTCACTGATCAATAGGTCCAATCTAAGGTGGCGCAGGCCGCTATCGATCGGCCAGGGACCTCCAAGGGTCGTCGAGTACCTGGCCGGGAACGGGTGGTTGAAGTTCAAAACAAAAACCAGGTAAAAATTTGAAATAGTTCAACAATGGCAAGGAGAAAAGTGCATTTTCTGAATGTCAGCTGATTTTTGGGAATACGGAATAAGTCTAGGAGCCAACTAGGGAGGCATTTATAATGCCTTTTAAAGATAAGCTAATCAAGGTCTGAACGTCTGCGTAGGTTCCCACGCAGCCACATCATGTGCCGCCACCTCTCGCCACAAAAGCACGCGTAACAACCAGCCATAACAATTCCTTTATCCGAGAATGGACCGTAGTGTTTCACTCTCTCTTCTCTAAACACGACAGCTCGTCTACTTCACTACCGACCATCCGTCTTGCCTCGTGGTCGGTGAGGGCCGACGTGATTCATTCGAGTTACCTTACCTGCATCATTCAGTCATCTGTACCGTCTAGCTCGTAACAAGTGACTGGCCACTATCAGAGCTCCGTCCAGTCCCGTGAGATACGGAACCCATCGACTGTCGTCCTTTGACCCGACCCAGTCTGACCCCGAGCCGCCCCGGGCCGGTCTCAGAGCCGAACAGGAGCCCCCAATGACGCCCCGCGGGAGCATAATCCGATCCCGCACAAGACGTCAACGTGCGCCGCCTGCCGACGGCAAGATTTCGCTGACGAGAATTTATTCATACGAACCAACTATCTCCGTCAAATTGCATGCAGACAAAGCGGGAGTAATAAAGCAGATAAAGGGTGTAGTGCGTCTCTGGTGGCTGGCGTTAATTTAAAATCCTTTCAGCGCGGATGGGCCCGGTGAGATTGACCTACCTGAGCCGGCCGCACGGCGCCGACGACAAAATGACGCCCTCGCCCCGTCCGGTAACGATCGGGCGCTCGTTTAGCTAAGCGGAGCGGGACGCCGGCCGCCCGATTCGGCCCCGCGGCCGCAGAGACAAAGCGCCGAGAGGCGTTTAGCCGGCCGGCGGCGACAGTTCCGGCGGCGGCGATGCGGCCGATGAGGACCGCCGGCGTCTTTAGGCCGGCCGGAATGGCCCCGCTGGCGCTGGCCGACTGCGCCGCGTCCCTTTGAGCGCGGCGACTGTGAGCGCCGCCGACCGTCACAAAGTGTGACTGGAAATGAACTGTCGCGCTGAGCGCGCCGTGTGGAGAGCCCGATCTGTTTAAAAATGTCATGTGCTGTATTTGCTCATCTGTATGGCAAGAGTCGATCGTCGAAATAAGAATACCTATTGTCTCACGTTAAGCTCATTGTTACCATTCGAAAGAATCTTTAGCAGTAATTGCTTTTCTTTCCAAAGATGCGCTTCTAAGTTTGTTCGTTTCGTCCCTATGCAGTATGTTCAGTTGTCTGCGGCAGCCGTTCGCCCGCCTGCCCCTCTCCACCACACACGTTCGCTCATCTGTGTCACCGAGGATGGCGGCGCAGAGCGGAGCAGAGGACGAGCGGCCCAGCCCGCCATGGGTGCGCGCCTGCTGTGTTGACAGTGATAACAGCCGACCGGACCGCTCCCACGATACAATAGAGGTGTCTAATGAATAGCAGAGACACGGCGACGCCGAGGATAGAGGACGGACGGACGGTGGTGGAGAGTAGTGGATGGCGGATGGTAGATGGTGGATGGCGGATGGTAGATGGTGGATGGCGGAGGGTGGAGAGTGGAGGGTGGATGGTGGATGGTAGATGGTGGATTGTGGAAGGTGACTGGTAAGAGATAGAAGGTAGAAAACAGACGGATAAGGATGGATAATCGATAGAAACAGCAGGGGAGCATGATGTCCAGGCAGGCGACGGATGGATAGCCTTAAACTGTGTGGTGGAACATGAACGCAAGTGACTGAGCATGCCTTGGATCGTCTCAGAACCACGTAATCGTAAAAGTAGACACCCGTAGGTTACTTATACACTGAAGAGCCCGACCGACAATAGTGCGGCACCAGGATGTGGTACCCCGCACGTCACCCCCTGTCCGTCATCGTCAGTCGCCTCCCCGCGGGCCCAGCTGCCGTGCTGACCATCCAAACCGCTGTTATATATGATGATACAGTCGTTAATGTGATATCAAATTAACGGTGACAGTCATCCGATATGTAAACGTGGATGTCGAGCGGTTATGTAACCTCAGCGGCACATATTGACCCCGCGGAGACCAGCCCTACCGGAACAAATTCCGCACGGATCACGTTCTCAAAGGATTGGGAATAAAGTGCAAATTAAGCCTGATCACTTTACTCGTGCGGGTAATGGGATAGCAGCGCGCATGGTAACGACAACCAAGAACTAACAAAACATATGATGCAGATTCAGCGAATCAGTAACATGACGAACATGATATGCGTGCAGGATGTCTCTGAAAATGCTCGCGATGTCTAAAGTTACCGACAGGTTACGTGGTAAGATGGAGAAACCCGTTCTCGAGAAAAAGGACATGAGGTATGAAGACATCCAGCTCACGAATCTTAGTCCGTTTAGTTGTTGATATCCATTGAAAACCAACTGATACACATATCGTTGAGCATCAAATTCCATCATTCGTGACACGACCAAGTCTCACGTGACGAGAAATCCCCTCGGAACGACGAGCGCACAAAGGCAGCAGCGTCGGCCGTCCGTTCCGTCAGGCCGAGGTCTGTGCATAATCGATGTCGCACAATACCTGCGATAAATTCTCTATTGAGAAATCCACCATAAATCAGGGGAGCACACCGCGGCGGGGGCGTCATTTTTCAGCCGGTATCGGCTCGAGGTGATGTGCTCAGCAGCCCGAGGAGCGCAGCGCTCCCTTCGGCACCCTGTTCCTCCAGCGCAGCCCCAGGCGGGCCTGCGGCCGGCCGGGGGCCGCTGGGACCCGGCGCCGCCGCGGCAAAGTCATTAACCGCTCCACTATCGTCCGACCCAGAGACCTTTTTGTCCGACCATGATTGATTTTCGTACGTTATATGCAAAACTTGTGCTTGATAATGATAGCAGGGGACGCAGATTGAAAAATGGCCCCAGGTTTCACATCATTTGGTGCACATTTAGGCGCCTGAAAGCGAGTTGCAGGGGTAATGATCCGAGCAGAGCGATGAAATCCGACAGGCTGAACGAGCTAGCGCAGATGACCTGAAGAGGTCACCATTCACGGGTGGCAGCAATGAGGTCATCGCGTGACCATAGATCAGGGCCTCACGAGTTAAATAGAGATGGGCCACGCTCGGTAACCACTGACAAAGTTATAAACTATTGAGAGAAGTTAAAGTTACTGGCCATATATTGAGGTTTAACCGCATTTTAACGTTTCGAATATAGACGAGCTTCGTCCCCGTCGATTACAGCAAAAAATGCGACCATACCACATTGAGTGAAATGGAAGAGCCATCGGTAAGACAAAACACGAAGTCTTCTGGAAGCTATTGACAAAAGATATAGAGGATTCTTCATGGCTCCGAGTGGAAGATAAGGATATCTTTTCCAAGCGGGTTACTGAAAAACCGAGCGACGAAGGAGCGAGGTTTTTCTGTAACACGCGAGGAAAAGATATCCGATCTTCCACGAGTGAGCCATGAAGAATCCTATATCTTTCTATGTTGAGGTTTATTCTTAATTAATAAAATATTATATTTAAATGCATTCATCTATGTAAAAATAGATTCACAGTAGTTTTTCTTATTTCATAAGTTTCATCCATAAACAACCATTAAAAATGTCGTTCGGTTATTTACCCATCATCACATGAACTCTTGATTTTTCGCTATGAACCCTCGAGACCTTATCTTTGCATCTCAGAGGGATGCAGATCTAACAAATTCTTATCTTTGCATCTCAGAGGAGTGCGAGATAGAAATATCCCTGCACTGTAGACCCAATGGCAAATAAACCTCAACTAGAAAGATAGCCGACTCCCATAGGAACAGGCCGTCCGTAACCAGCAGTCCCAGAGTGACCAGTAACCATTCCCTGCGCGTCACTACACCTGCCCCTCTCCCAGACGCCGTCTCCATTTCCGCGGACCACCAGGTGATCGTATCGGCGTCGGTGCGCCATTGGTCGCCGCGCCGGTGTCCAGCGGCGCCGTCCGGCCGACCAGCCAATCAGCGGCCCGGCCGGACAGGTGCCTCAGGTGAGCCACCGCGGCCGGGCGCCCGGCCCGCCAGCCAACGGGCCGCGGCGGAGCACCGGGCCTCAGCTACACCGGAAAGAATGGCCGACCGCGGCGGGGCACAGAGCCCGCCGAACTGGTCGGAGCGGCGGCGCCGCTGACCTGTTGCGGCATTCGGAGGTCGCGCCAATAAATAACGTCGCTGACGGCGCGGCGGTGAATAATGCGCCACGGTGACAATGCTGCTGAGGTGATAACTAGAGCCACTCGTCACCATCCGACGCCCGCCACACGCGGCCTGCACGTCACGCTCAGATTTATTGCACACGGCAGATTTAATTTGGTTATTCAAAAGCCATTGCATTATCAATAAATTACTGATTTTGACATAAGACGATTATAAAAGTCCGAAATAGCCATTAAATTTTCTACTCAGGTTGTAATTGAAAGGCAATCATTTCGGGCTCGGGCGGAGGCCATCGAGGTACTCAGGTGGTCGTAAAAGCGCCGCCGCCAGTCGCCTCTGATCGAATGGGATGTGCTAGACAGGACCGGAGGCGGAGATGCTAAATAACCGGCCTCCGGTGCTGTCCGGCGCCAAAGCCCGCCGATACACCATCGCCGAGCGGCGCTCCACTATAACACCTCGGGGCGGCCGGTGGCCGGCTCGGGCGCCGCCGTAACTCGGACTCTGTGCGCCCGTCGCCAGTCATGTGGCGGCGCTCAGTCTGATCTACGACTGGCCTCGGGGCGGCTCAGCCGGTCAGAGACAAAGGTGACGCTGCCGGCCGCCGCCCGATGGCCCGTCCTGCATCAGCCGCCGCCCACCAGCGCGGCCGCAGTGACCCGCCCGCGCCCCCCAAACGCGGACTAATCCTCGCCGTCCGCGGCCTCCTCTCAAACACAGCCATTGTATCCATTGATGGAAGTTTTTCGGAGACGGCGAGACTCGGCCGCCGCCAGCCCGGCGCCGCGGCCGCGGAAGTTAAACCGCGCCAGCACCGACAAACTTGGCGAATAAAACAAGATAAGGTGGGGCTGTCATAATAAAACCAGGATCAGGCCAATAATAAAGATTACACGCGCAAATAAATGCAGCCAAATTGAAATGGATACAGAGGTCGGACGCGTCGGCCGAGACGAGTGCTGCGCTCGTTTCGGGCCGGAGGCGCTGTGCAGCGGGACACTTAGGGCGCGCATGGCTGCGCCGGCCGCCAGCCGACCGGTCCAGCCAACGAGCCGGCTCGCGGCGACTAAGGTCACTTTGGACCACATGGCTCAGAAATAATTTGTCGATCTACGAACCTCTAGCGCGCATAAATAGCACGCAACATGCTCCCGAGATATTTACGCGAAATACGAGGTGGTTGCGAGCTGGCCAGAAAATGAGCGCGATTGCGTTGTACGTTTTGGGCGGCCGTCTAGTGGCAGGCGGTGCACCGGATGGTGGGGGTGGGTCGGAAGGCGGGAGAGGACGGGGACGGGGAGAGGGCAGGGGTGGGAGGGGTGGTACGCACTAGCAGACTGTTTCTCTGACGTAGCGATCTCGCCAACTTTGTCGCGTTGCTGGCCGTGCTAATCAGGAAGCAGTCGAGTTACTCCGGAGTCGCCGTGCCGGGCTGTCACCGGCCAGTCTCAGGTGACAAGTGGCGCCGGGAAGCGCGCCGTTTTTGCCTCTGTATCGACTGGCGCGCCCCGAGCGCCACGGAACCACGCAACGACGAGCAACTGATCGGTTTCGATGACCGGCTGATGGCAACGAATGTCAAAGGTGCAGCGAGACCGAGGTTTTGCCGCCGATCGGCCGCCCAGATACGAAACATCGCGAAATGGCGCGGCGACCGTCGACGGCGCGCCGAAATTGTATCAGCGCGACGGCGGACGAAAAACGTCGCCTGTCCAGGGCGTCGTAATGGGCCGTAACCCAAGTGGAGCGGCGGGCCTGCCACCGGCGGGGGGCCGGGGGCCGGGATCAGACGCGAGTGCTCCACTCCGTCGCCAACAAATGGTGGCACGTGCTGGCGGCATTAATTTTTTACACGCTTGAATTCAGAGTAATCATTAGAATAGGTCCTAATTGAATCACGTTTCGTGCGATCGCGATGCTAATCTAATTTGGTACCATTCGTAAAGATTAGCAGCGCTGGCTGACAGGGTTTTTCATTAAAAGGGAAGACCGCTCCCTATCGGGGAGGCACCTAAGTAAATTAGGCGCCGCCTACCTCGCTCGCTCGCCGGTGCGATCTGCGGGGGGTCAGAGTGGCGAATGGTGATGGTTTTCCGATACCTTGGCTGGCGCCGGCGGAATATATCAGCCGGGTAGCGCGGCGCGGCAAATGCTGCAGCTCTGGAGCTGACACAGCCGCCCCGCCCCGCGCCGCAGCTCAGTGAGACGACCTCAGCGACACGCCCTCCGACAAAGAAAAGGCACGCCGCCGACTTCGGAACTCGGATATTTCGCCCCGCATAGCAATGTCGCTGCGTTTGATTTAGTCGTCCGAAAGTCGATATCTACAAATGTTTATGCATGCGTGAAAGCGATGCTGCGAAAATATTTAATGAATTATGAAACACTGTTTACATGACGTTGACATTCAGGAAGTTTGCTATAGCGTGGGATCTGTTGACTTACACCAAGGAGGCATTAAGCATTAATGCCGTGCGCGACAAGGAACAAGCTTCTCAGCAAGTGCTAACGTCAGCCACTCGGCCGATTTCGTAATGCTCTTCTGTCGGCCGCACGCTGCCAGACTGCCGGAGACTGCACCGCCGCACAGCACGGCACCGCGGCACAGTCTACCCCGCAGGCGTTCCGCCGCGGGCGGCCGTGGGGCTCGGGAGTCGGAGCGGCTGCGGTGACCGCGCGCCGTGTATCGGTTACCGGTCACCAGCCACGCAGCCGTGTCAAAGTGCGCAGCGCGAGGCCGGTGCTCAGTTGAGCAACTCTGCCACTAAAGTGACGCACACACGGCAGAGGGCCAGCGTGCGCTGCGCCCACCACAGCGCTCTTATGCGGAAATCGGAACGACACTGTTTATGAAAATGTCACTCAGGCCACGTGTGTCTGCACACGAAACCGTAGCGTCGGCAAACTCGGCATAGCTGAGCAGCACACGGGGACATTTCGCGCAGAACGTCGCAGAAGAGTGTCTCTCGGAGGGCTGGAAATTTATCACCGCAATTAAGCCCAGCGTGGGCGGTGACGTACGGAGAATCTAACGACCATGACTCTGACGGCGACACATGCCCCGGCGGGCGGCCGACGCTCCTGGGAACCAGCTGACACCTGACTCTAATGACGAAACATGTCCGCTTGGTGTCGCCGAGCGGCGCCAGGCGTCTCTGTGTCCTAACGAGGCGTGCATTCCGCGGTGCAGGACTGCAGAGTGTGCAGACTGAGGTCAGTATTTACCAGGCGGACTCTAAGCTATCGCGTCATCCGTGGAGGAGCGAGCGACCGAGCGGGCTGCTTCGGTACACAGTGGCATGCCATGTGGTCACCTGATGTCCCGTAAATTCGATTGAATATGATATAAAAGGCAATGGAGCTGATTGGGCACGAATAAAAAATAAAACCAATGTAAGGCACGGCTAGACATTCTTAACGGACCTTAGATTTATCATGCTTATACTGAAATTAATCGTCGATAGTACCTGTACTTAGAGGACGCAGATAGCAGGAAGTTGAAAATTATATAAAACAATGTCGATTGTGAGCTGTAAGTGGTTCACCTTACAAAGACACCCAAAGGAGACACTTGAACATACCATTAGTTCAAGCCGACTGGCACACTAATTATGTCAGCCTCCGTCGACGCCCCACCCGAGAGCCCCGAACAAGGGACATTGTAGCAATTAGCTGTCTGACTCCTGCATCCCCTCAGGGCGCTGAGAGGGCTCCCCTCCGCTGCCATCACACGTGAGGACAGCGGCGGGCCGAGCGGAGGGAACGCGGCGGGCCGGCAGGGGGAGCGCGCCGCACCTCCGGGGAGAGCTCGCTCGGCCGGCCGCCATCCATCAGCAGGCACGTGCCGGCGACAAGTGACATCGGGCGCTGGGCCGGTGCGTTCGGCCGAACGGTGTGCCATGCACCGCCGCCCGTGGCCCCACCGCGGCGCCAGCCCGCCCGCTCGGCCGAGCGCACGGCTTGAACCGGACCGGGGCCAGCCGAACCTAGGTAATGGGCCTCCGGAAGGCCGCTAATGCATCCATCAGCCGGCCCCGGTGGCGGCCGGGCAAGTTTGGCGCTCGGACAGACAGCGGCCGGAAGGCGGCGTCCAACCGACCCCAACTCCGGAAGGCAGGAGCGGCCGCCATCAAACCATCGCCGAGCTGTATTTGACGAAGCGTTGCGGGCCGCGGTGCGGCCCGGGCGCGCTCGACCTGCCATCTAGCGTCGGTCGTACGAGTTGACTTCCTCTGCACAACTTTACCGCTTCGCCCGGAGGCGGCGGCGAAATTTCGGTTTTACGGCGGCGCCGGCGCCCGGTTTCGGTCACGTGACCGGACCGGTGGAGGGCGGTGCGCGATGGCGGCTCCCGTGGCGGTGGGGAGGGAGGAGGACCCCTCCCTCCTGCCGGCCTCCGGCGCCCGTCTGATGGCGCGGAACTAATGACGTCCCGCGTCCACGTGTGCGTATGAAAGGTGGGCGATCTGGTTATGATGCGGCGCCCCTCTGGTTATGATGCGGGCCCCTCGGCTGACTGGCTGTCTGGCGGCGCACAATGGCCGCCGCTCCCCTCCGCGCCCCTCCCCGCCCGTCCCCTGCCCGCTCCGTCGACACCGGTCCCGCTCGGACAAGCGGCAAAAGTCAGCGGCTCGGCGGCGAGCGAAACAGCCGCTCCAGCACCGTCCGCCTGTCTGACCGCGACGTCGTCTCATCGGCAGTCCGGCAGACGGGCGCGTCGCACGCCGGCGTCAACACATGACGCTGACGCGAGCTGAAAGCTGCCGCCGCCGCCCGCGCTAACTTCATTGGTCGCGCTCACGGCAGACGGCGTCGATAAAAGTTTACACGCGGCGTCGAGCCAGCAGCCGGTGGTGACTTGCTGATGAGTTGTGTCAGTCGGGGACCGATCGCTGAATGAGCGCGTCCCCGCTGGGCGTCCCCGAAAAGTGACCTGACCAGAGGGAGACCGGTGAGTCAGGTCATACCGCCCGAGGGCTGACTCAGGATGACTCAGAGTCGTCAGAAGCAGTGGTGCGGAGAGACAAACTGCGTAGAGCTGCCACGGCTCACGCCACCTCAGCTCGCTCTTAGCCCGTTACGGGCCATATAGCGGGCCTACTGTTAACGCCAGACCCCTTGAGACCCTAATTTTTCGCGATTACTTTTAAATGCGTGAAGGAATTTCAACCAAGCTCAGGACATGGCCGTTTCAAGACAGGCCGAAACTTTTACAATTTAGATATTTTATCGCCATTTCAATATTTCAGGCACTTGTCATTGACTCGTAATGTTAACTGTTTTTCCATCCTGGATAGAGGCTTTCTACGTCATATGACATTAGGCTCCGCCCACGACTGCGGCATTGACCCGTGCCCATCAGCGACCTCTGTACAAACGACACCCCTGCCATCTGTGAAGGACTATGAATTTCGCTGACGCTTCACGTGCTATGAGTCAATTGCAGCAGACGGTCAAGTAAATGTTAGGCTCTTGTTGACTCTTGTATATAGGACCAAGAGGACCATCACTCCTCAACCTACTACTCAGTCATGCTTCGAACAAACGTTAACGATTCCTAACAAATACGATTTTTGATGTAGGGTATCTGTGTGAAATACGAGCGAGCCGTATGATGTGAAGCTCAGGCAATTAACTTATTATTGCGTTGTTCGATGGTTGCATAGCGATGTACAAATCGGCAGCTACTTGGTGACATCCGACATCCCATTATCGCATTATCTGCAACGCCATAGGCTTTAAATACAGGTGAATATTTCCTAACCTTATGTCAGTTATATGCCATCTGCCCGTCATATGCAGCTTATATAAATAAATAAAAAATATCAGCGAACATATCAGCATTGTAGAAGCAATGCGCATTGAGCATTTATGACTCCTTAGTCATCATGTCGCTCTCTGGGCACTGTCAGCCAAGACGTTACGCACAACTCCGCCGGCTTTCGGCACCGCTCGACCGTCGCCCGTCCCCGCTCCCCGCCACAGCGAGAGTGACCGCGCGCCGGCCCGAAACCGCCGCAGGCCAAGACCACAGAGGCGGGGCTTAGCTGTGACGTCATAACGTATCACAGACTGACTGGTGATAGCCTCTACACACCGGATGAAAATCTTGCTCGAAATTTAACATTACGAGTCAATGACAAGTGCCTGAAATATTGAAATGGCGATAAAATATCTAAATTGTAAAAGTTTCGGCCTGTCTTGAAACGGCCATGTCCTGAGCTTGGTTGAAATTCCTTCACGCATTTAAAAGTAATCGCGAAAAATTAGGGTCTCAAGGGGTCTGGCGTTAACAGTAGTATTACGCTCGTAACTGTGTCGTACCAATTCGTCACACGGTGGTGACGCATGCAGTTCACCGCAGGTAATGACGTCACATACAGTGACGTCACAGAGCACATTGCACGTCAAACACAGTGACATCGCGTCACGTGATCTGCCGGGGCCACCCGCGTCAGTTTGCGTGCTCGGCACATTTTCTTGTCCATCCGTGGTCTCTTGACCGACAAAGGTGGCCTCATTCTGTTGATCGGCGGCTGTCACCGCGTGCCTGAACATTGGTCGAGGTCGGTCAGAGCGATCCCGACAGGGCTCACAGTCCCGCGGTGCAAAGCAGCTCAGTACAACTACAGACACAGACACAACTACAGACACAACTGTAGACACAGCTCAGCGCTAGTTTGGCAATGGCACACTCATTTACCGCGGACAAAATAGTCACATTCTTTCGTATATCCCATAACAAGTTGAATGCAAAACACAAGATTACCCCGTTCTCTCGGTTCCAGATCAGATCCAGACCCCACCAGTCGCAGATCCAGGCCCGACGCGATCGTCCGCTCCGCGAGCGTGACCGCCAACTTTTGGAGGCAAATCCTTCAGCGGATGACATTTGGCCCGGGGCGAGATTACTCGGTCCGGAAATGGTCGCAGCCGGACAGCGCTCGGACCGGTCGCCGACATCGGCCCCACAGCAGCAACACGTGCTCCACTGTAAGTCACAGAGTTCGCGGAGCGCCGACAGAGCAGATTAATGCCGCCATGTTTGTGAACGATGTTTGTTCGTGGCCAGTATGTCCAGAAGGGCGCCTGCCCTCTCTCCAAGACATTTCGATGGCACTGGGAAATATCATCGACAAGACCTATTCCACAGTCATGTATTTCTAGATCTGATAGGGCCTTTGTCATCACTTGTTCAGCCACTCTGGCTTCTACCGTGTCCTTTGTGTATCACAAATGGACGCGAACACAAAAGCTTCAGGGACTACCACAGAACGCCCCGTCAAACCCACATATGCCGCCTCAACCCCTGGACAATCTAAGCGATCTCAACAAAGCTTTACTTTGGAAGGCTTTTCATACTTTTAGGACGAGCAATACGCTTGCAGCCCTGTAAACCCGTGTCATGCCGCCCCGGTTAAAAGCAGCCTGCTCTCCCACAGCCCGTTGACAGGCGGACCGCTGAAATGGCCGGGCGGCTATGGGAGCGCTGGCCACAACGGCTCGGCGGCGCGGTCAGTTTCTGGGGAGGCGGCGCGGCCGGGCCGCTCTGTGGGCCCGTCCGGCACACGTGGTGCCAACAGCGCGCCATGAGACCGCCGACCGGCCGGCTAACTACGGCGGCGGCCAGATATTTGCACATCGGTCGGCGGTGTCGGACCGTCAGCGCCGGCGGCTGTTTTCCGACACGACCTAAGGCCGGCACATTTGTCAAAATTAATTCCAGATTACGGAGTGGTACTGTGGATATTAGGCCGCCGACCGGTGGTGTTATTAAGCATTTTAAGAGTTATATATGCCATAAGAATGAGCGGGCTGAATGGGCGCCGACAAAGTGGCCTTTGCCCGGTCCATTTCTGACACACGAGCGTTTCATTTACACTGAGTATATACGCGCCAACGGGCCAGGGGCTCCCAACGAGCGGCACTCTTCATAAACGGGCGTGACGTCACAGCGGCGGCGGCGTCAGAGCGGCGCAGCCGCGCCACACTCGCCGCGCCGCGCCGCGTCTGTCACACCGTGACTAATCCGGCGCGAGAGGTGCATTTGCGGCAGCCGACTGAGCACAGAGGGCCGCGCCGACCTGACTCAGGGGCGCTGCCCTGCCTGCGCAGGCGTGTGGGAGTGCTGAGAAAATGTTTCTGCGAATGGTACCGGTGGGCTTTACGGGGACGATTTCAATCAGGGCAGCCGCGGTGCGGAGCTATTCACCGTGCCCGGGATACACACACAGCGCTGAACACACACCGGCGAGGCAGCTGGGGGATCTTCTCCGACCGACCGACCGGCTGTAAACACCCTCACCCGAGCACCTGGATTCCAGGACTACTCCCAACCAAAACATGTCGAACTATTGTGAAATGAGGCGCTACAAAATCACGTCATGCTCTTACCCAAGTCGTTATTTATTTTGAAGTACCTGCTTAAGACCAAAATGCCGACACCTCAGGCCATTTTCTACTAAGCAGCTTTACGCTCACCGCTCATGTTGTAGAACGTTTAGCGGACATCCTCACCGGCCTGCAGTCCAGGTGCTGCCGCTGTCAGATATATGTACGACCTACCGCAGGGGTCTTGACGGTTCCAATTTTGGCACCAGGCCTCCTGGCCTCTCCCACTCACCTTCAGGGAGACGGAGTTCAGTCCCTTCACGCGGTGAGTACCCAGCAGGGAGAAAGACGCGCACCTTTACAGACTACCAACACGAGCTGGCAGCAGACACAGATTCGGCAGATATACGGACTTCAAACACAGACCTTGCGCGCACCTGATCACTCCAGAGTCCAGACCAGCTTGCACCTTCTCTCAGCGGTATGGTCGGGCCGCAACTGAGTGCCTCGGGCCAGATGCGGCGGCTCCGGCGCTGTGGCGGCGGTCCTGGCGCGGCGCCAGCCCAGGTGGGTTGCTGACGCCGCGCCGGTTCGAGCCAGGTGCGGCACAGAATCTGACACCGGCGCTCCAGTTGCCCGTCGCGCGCCGGCCGGTCGGCTCCGGTCGCCAGGTATGCGGCGCGCCAGGTATGCGCTGACTGCGTCACAAGTGTCACAGACGCGCCGGAACCGCCCCCAGTCGGCCACACGGTGACACAGGTATGAGCCGAGGGCTAGAGCCAGGGACGGGACCCGCGTCTCCTCAGAGCCGGACAGGTGTGGGCGGAGGGCACCATATCGACTACTTCCGGTCAGGACGCGCCCAGACATCGGATGTTCATGTTCAATGCATAATGAGCTTCAAAATTACCTCGGGTACGTGACCCTTGTGAACAAGACAGGATGACGTCATACAAGACTGACGCAACTTCAACGACTAACCCACGGAAGTCCCTCGAAGTCTCTGAGCTCACGGCACTTGCAGCGCAACTGTTGTGGACATGTGATCGAATATGTAACATACCAGAACCATTGATCTCCGGGCTGGGAACGGGACCCGGAAACGCAGCGTCCATCAGGAAACGGACACGCCAGTCCGGGACGGGGGCGGAGCTGCCGGACAGAGCGCAGGAGCAGGGGCAGAGCGGGGAGAGGGAGGGGAGGACGCAGGGGCACCGAGGTGTAACCTGCCGCATTATAGCCGCGGGCAATAAAGCCGAGGCGCGGTGCGCGGTCGCAGGCGGTGCCTGGCGCCGTGTTGACCGTGCCGTGGCGCGGCCCGAATAATTCGCTCCATTTACTTTTAATTATTGTACGTCGGCCGCGACAGAAATAACAAATAAGCTCGTTGGCTAGCTGTAACAACACGCTCGTATAAACGCTTTGTGCGCTCCATTGGCGCACGCACAAAAACAGGCACTGCCGAGCACACGTGGCGGGCGCAGAGGGCCGGTCGGCCGGCCCGTGGGACTGAGCAGAGCGTGAGTGACACCTCTGTCGGTGGAATGTCGGCCCTTCTGGCGGTTCGAGTATGCTGTCTATAGCTGAACTGTTCCCCCATAGCGATCGGCCCGCCGCCGCCGCACGGCACCACGGCCCGATGACGCCCCTCCTCTCTCCCCCCCCCCGCCTCCGCGCTGAGCGACGCCGACGGATTCTTCGCGCGTCGCACCGTCCTGCTGTCGCTCACCGCGCCACCAACGAAACCGATTACAAAAATGCTAATTTAGCGCGTCGGCTCCGACCTGTCTCCGATGCGGCGGGAAGGCGCTCGCAGAGTCACGTGTAGAAGAGGAACGTTCTCATCAGAAAGACAGACAATTTGCTGAGCTGCAGAGATGCGTTGGTGGGGAGGAAATTCAAAGAAAGATGAGAATGCCAGCCCACATATAACGGAAATAAACTCTCTGAAGGATACATATTGGCAGGTAGAGAACTCATCCACTCAGTCAGTGCCAAATGAAGATTTTCAAGAAATAAGGTATAATGAAAATTGAGCAGCCGATGGCTGATAATTGACTTAAATGTCAACGATTTCCTAATCATTGTCCTGATGGTTGTCGATCACCCAATTCAAACGGTCTCAACTTACATACGCGTCCTTCTATCACAAACAAATAGGTATCAATCATTTGCAACTGAATAGGAAATTCATAAAAATGCAATTCATTTCAACCACCGGCGTAGGTATCTCCCAGAACAAAGGAACCATTTAGTCGGCGTAGTTTTGTCGATTCAGCTGTGTGAGCCGGCCCCGTCGCTCTGTATAACCGACTGTGGCGGCGCTCCCGGTCTCCAGGTGAGCGCGTCGAATCGACTCCGACGCCGCTCGCCGCCGCCACGACGCCCCGGGGAGTGTTCGGCGCCGACGGCACTACATTACGAGCGCGCCGCGCCGCGCCGGCCCTACCTGAGATTATGATAGCGGCTATCTACGAGGCGGCGGCGACAGCTCCGATATTACGGCCGGGCTCGCTGAAAGAAATGCGAGCGCCGAGGAGCGCCGAGGAGCGGCGCGGGCCGGCGCGGCGGGGAGCAGCAGAGGCGGCGCGCCACCGCTGCCGGCTGAATGGGCGCGTTGTTGGCGGACGACAGGTAACGCGCCCGGTCCCGATGGATAGAGATGGAGAGGGACATCCCGCCACCCAGATAAAGCCGCAGAAAGGTGGGCAGACAGCGCGAGAGATGGCCAGATTTGTCGGCGAAACACGAGATGGAACGGGAGACGGTGGCGGCGACGGCGCGGCGGCCGGCCGACTCCCCGCCGGCGCCGCTCAAAAGCCCGAACAAGGTGACAAAGAAGCCCATTCTGGTGCTGACACGCTGATGGGCCTCCATCTCCTCAACGATTCGAAAACGAATTGCACAGTTAGAACAAAAATGGCTGGCGCGATAGTCCAGATCAAGGGAATAGATGGGGGATTTAGCGTCATAATGCCAGATAATTGAGTCAGTAGCCGGCCAAAACGTGTCAATTACGGCAGCACAGCAGTGAGCTCATCGGCAATCGCCGCGCACCGACACACGAACACTGATCAATTCGTTTTAATTAGCGCCACACTGGTGTCGAGGCACGAACACCCTGCAGCGATATTGCCGGCGAGGGTGGCGGCCGGCGCGGCTAAACGAGCGTCTGTTGGCACCTGCTGCAGCGCCGCGCCGGCTGCCGGGCTGCTCTCTCCCTCTGTCAGCACCCGCCTCTTTCCGATCCGGTCCTCGACCTACCTTCAGCCCAGCGTACTCCCATTGTGCGGAAACGGACGTCTCGGAGTTACGGCAAATCGAGGCAGCTCGGATCAGGTCGAGACGAGTTGAACCGGGCCGAGCGCGTCTTGCACGGTCGCTCTCACCGCACGATGTGGCTCACTGCGTCGGTGAGGTGAGCCTCTAAGCGTCGCGTCACCCGTCATGACAAGACGACAACAAAGCTAGTCTGCCGCGCCATGGGATGGTCACGTAGCCCGCACAAAAACGCTGCGCTGCCGACCCGGCTGCGACCGCACCTGGAGCACGACTGAGGTGCGCGGCTGGCTCCCGCTCAGGTGCGGCGCCCCCGGCCACCTGGCCGTTCATTGTCACACAAATGGACGCCCCGGCCGGGCACGGGCGCATCTGCTGCCGGCCGGGCCCGCGGCGGAGGTACACAAAGCAGCGCCCCGGGCGCCGCCGCCGCCGGCCGCAAAATTAAGCGCAGATTTCATTTGCGATAATACGAGAGCGCCGCGTGTCCTGAAGCTGAGCTAAGCCTGCCGCCACCCGCATCGAGCGTGCTACCTGAGCCACCGTGGCATTGGAGGGGACGGGCGGCGCGCGGCGGCCGGTCACACTTCAGCTCACCGGCAGCCGGGATCAGCCGCGCAGCCCGTTTAATTAAAGAACAATGGAGCTTAATTCACCGTAATTTAAGGTCGGGAACGTTACAGATGCGGGTGCAATCATCTAATTTATTTTGATAACCTGAGTAAGTGGCAGAGGGGAGAGGAAAGAGGGGCGCCCCTGAGCGCAGCACCACACTGGCGTACGACAGACTATGTACTTACAGAGCAGCCAAGAACGTCTGGTCATACCTCTTGGTCAAGTGCAGTCTTCAGCATCATAACAATTAAGCAATGGAACGTCTAACTGCAGAGCGGCTAGTCATGGCTAACCCGATGCCTCCATGGTGGATATTACCTTTATGGGCGTCTATTTCAGTCGCAAGCTCGTTCTAACGGCCATTGACCCACTTCAGGTGTTATGACCTCTCCGGAATGGGTGATGACTGCGGCAAATGTTCACTTCATCAGCGTATCAGGGTGATAAGTCCGACTCCAGCATGATTAGTGGCCCCCTGAGAAGTGTTATCACCTGCTGGCTAACTGTTATTACCTGACTAATCAAACATCAGCCTCCCTGGCACATGCATTGTGGCTGACTGAGACGCGTGCGGTGGATTTCGGCTCATTGAGCTCGTTACCAACCATTTTACCCGATCATCGATGATGGCAGAGGGGATTACTGTCGCAATTACCTTCTGGTGATAAGCACAATTGGCGGGGCGCAGCCATCTGCGCGGGCTTTGTCTGCCCGAAGCTCCTAATTGGAGACAAACGATGCTTCATTTGAGGCCACTCACCGCTAGTCCCTGTCTGGACTCGGCTGCACTCCTATGATGCCACATGAGTGGGCCAGCGAACAAACAAACCTCGGAGAGCGGGCGGCCGCGCCTGCCGCGCCGACCGAGCCGTGGTAGAGGTGAGGCAGGGAGGTAAGAGGGCAATTTGTATACAGAAGCCCGGAGCCAATCTGCCAAACCGCACACAGACTGCGTCACTCGGACCTATAACATCAATGATGAAACGCTCAGTTCGCCCACACACAGTGCAGTTCAACTGCTGCCTTTGTTTTCTGTTTGTGTATTTACTGACGGATAAAATCTATACTCTTTAGCATATGATAACCTTTGAAAGTCAATGACTAAAGTACAGACCAATAGTCAAGCTTATTGTCATGATCAATGAGCATGTCTCGCATGCAATCTGCCATCCACCTTTCGCGTTTCGTCTGAACCTTCCGCCCATGCGTCTTTACTTTCAAGAGATTTCTCGTGTTGCAGAACCCCTCTCTAGAGCGTGTAACGGGTAACCGTGGACCGGCGGCCGGCCTCGGCAGCGGTGCGACGTCCTGCCATCAAATGCAGCATGGTAATTACATTTGGTGGTCCGAAATGGCCGTGCGTGCGGCAGTGGGCCGGTAAACAGCGCCGTGCCGACCGCGGCGGGCTGTCGGCTCCGAGTCGAGTCGCGCCGCTTGGTATGCTAACCAGTCGGGCACGGCAAGCCACCCGCCGCCGCCGCCGCGCCGCCCGACCCACCCGCTATTTAATTAGGTTACAGCGCACACTGTATCTTATCCGATTATCCAGCAGTTAGAAATTAAATCAGCCCCCATTAACGCACCGTTGGATTTTTGTCGCGATCTGCAGCGGTGCGGACAGGTTGTCTCCGCCTATCGTGATGAGGAGCGCTATCAGCCGAGCCAGCTCTGCAGCGGCGGTGGGAGCTGAGCGGGGCTGAGGACTTTAGGAACATGGAGGCTAGACGGTGGACTGTTACAATTCAGTAGCGGCGGAACCCCTTCAATTAAGGGGGGTACTGCCGACTTTTGGTCCCATTCTTTCCATGCAACGCCCATAGGGGTAATGTTAAATTGCCAAAATCAAAGGGGGGCACGGTGCCCCGGTGCCCTCCCAGTTCCGCCGCCTATGTTACAATTATATGCTCAAATTTTGTAATAACGGTGAACAGTCAGGAGGGATGTTGTCAGAAGGTACTGGCCACTAGGGTCACACTCGACATTGGTTTCCAGTAAAACTTGCTCGAAAGCCGGAAATATGGTTAGTGTCAAGCTGCAGTGTTATTTTCCTGTGCTCTGCCTGGACTTTAGAAAAACCTTGGAGTAGAAAACATCTCATGACTGGACATCAAAGCTCTCCAGTGAGCAATCGTGCCAGCAACCAGGTATGACCTGACTAGAGCAATCAGAGGCGGATCCAGCTCAGAGTTTTTTTTTTGGGGGGGGGCAAACCATAACAATTTATCGATTCTTTCCATGCCTCGTCCATAGGCGTAATGTTAAAATTATGCCGTTGGGGGGGGGGGGCAAATGCCCATTTTGCCCCCCCCTGGATCCGCCACTAAGAGCAATTCATTTTGATCAAAGTCAAGGCCATGAGTTTGTTAAATATGCCACGGTTATGATGAATACATGGTCGTACACAGAGGGAATGCTAAGTCTGGATGCTATCTAAGGCTACTTTGATTATGAATATCAAAGGTAGTTAATATGAATACCAAAGACTCTATGTCAAATGTTGCCATGAAATCAAATCAAAGAGCCCGCAGCAGTTAGCTATTTACAGCTGAGCACACACCTCTCAGTTCTTTGAGCTCTCTGTGCGGGTTGAGCGCCAGGTCGCTGTGGCTCTCTCCGGCTCGGCTCGCCGGAGACACCGGCCGTGATTGGATCTGTCGCGGACTGACCGTCCCGCGTCCCCGGAGGGGTGAGGCCCACCTGAGTCTCCAGCCGACACCGTCCCAGTCAGGTGAGAAAATTGCCCCGGGCTCTGGGGACCGCCGCAGGGCGACTCGACTGGACCGGCCACTTAACTCTCAGGTCGGCGGGGGAAGGGGTGACAGAGTCGCTGACCACTCACCCCAGGTCAGCGGAAGGGGTGGCGGTGACTGGGTCCCCCGTCAGCCCATCCCCGGGGGGGGGGGGAGGAAGGGGCAGGTGTCAGCGGCGACCACAGAGCGGAGAGATCCCGGAGCGAGGTCGCCGGGGTCAGCACGGGCTGAATAAACGAGGACAAAACGACGACCTGGCCCACGGACCGGCGCGATAAAACTTCACAAGCTGAATCGATGGCCACCCCGAACGCCGCCCCTGGTCTGCATATGGTAAGACTGATGGGAAATATCGCCCAAGTTGATGGGTGCGGCCGCTCATAGCCGCCCGGTTCTGGCAATCGGCTGGCATTATGCTGATTTCCTTTAGATCCCCGAGCGGAATTTGTATTGCTAAAGCTGATTAGTCCCCAGATGTTTGATTGCCAAACACAGGATATAAATTATATGCCGAGAACGAAGTTTTAGACAACCTTGCCCATCAAAGTCCTCCAAATTGGTTTACTTTTAAGCGAGTCAAATATCCATCAGTTGATCACACTCATGCCCTATGTTACATGGCCGGACCAGAAATGTAGTTTGATTGCAAAAATGACTAATGCAACATTGTTGTTACGACTCAATTTGCTAAGAAATGTTCGCAACTATGCCCCTAAATCACATATTTTCAAGGTTATGTTTATCCAAGACTTTTTGGAGCCGATAGAGATAGTTTGGTTTGAAGTTTGTGCTCCGTCTGTTGCGAATGGGACCGTCCGTGAACGGTGGAGGCGGCCGTGCCCCGTGTGGGCGGTGCCGGCGCCGGACCGCCGCGCCGTGTGTGTGTGATGAATACGACCCGTCAGCACGAGCATGGCGAGACACGGACAATCAAACGTAGCGGCTTGGCGGCAGCCACCGGCCTGCCGACTGCAGCGCGGAGACGGATGGAGCGATTAGAAGCGGCGCGCCTGGTATCGGCCGCGCCGCCGCGCCGACCGCCCGGAGCAGAAGCAGCCGCCGCTCTCTAATGACCCGGCGCGGCCGCGACCGGCGACCGCCGGCTAATCACGCTAAAAGGTGTATGGATTCTGTTAGAAAATGCGCCTCTTTATATGAATAAACATGAGCGGCGGCGGCGGCGCGGGCAGCTGGCGGCGGCTGGCGTGTCGCGACGCGGCGACACAGACCAGGTGCCGGGCGAACGCGTGGGAACAGGATCCGCCGCTGTTTGTTTGGGGCTTTGGCCAAAAAACGGCATCGGGTATGGAAACGGCAGGAGCCGAAATAACATTTGTTCTGCCCCATTTTCACGCTGCGCACGTACTCGGCGGAATGGCCTGTGACATGTGTCAATAAAAGTGTTCCGAGGAACCAAATTTGATCAGATACCTGCAAGTCAGCTTTTTGTTGTAATAAGTAAAATTAGACCAAAGGAAGAACATGCTGCATGACCGCGTAAGCATATATGCACATTGCATTGCAATGCATATTGTATAGCCCCGGTGCTTAATATACCGATAATGAAACGAACAGATTGATGCAATCATTCGAATCCGTGGTAAAAACATCAAATCCCTCTTCTCGAAAGTCTATGTATACTGCGTCGCCTATGTGCAATGCCAGACGGGTGCCGAGCTGTCTGGTTTTGTCACCGTCACCGGCCGGTGGGGCCGGAAGCTTTCAGAACTTCCGCCGTGCGAGGGAGGCACTTTGTCGGCGCTCACCGCTCGCGCTCGTCTCGGCCTTTCATCGGCGACAGCACCTGACGCGAGCTGCGAGCTCGCCGCTGCCGGCTCGTCGCGCGCCCATTACGGCGCTGTTTGACAAACATGGCGCGCCGTCAGCCAGGTGAGAGCTTCTCCAACGGCCCGTCACCGCCGCCGCGTGCGTCGCATTCGATGACTTCGCCCCCGCTCCAACGCCGGTGGCGATCGGTCGCTGGGCGCCGGGTACTCACCGCTCTGCAGTCAGGCGCCGGGGGACGAACACCCTCCTCCGGCGGCCGGCGACCTCCTCTCACTTACCTAGAAAAGAGAGAAGAGACGGTCGTTGATTGGCGGACGC
Source organism: Amphibalanus amphitrite (assembly GCF_019059575.1). Taxonomy (NCBI): domain Eukaryota; kingdom Metazoa; phylum Arthropoda; class Thecostraca; order Balanomorpha; family Balanidae; genus Amphibalanus; species Amphibalanus amphitrite. The sequence continues at coordinate 9,997 of NW_024882292.1, read as the reverse complement.
CTGACAAACAGGCTATCAGAACCTGGCGCGGCCGGCGGCGCCCCGGGCGGTGGCAATCGCGCGCGCCAGCCGCCGGCGCCGTCAACAAACCGGCCCGGGGGACGGCGGCGACGATTAACGGCCGTCTCGGGGGCGGGCCGGCCACCGTGCACCACACCCTATCACGCCGAGTAATTGCCGCGCCGGCAGAGGTGACCGGCGGCCCACGGCGCCGCGCCGGCTGTTTACCCCGCCGCGCCGATGGATAGCCGGCCGGCCAATGTCGCCCCTCAATGAGTCGATTACGACGCGGCCGATAACAGTGCACTTTGTCGGCCGCGGCCCGTCCACCGGGACCGGTGTCGGTCCTAGGTCCCAGCCTTCATTACCGACAACCGGACGGCGGAAAATCGCACGCGCGCCGACGCCTGCCATGCGCCGCCTATCGCCGCCAATGTGCCAATATTGTATGGCGCAGAGGCGACGAAATAACAAACAATGCGCTATGTGCTGCCCCGTTGGCCCTACTGGCCTGGGTCGCAGGGAGATAGGACGGCGTCATTTTTACGTGCATTTGTAAATATAATTGAACATATGATATGACACAAATGAATAATGGACAACCTTAGGTGGGATTGTAATTATTATTTAGTTTTGAAATTTTAAAGCTATGCTAGCGTCTTCTGTAGTTGAAAAATTATAAAAGATATCATTTGCATCACCGCTATCCGTAGGTGTACCTAATGATTTCCTGCGGATGCTAGCCTACTAATCCATTTCCTCTGTTACAAACACCCTTTCAGAAATAACAATTAACACAAGTTCAATATCACTGGGATGACAACACTTCCACAATCCACATGCGTGAAAGGGACACTGGAGGACTCCCACTGGGAGAGAGGGACAGCGCGAGGAGGGAGAGTTCCGACTGGGGGGTGACCGGCACAGCGGGAGCGGCGCCGGCCCGCCCATCTGGACGTTCATCCATCGTCCGGCCAGGAGCGGCGACTTCCGGCGGTACCTGCGCCGGTGTCGGGTGGCACCGGTAACGGTTGTCGCCCTCCCTCCCTCCCTCTGCCCCTCTCTCCCCTCCCCTCGACCGGAGACGGAGCCCTCCCAGGCGAGTGTTTACAGTCTCAGGTGATCACAGCATCTGTGAGACAGGCCACTGCTGGTTGGTGGTCGGTCGTGTCGGGTTGACACCTGGCGTGATAACTGATACCTGACCTGACACCTCGATGTCAAACCTATGGAGAGTGTGGGAAACCGAGGGCACATCTCACTTGACACCTGAGATCTAGAAGCGTAAACCTCTGGTACTCACAGCATCCGGGTGTTACCTTCATGTTTTGGACAGAGATACGGAACCAACCTCTCCCAACTCTTTTCCCCGGTCTTTCAACTCGTTCCCACAGTTGTCTCTCACCGGTCATTGGGGAACACTGGTCGTCCTGCAGCCTCACACCTAGCTGACCGTGCCGTCAGCGGACACTGCCGACGTTCCCAGATCGATCTGCGTTGTGGCCGGCTCCCGGCTGTTGTTTCAGCCGCCGAGGCGGACCTCCGCTGACGGCTGATCGCTCAAATAGCCCCGGGCAGGTAGCCGCGGGCAGTCGCTAGTTCACGTCTCGGCCGCCCGCGGCGCTGCGGTCGCGGCCGGCCGGCGCCGGTGGCCCGTAATGAAGCGCACTGCACCTTCGCCAGATGCGACTCCCCGTGGCGGTCGGACCAGACACCACCGGGCAGGGGAGCGGCGTCAGGTAGCGGCAGAGGGCGTCGAGGACGCGTCCCGGTGGTCCTGCGTCGACAGAGACGCGGCTCGGCAAAACACGCCGCTGGGGTAGGGGACCGACGGACAGGGGCGGCGCAGGGAGAGGACGGGAGGCCGATGGCAGGGCCTCTCTACGGCCAGGACCGAAAAACCAGAGGGACAGGCTGAGTCAGCTGTCAATGGATTGATCAGTCTCGACACACTGGTCATCGTTTGTCGGGGGACTATAGCCGGGGTTATAAATAGGGCCCAGAGTGCATGACATGATTCAAAGCATGGTCAGAAAGGCTGACCAAGCGATGCCAGTAAACACGATTGCACACCTATCATCTGTCTCGTTTGTGCATTACATGTCGTTCGGTTTTTCCACCTTCTGCACCACCGCTGAGTGGATGTCGTCAGCAGCCATCATCTGCACCAGTCACCAACTGCACCAATCACCACTCCGTGCACCAGTATCAGGTGTTGTGGACGGCCGGCGCACGGAGCGCCTTCTGGGAACCACCGGTCTGTCAGACTCGGCGGGAGGGCGACCAATCACCGAGTGACACAAGTTCAGCGCTCTGGCGGACACTCGGAGGAAAACCCGCGACTGTGCCGGTACCCGACCGGTCTGGGTCCGGGTCCCCGCAGAGCTGGGGGTCCGGGTCCGGGTCCCCGCAGAGCTGGGGGTCGGGAGGGCGGGACAGGGGGGGGGGGGGTGAGGAAAATTTTGGATAATGGGTCTTGGCCTTGGAGTTCGTGAGACATGTCGTGAAAATATGTCTCGCCAAGGATGGCTGTCATATTCTTTAAGCAAAGGAAGATGTTAGATATGTGTGAAGATGTCATAGGTATCAATAAGCACAAGTTGATCATACAGTCAACTATCGAATAGAAGACATGTTAACAGCATAGAAATGAGATACACCGAGACACATATACCCACTGAGATTAAAGTTCTAAGTGGAAACTCATTACTTTGGGATCAATTTTATGCAAATTCTAGACACCTACTCAGGGAGTGAATGCTTGGAACATTTTTACTCCATACCTACCCATACACATTAATAAGATTATAAATCGTTCTGCGGCAGTGGCGGATCCAGGGGGGGGGGTCACATGGGTCATGACCCCCTCCTTGGGGCTCGGGGGCACCACAGGCCCGCCAGGGGCACCACAGGCCTAGCAGGGGCACCACGGACCTGTCAGGGGCACCACAGGCCTGTCAGGAGCACCATCGGCCTAGCAAAAGCACCACAGGTCTGCCAGGGCCACCACAGACCTGCCAGGGGCACCAGAGGCCTGCCAGGGGCACCGCCGGCCTCGCAGGAGCACCTTGGGCCTGTGGGGGCACTTCAGGCTTGTCAGGGGCACCACAGTCCTGTCAGGGCCCAGGGGCAGCAGTGGCTTAGCAGGGGCACCACAGGCCCGCCAGGGGCACCACAGGCCTGTCAGGGGCACCAAAGGCCTAGCAAGGGCACCACGGGCCTGTCGGGGGCACCAAAGGCCTGGCAGGGACACGTCAGGCTTGTCAGGACCAAGGGCCACCACAGTCTTTCCAGGGGCACCAGAGGCCTTGCAGGAGCACCACAGGCCTGTCAGGGGCACCACAGGCCTCGCAGGGGCACCTTGAGTCTGTCAGGGGCACCACGGGCCTGTCGGAGGCACTTCAGGGTTGTCAGGGGCACCACAGTCCCGTAAGAGCCCAGGGGCACCAGCGGCCTAGCAGAGGCACCACAGGCCCGCCAGGGGCACCGCAGGCCTGCCAGGGGCACCACCGATCTCGCAGGGGCACCTTGGGCCTGTCAGGGGCACCACGGGCCTGTGGGGGCACTTCATGCTTGTCAGGGGCACCACAGTCCTGTCAGGGCCCAGGGGCAGCAGTGGCCTAGCAGGGGCACCACAGGCCCGCCAGGGGCACCACAGGCCTGTCAGGGGCACCACAGGCCTAGCAAGGGCACCACGGGCTTGTCGGGGATACCACGGGCCTGGCAGGTGCACCTCAGTCTTGTCAGGGCCCAGGGGCACCACAGTCTTTCCAGGGGCACCACAGGCCTGTCAGGGACACCAGAGGCCTTGCAGGGGCACCACAGGCCTGGCAGGGGCACCACCGGCCTCGCAGGGGCACCTTGAGCCTGTCAGGGGCACCACAGGCCTGCCAGGGGCACCACAGGCCTAGCAAGGGCACCACGAGCCTGTCAGGGGCACCTCAGGCTTATCAGGGCCCAGGGGCACCACAGTCCTTCCAGAGGCACCACAAGCCTGTCAGGGGCACCACCGGCCTCGCAGGGGCATCTTTGGCCCGTCAGGGGCACCACGTGCCTGTCGGGGACATTTCAGGCTTATCAGTGGCACCACAGTCCTGTCAGAGCCCAGGGGCACCGGCGGCCTAGCACGGGTACCGGCCTGCCAGGGGCACCACCGGCCTCGCAGGGGCACCATGGGCCTGTCAGATGCACCACTGGCCTGTCGTTGGCACTTCAGGCTTGTCAGGGGGCACCACAGTCCTTCCAGGGGCACCACAAACCTGTCAGGGGCACCTGCGGCCTAGCAGTGGCACCACAGGCCCGCCAGGGGCAACACACACAAAATAAAATATAAAAAAAAACAAAAAAACGAGAATAGGGCACCACCAAAATGAAGTGGCCGAAATCCGATGAGTTTTTAATTTTGGGTATAGGTAGGGGCACCACTTCGATTCATGACCCTCCCCTTGGAGTTTTCCTGGATCCGCCCCTGTTCTGCGGCCGCAAACGTATGCATAAATAGAAGGTAATGTGTTACATATTTCCAATATAGAATTCAACGAAATGATTGTTTATAATGGACAATCGCCAGATATTTTCATTCGTTGTTTATTCATGTGTGGCACGGATAATGCAAATAAGACCCATCATTTATTTTTGTTTGATGAGTTAGAACATAAAGTGCAAGTCATAGTCATCCGTTTCTATCACCGTCTATAAACTATACGGCGAGATAGATTCACTGAAAGAAAGGCAATTTAGGTAAGCGAGTAGGTAAAAAGATGTTAGACGGGATATTAATTTTGTCATGTCTTATGTCGCTGTCATTGCACTAATCAAGTAGATTCTTGACTTATTTAACTATTACAGGCACATGTTAAAGTCGTCGCTTTTTTGTCTAGACAGTCACCTCGTTTCCGAGAACAAATATTCCCATTTGCTAGACGCTCCAGTTTCAACCAGCAAAGCGATATTGCATATTTGTAGACAATAATCGTTCCAGTCGATCGGGCTCACATCAGGCCTCCGACTCAGTCCCAGACCAGCCAGAAATAAAGCCGACACAGCTCTTCATCAACTGCAGGCCAGGCCAGGCAGTACTCATTCACTGAATTTCGTTGGAGATTTCGAAACACGCATAAAAGTGAGGCTTTGTGTTATTATCAGCTCTTTCTGACTCGATTCTGATGGTAAATATGGTTAGATTTAGGTTGTGTATAATGTGTGCCATAGTTAACATGCTTCCCAATATTGTGCTTTTCGTGGGCGGTGACTAAAAATAGCGGAGAATGCCGATATACCTGACTCCTGAGGAAGCCGACTAGCGTTGTGGCCTGTGGCTCGCAGAATAGTTCCCACCGTCCTTCTCGGCTCATCTCACGGTGTCTTCGGACCCTCCCCAGAGACGCACCGTTCCATCCCAGCCTGAGTCATGACCCGAGTCGACTCTGACTCCGGGGCAGCGGACTCTGGAACCTGACACGGTGTCAGTCGGACCGCGCACTTCTCTCCAGTTGTCTGTCCGTCAGACGTCAGCTGTCAGCGGCCGGGCAGAGCGGTGCATGCGGTGACGAGTGTGTGTGAGCGGCCGGCCCGGTAACCTAGGTCAGCCCCCAGGGGTCAGTAAGCCACCGTGGAGACGCAGTGCCTGGTGTGTGACTCCAGTCAGTTCTGGCAGCACGCGGGCCGGCTCTGTGCGCGTGGTGCGCGCCGCGCAGCCGCCCGATCCCCGCTATCGGCGCATCTGAGAGGGGTGCCTGCCGCGCGCGACGCGCCCGTGCGACGGTCGTCGACCGACGCACCGGCGCGACGCTGGCGACGCGGCGCGTCACATTGTGTCCGATTCGAACTGGCCAACGGCCGGCGCGGCGATCGATGGCGAGTGGCGTGTGTCGCCGCGCGGCCGCCGGCCCGGCGCGACACAGAATCCATTTACCGGTTATGATTGCATCCCCTGCGATCGTGATTTATCATAACACAAATCCAGGTTTACGCGCCATTGTGGCGTGGCCGGCGGGGGCTCTGCCAGCTGATTGCACATTCAGCCGGCTAGGTGGGGCGGCGCGCACGTGCCCGCTCACAATGGACGTCCATCTGGCGGCCGGCCGCGCGCGCTCCGTGTAAAACGCCATTATACCTGGATAATCGGCGCCCCGGTATCGGCCAGGTTGACACGCGCCGCGGATAATGCAGCCGGCGCGCGCACCGGCGCAGAGGGGAACGGCCTGAGGGGGAGGGGGCAGGTGACGGCACCCCCCGCGAGCGGCAGATGAGGCCGGATGAAAACACAGCTTCCAGCCCAGTGACTCGTACACAAACGTTTGCCGAAGTAATTATGCCGTCCAGGTGCTCGGAGTGGAGCGCGCTTTCAGCGGGCGTCGGCCCCGCGGCGGCGGCAGGGGCGCCCACCGCGCCCGTGCGAGGGGCGCCGGCCCGCCGTGATTCCCGACACGGGGAGGGGAGGCGACGGATGGCTCCGCGAGTCGCCCGCCTCTCCCCTCCCTCCCCTGTCCCCACTCCGCTGTCCTCCCTCCGTCTTCGCGCAAGGTGCCAGTGTCAGCAGACAAAAAGGCCGAGCGCCGAACAGGTCCCCACTTGAGCCGGGCCGCGCCAGTCCCGCCGAGACGGGTCAGAGCCACACGAGACGGGCGAGCTAAACCCCGACTGGGAAAAACACCACCGCGCGTCGGGCCGCCGCGCCTGCTGGCTTCAGGTAGTCATAAACTGGGCGCCGAGGGTTACCCCTTGCCGACGGCCGACGGGGAGGGGCGGCGGCGTCGGACGAGGGAGCGCGTCGGCCGCGTCGGAGCGCTCGCGTCACGCGCCGTGCACCCCTATTTGCCCGTCGGAGATCGGGAAAACTTAACAAAGACACCGGAGCCCGAGTAATCTGTGTGTCTTGTCAACAGGAGCGCTGCCTACCTGTGTTTGCCTATTAACTGACAGTCAAACAGTGCGCGGCCGGGGCGGCGGACGGCACGGGCGCGGCGCCCAGCCCGATCACGTGACCCGCCGACGCCCCGGCGCCCATCCCGGATCCGTTGGGGGCTGTCTCCTGGCGCCCTCGGCGTTCCAGGTCGCTCCGCATCTGCCCTGTCGGGCGCCCCTGCGCCAGGTCGCCGGCGCCCTGCCCGCCGTGCGCCCCTGCGCCGCCACATGGCGAGGTAATCAGCTCAACTCAATCAGCCCATCGGCCGGGAAGGCTTGCCGGGGATTACGGCACGTGCAGGTAGCTTGAATGCGCTCCCGGGGGTGACAGATGTGGGCCCGGCGGCGCGGCGGCTCGGCGGCTCGGCCACAATGCGCCCGGTCCCCCTTGGCCCGGTGCGCCGGCCCTCATCAGCTCGCGGCAGCGGCAGCCGGTGCGTGCCGACTGCACCGTCAGCACAGCGGGGGCACGCACACACGGGCGGAGCTGCAATCATGCGTGCCTGCCGGTCCAGCGGGCGGGCAGTGAACGCAGGTCGGATCAGGTTGCCAGCGCTGGTTTGATGGCGAGGGTGAAGGCAATAATACATTTACTGGGTCATCAAATGCCAGCCTGTAAACTCTTAGTTAAACCGCTTTGGTCTGATTTCCCTTTTGCACAACCATGTCCTACTATTTTCTCCAATGTCAGAGAATTCAAAATATCGCCTTACACCGCACGAATCCTTTTAATCCGACAAGTAACTCCGTTGGCATGAATCCATATCGCCCTAAGCTGATCGCCACTTGTGTCGCCGGTGATCGGTCCAAGTTAGTCGACGGCATCTGTTCTTCGCGCGGCGCCAGTCCCGCCGCGGCTGTCGTCGGCCCGACCAACTCCGTCGGCCGGCAAACTTTCCCAGCACCTGGCTGATCAAATATCCGGGCCGGCGCGTCTAGTTAGGAGTGCGTCGTCCGCACCGGCGACGATCCAGAGAAGACGGGCCAGGTGTCGGTCCGTCGGAGGAAAGCGCCGCGCACGCGAAAACGCTGAGCCGGCGGCAACTTGACCATGATTGAGTTAGGCGGTGGAACTTGCCGAGTTGGAGCCAGGTTGGAGAGGTGGAGTCGAGTTGGAGCCAGGTTGGAGAGGTGGAGTCGAGTTGGAGCCAGGTTGGAGAGGTGGAGTCGAGTTGGAGCCAGGTTGGAGAGGTGGGGTCGAGTTGGAGCCAGGTTGGAGAGGTGGAGTCGAGTTGGAGCCAGGTTGGAGAGGTGGGGTCGAGTTGGAGCCAGGTTGGAGAGGTGGGGTCGAGTTGGAGCCAGGTCAGAGAGGTGGGCTGGTGCGCGGCGGTGGGGGAGGAGAGGGGAGGGGTGCTCCCGACTGCCAATAAGGCTCGGGCGGGCGGCCGAAGAGGCTGACTCGGGATCGGGGAGCACACAGGTCAGCACCTGCGTCCAGCTTTCGTCGATCGTCCTATCCAGATCAGACGGGAGGAAGAGGGGGAGAAAGCCGCAGCGGGAAAACGTGCTGACTGGATGACCCGGGCGAGGGATGACTGACTGGAGGCAGGGCCGGAGATGGCCGGAGGTGGGAGACCTATCAGCTGCTGACGAGCAGCGCCGCGCTGACCACAGACTGCCGGGTATATCACTATTTGTCGGCCGGTATTCTGACACAGTGATTTACAGGAGCGCCGTCCTGACGGCATTGCCAGAGCTAACATCGTCACAGCTACCGTCACCGTCGCCGTCACCGTTACCGTCACCGTTACCGTCAGCGTCACTTTTCATTCCGTCACGGTGGCCACCATCGCCAGCATCCCCTCACCGTTTCCAATATACCGCTACCGCCCGCCGCCACCAGCCACCCCACGGCCGCCGCTGGCCGAGACTCGATTTGGCGGCCTCGGGGTATAACGAGATGCGGCGCCAGTGCGGGCGGGGACGCACCTGGGCTGGCCGGGCAGCGGTGGCCGCGCGTCTCCAATCGATTCCGGTGTTGGCCGCTGGCGGTGGTCGGGTAGCGGTCAGCGCCAACCGCCGCCGACACCGGCCGACGGACGAGCCAGGGGCCGAGCGGCGGCACCGGCGCGGCGGCTCGGCCGTTCCAGCGCGGCACGGCCGGGAGGGCCAGCGAGTCAGGTGCGTGCCCAAATGAATGAAATCCATGAGGAGACAGTTATTTTGTATAAAAAGGAACGTTTTTAAATGTGTATTTTTCATTTACCTTCAAAAAACGCAAATGATGAAATCATCCAGCTCATAGTAATCAGCACAAAGTCCTATGAATTTATATCGCTTCGGGGCTCGGGCAGCCACTTCCCTAACCCGAATGAGCTTCTTTCACATGCATGTCGTTAAATCGTCTCCTGCCTCTGTATCCACCTTTATGCATGAGGCTGCGGCCGGCGGTGGTCGTCCTCTTCCGGTCCCGCGCCCGCCTCGGTCGCGGCCGGAACGACGAGGTGGAATCCGAAGCGACTTGGTACAATGCAGCCGGGATCCGCCACCGCCGCCCGCACTAATTGCATTTGCATATGCCAAATTAAAAGCCCTTGCTGAATAAGATGTTTCTTACAGGATAATTCAGGCATGGGATTGATCTCAGTTCAGGCATTGCGGAGCGGAGCCGGAAATAATGCGCGCACCTACCCGCCGAATAATGAAAAGGAAAATACACAAATGACGCAAATATGTGCGAGGGTGCAATATTTTACATAAGCGACCGTCGGCAGTCGCTATCCTCCAGGTAGCTAATGAGACTCGACGACCCCTCGTCCACCTGAGATCAGATGGGAGCGAGCCCTTCAACCCCGCCGCGCGCCGAGTGGCGACCCCAGCTGGGAGAAGTCCCACAGGAGGCACTCCGGTGCCCTCGGGACATTAATAGCCGGTGACGACGGCAGCGCGGCGCCACCCAATCTGGCGCACTCACCTGGGCCCGCCACCTGATGCCGCGCGGCGCAGACAATCAATGGCGCGGCGGCGGCCAGTCACGGCGCCCCCGCCCCCTCCTCCCCCTCCGACCCAGGCCCATCTGCTCTGCTCTCTCCTCTCGCTCCTCTTGTCTCTTCTTTCCTCCTCTTCCTCTTCTCCTAAACTTTTTCGAGTT